>NC_081549.1:24430-298045 GCF_901000735.1 Corylus avellana | reverse complement strand
GAAAGTCTGATGCTTCTATGGAGTTTTCGTACTCCCGATGGTTTTGTCCATCAGACTGCGCCGCGGCAAGGGTTTTCTCGGGCTGCATTCGCAGATGCTTTCTATCTGCACCTTCTTTGAGGAGTTTATAGTCTGGTTGGATTGGGTTAATCTGTCTAAGTTGCTTAGCTTAATGTGTCTATCCTGTAACTTTCTTATGTTTTAATGAAATTCAGTTTGTTACAAAAAAAAAACTAAAAGAATCTTCAATAAAGAAACTTAGCATTCTGCTTTAATTAGCATTGTCTTTGGTTATCAGTAATCTTTTACCGTCGTAATTAATTAATTAATTAAGGGTTAAGTGATGGGAACGCGCGACCCACCCTATACTTGAGGGCATTGTTTGGATGAAAGACTTTTTCTACTTATTCGGGTAGTCGGGTGGGAAATTAGATCATAAGACTTCACCCTTAATTAAAAGGAAATAAATAAATCCTACTAACTCAACTTATGCGATAAGATTTCAAATATTTGAAATAAACTATAATCCTAATTTTAAATAACCTAATCCCAATGATCATTGGGATTAGGTTATTTAAAATTAGGATTATAGTTTCTATTCAAACTCAACTACTAAACTTATATCATCTTAGTCGTATACCTATCATTCCTCCCCTTAAAAGGACCTTGTCCCCCGAGGTCACATTCAAGCTAATACACATGATCTTACTAAAAATAAAAATAAAAAGTTTAAATAATTCCTATTTATTGGGACGAAGTGTACTTTGCAAGCATTCTTGATGGATGTTACCTCTATAAGTGATGAGGTGGTGTTGCGTTTTATGAGACTAAGATAGGTCTCTAAACAAAAATCTTTGGTACCATGGTTTCTTACTAGATGCTCCATCCACTATTAATTAAAAAGAAAAAAAAAAAAAAAAACATCAATGATGGATGGAGCATGCTAATTCACTTAGCAAAATATACACCAGAATACAAAGAAGCAATTTTCTTTTAACTTTGCTCTAGAAATTCTCTTCGCTACTGAAGATCAACTAAAGAGAGAGAGATAAAATTTGTCGCTATTCGTTAATTTTTTCATCTTCTTTGTACAAAATCTTCCAATTAAATCAAACAATTGTTTATTTACAAGTACATATCTTTAATAAACGTGAGGTTGCGTGTCAAGAGACTTGATCGTATCAAGTTGAATACATAGAAACAATATTATTAATGTGGACAATTGGGAAAAAAAAAATTATATACATATATATATATATATATATATATATATAAAAAAAAAGCTTGGCAGGGATATGACAGAGAATACAGTTTAGTGTACGTATAAATAAAGCTTGATTTAGTAAATGACAAACTTTATTCCAAGACTTGGCTTAATTAATAGAGTTTACAAACCGACATATATAGAGCTTACAAACCGACATAAATAGAGGATTTGGAGTAACACCTTATTTGACGACTCAAACACACACACACACACACACACAACCATTCTTCTCACCTCACAACTTATTTCACACCAAAAAAAAAAAAAGACTTCCAAACAAACACTCAAAGTCTCAAACACACATACTCCCAGTAATCCGAGATGGCATATATATATATATAACCTGAAGTGACTGAAATCTGTAGAGAATAGAGATGGAAGCAGTCAACCTCGATCAATTATACTCTTCAATTTTGAATCCTCCTCCGCATTCTTGAAGTTCCTTTAAGTTGTTCATCAACTTGGGGCATTTCCTGAATTTGACTAATTCCAAAGATGGAAATGTAGTCGACCTAGGCACTCCAATGCTACTTAACTCTGGCAGTTCCAACAGATGCAGTTTCTTCAATGTCTGCAGTTTACCTTCTGCCGGTGCTTCAGGACTAAACAGACTCTCCAATTTATCACACCATTTGATTTCTAGGATTTCTAGATTTTCTGGCACCTGGGATATTGAATGAAAAACAAATCGAAGCAATGGGCAACAATCCAGATATAACTCTTTAAGTTTTTCAAACCCTCCAACTTTCTCCTTCCCAGTGGAGACGACACTCTTCAACTTTGGAAGGTTTGACGCCCTCAGAGTCTCTAGATTTCCCCTCATTTTCACTTCTCTCTCTTCTCCGCCAAAAATGGTCTCCATTTCGGTGCACTTCTCCAGCGTGCAGCCTTTCATTGCCGTCACGCTCGCGCCCTCGTTAATTGCCTTCGCAGCCAAGTCTGACAAGGATTTCATGAACTTGTTGCGAATCAAAGCAATGTACTCTGCTTTTACGATGCCACCCTCGATACCATCAGGAAATCTATCGAATCCAACAATTTCCAGAAACCCTCCATGATCCTCAGGAACAGAAAACTTCTGCAGGTAGATATTTCTCAAGGAAGGGTCAATTCTGTGCCAATCGATATCTCTAGCACCACCTTCCTCCTTAAGAGGGGCGGACACAGAGATGTGAAATTTGTCGAGATTCGCTTGGTCCTTGAGAATTCCAGAAAGTTCGGTAGCACTCATAGATATGCAAGGCCCTTTTTTACAGTGCTTGAGGATGCCGCACTCAACCCAGTTTATCTCCTCCGGCAGGCGACTCATCCTACCCCACTCAACCTTTTCAACACCCGTCATGTCTGGCAGATCAACGTGCTTTAAACGAGTCAATTCTGAGATCTCATAGGGAAATTCTTTGATTCCGATCCCCCACAGATCAAGAACCTCCAAATGGATCAGCGATTTTAGACGTGGCAGCTCCGTTACGCCCGAACACCCTCTTAACTTAAGCTCCCGGAGACTGGTAAGATTTCCAAGGGATGGTATAGAAGTAATCTGTGTCTTCGAAAGATCCAGAACTTCCAGCTTTGTATGTCCATCAAAATTTGGCTTCGATTCTGAGAGTTCACAACCTCCAAGGGAAAGCTGGGTGAGGTTGGTGAGATTGGAGAGGGGATGAGGTAACTTGAGACCCGTCCCTGATAGGTTGAGAAGCTGAAGGCTGTTCATATTCTTCAAGAAGTCAGCAGTATTTCCTTTCAGAAGGTGTGCACCAGATAAATCGAGCTCCTCGAGTTTCGACAGAGATTCCAGAGATGGAAGTTGTTTTAGGTGGGTACAGCTTCTTAGCAAGAGCTGACGGAGGTTGACATGTTTGGAAAGCGACGGCAGGGATTCAATGTTAGTTTCAGAGAGTTGGAGGCGCTGAAGGCGAGTCATGTGATCAAAAGATTGATCTCCTATTTTTGTCAAAGCACTACAACCAGAAAGATTAAGAACTTCGAGGTTATCAAGCTTGGAAAGTGAAGGCAGATTTTCAATATTGGTTTTGGAGAGGTCAAGATGACGGAGGCAACTCAGCTTTTCGAAGGTTTTGTTTTCCAGTTTCACCAACTTAGTGGCACCAGAAAGATCAAGCAACTCAAGATGAGAGAGGCTGGCTAAATTGGAAGGAAAAAGAGGGATGGCAGTTTGAGAGAGATC
Organism: Corylus avellana; assembly: GCF_901000735.1. NCBI lineage: Eukaryota > Viridiplantae > Streptophyta > Magnoliopsida > Fagales > Betulaceae > Corylus > Corylus avellana. The sequence continues at coordinate 294,590 of NC_081549.1, read as the reverse complement.
TAGGATCTTGAGGCTTGCCTTATTTTGCAAGGATTCGTCTGGGATTTCCTTTAGCATCAAAGCACCCGAAAGATCCAGAATTTGGAGGTTGGACAAGCCAACTAGTTTGGGCAGTCTCGCTAAGTGATCACAGCGGCTTAATGCGAGTGTAGTAAGATTTGTAAGTGTGCCGAGGATTGGCAAGCGGGAAATCTTGGTTCGGGAGACGTCAAGCCTTCGGAGATTCTCAAGTGATTTCCAGGCTCTGCCTTCCAATTTTGCCAATTCGGAAGCGCCAGAGAGATCAACAATCTGGAGCTTTGTAAGTTTCCTTATTTTTGGCAGACTTTGCAAGCTTGAGCAGTCGCTTAGGATGAGCCAACGGAGTTCAGTCATGTGGGAGATAGGAGGCAGCTCTTTTATCTGGGGTGCACAGATTTTGAGGCTTCGAAGTTGACTCAATTTCTGGAAAAGATCACCCGGAATATCCTTCAAGGAGGCAGCACCAGATATCTCCAGAACCGTTAATGACTCGAGGTCTTTGATGGGATCAATGTTCTCCAACGGATCACATCCTCTGAGCACGAGCAGACGAAGCTCGCCCATTTCAGACATGCTTTTGGGAAGTGATTTGAATGTAGGATTAAAAATGGCAAGAACCTGGAGTCGCTTCATTGGCTCAAAGAATTTATCCACAACTTCTCTGTAGAGACGTCTTCCATCAATGAGTAGCGTGTATACTTTGTCCCATCTCTCAGGGCTACTGGTCGTTGTTTTTATCATGCCACCCATCTGTGTGATTCTCCTGAACCCCTGCCAATCGCCATCCTCAAGCACGCTAGCCAATCCCAGACTCGATCCATCCCGCCCACCTCGCCAATCGCCTAATTGCTCAAACACATCAGCCCATCGCAGACTCGATGTCGCCCCTTTGTACCAACCGTCTTTCTCGAACACATTATTATCCCATCGCAGATCAGTCGATGGTGGCGCTGCCGCCCCCCCTTCGTTTCCATCCCCAAGACAATCAGGAACTGTAAATGCCAACTCTTCCATGGAAATTGTGTTATCATCATGCATTTTCAGCATCTGGCGATCTACGAGCTTCATCAGAACACTATGTCCGACGTTATATGCCTCCTCCACACGGACCACACCGTCAACGGCACCTACAATATTTCCTTCCAATATCCAGCAAGCTATGAGCTCGTTGTAATGAACTCTGCCAGGTTTCTGAAAGAAGCGCGGGCTATGCCAAGAGCCGTCGGGCTTCTCCAGGCGGGTGGCTGCTTTTTTCAGAGCATCTTCCAATGTCGGACTCCTGGAATCGCACTCCGCAATGCATTTCAATGCTTCTGCTATCACAATGATCGCAGCTGGGAGACCCTTGCTCTTTCTGATAATATCTTTGGCATGTTTTTCAAAATCCGTAATCTGCTTAACCACCTTTTCAGTGACTTTGTCTCGGAAAAGCGCCAAACCCTCTTCATCAGACAAGGGTTTGATCTCGATCACTTTACGCTCTTCATCAGACAAGCGATTGCTTTCTCTGGCACTATCAGTACTCTGGTTAGGCTGCTTTTGATCCTGTTCATCAGACGGGGGTTTGGTGTCGTTGGCCTTTTTCACGATCATCTCCTTGGTCTCGCCTACTTCCTTGCTCATCAGCTCTTTTGATCTTCGGGTGACTAAAACCTTCTTGAACAAAGTTCCCATGTCCACATTCTGTTTACGAAGGGCTTCTATTTCTTTCATGATTATAGCTTCATCCATAGTGTCAGGAACACCATCCAGAATTACGAGAAGAAACTTCTTTTCACCAGGCACTGCAGCTATCTTTGCAGCAAGCTTAGTGGATATCTTGTCTTTCAAGCTATCCAGGCTTTCCTCCTTTGGCTCCTCCTCCGTACTAACAATATCATCCGACGACTTCTGATCAGCAGTGAGAATTAGGGACGTCAACTCACGGTCAATAATCTCATAAAGATACCTGCGAAGAAGATCAGTGTTGCTATAATCTCCTCGCTGATTCAAATGCACCCAAAGGGTCATGTAAGATAGCCCCTCGCTGCCAACACATAATTCACTTATCTTATTTGCAATCCATGTTTTCCCTACTCCAGCATCCCCTGTGAGAAAAATTCTTTTCACTTTTTCATCCTTGAGATGACCAACTATTTCATCTCTCTTTGCATCTCGTGAGGCCATAGGCATAGCTGATATATAACAAAATAATATTGAACGTTATAACTTTTACAAAGATGATCAGAAGAGGATTATTATATAATTAATTTCCCGCGTATATATATATACATATATACCATGCACAAAAAGATATTCTTGTATTAAAATGGATACATACAAAATTACGCAAATTACTGAGATCGAGAAACTATTTGATATAAAGTGGCTTGTAGCCAGTAGGGGTGTCAATGCGGGCGGTTAAAAACCGCCGGTTAATTAACCGCTTAACCATATTAACCGCCTAACCATTATAACAGCCTAACGGTTAGCAGTTATTGGGTTTACTAACCGTAACCGCTAACCGCCTTTTTATATAATATATTTTTATAATTATAATTATAAAAATATTTATACATATAACATAATCACTTGATCATTAAATCACAATTTGAATATTAATATATTATCACTATAATTTAAATGATTATATCACATGATCAATTGATCATTAAATCATTTGATTATATAATAACAAATTATACATATATAATATGACATAACTCATAAGTATATCAATTCATACTAATACAACAATTAAATATCTAGAGACTTATTTTCAATGTATGTTATAAACTTATAAGTCTATATATGTTATAAGTCTATATAAGTCTACATATGTATATGAATAATATAAATGTATAATATCAATACTTAATCATATGATTCAATGACAATTCAAATACTTTATTTAAGACTTCAAGTGAATCATATTATTAATGTACAATGATGATATGATTCGTATAATATCAAATTAAGTAATTAATATTGGATTAAACAATGACCAATGCGTTACTTATAAACACAATTTAAGTATTAATGTATTATCATTATAATTTTAGTAATTTATATATTATCACTATAATTGATATGATTATATCACATGATCAATTGATCACTAAATCATATGATTATATAATAATAAATAATACATATATAATATGACATGACTCATCAGTCATAAGTCTACAAGTTAATCATATGATTCATGTACAATGATAATCACAATTGATTCAATTGAATTAAACAATATATTACTTATAACTACAATTTAATTAAAGCATTATTAGACTAAAAATTAAAAAAAAAGCCCAAAAACGCCCAAAATGCCCAAAATGCTCAAAAAGCAAAAAAAAAGCCCAATTTTAAAAAAGCGGTTATCTATTTTACTAACCGTTAACCGGCGGTTGCGGTTAGTGAAATCTACTAACCGTTAAGGCAGTTACGGTTAGCGGTTATTGCCAATAACCGCTAACCGCAACCGCTTTGACACTCCTAGTAGCTAGGTTTATTGACCAGAGAATATTGTGGTGTAGTACTGCACATGTTTGAATTGAATATGCTTTGACAAGTTTTGACTTTTTGTTAGCAAACTGTAAAGTGGGCCATCCTTTGTTTGTATATAGCATATTTGGACGGAATTACGTATAGATCTAGATCAAAGGTAGCCATGCCATGACCCCTTTGTTTTTCAAATTTTTTTTTTTTTTTTTTTAAAGGGAAAGATCATATACCCCTTAAACTACCATCTAATTGACAATATCTCTCTAAATTTTTAAATTTTAATTACAACAATGTCTTCAAAACTACCAAAAATTGACAATATCCTCCAATAACAAAAATAGTCTTAATAAAATAAAATAAAAAATAAAACAACTTTTTTAAAAAAATTAAAAATTCAGGGTATGAAAATTTTAAAAAAAAAAAATTGATTTTTTTTTTTTTTGAATTTATTGGAGTTTTTTTTTTTTTTGTCTTACTGAACAAAATTTAGGATTACTTTTGTCTTTTTACTAGTTTTGGAGGACATTATCAATTGTTAGGTAGTTTAGAGAGATATTGTCGCAATTAAAAGTTTGAATTATTAATTAGGTGGTAGTTTGAAGGAGGTATGTTGACTTTTCCCCTCCCCTTTTTTTTTATTAAGTTACATATATATATATATATATATATATATATATATATATATATGTGTGTGTGAGAAATCCTTACTCCAACGTAATTTTGAGTCTTTTGACAGGTATACGAAGGAAGCTTTCACAATTTGAGCTACTTTTATTTGGAGGGTCATATTCAAATCAGAGGCAAACTTTCTTTTTAAAGGTGGACAAAACAGAACATGCGGCAGTTACTATACATATATGAGTTTGAGAAACATATTAATATATTGAAATAGAGGTCCTTGAGAGAAATTAAAGAGAGTGATCAGATCGTTAACATGCATGCACATGCGGCAGACAAACATATTAATATATTGTACATTAATAATCAGAAACATTGGCAGCAAATTATAAGGAAATTAAAGCATGCACTTGAGAGAGTTATATATATGAAGCTACTGACAACATTGGCAGGAAAGACAAAACAAAGAGGAAGAAAGATGGTGAACAAAAAACCTGGTACGTTTTCGCTGGACACAGTAGATCGAGAGATTGATGAGAGTGTTTGTTTGTTTGTTTAGTATCTGGCTTGTGGATTGCCCTCCTTCGCCTCTTCTTAATATATATAAGTGTTGATCAGTTTACTGTACGAAATGCTTTACTGCAACTTCCAATACAAGATGCCATGCATGAAATTACCAGCTTACCCGCCTTTTTCTTTTGTCGCAAAAGTTATTGTCGGTGTAATATATTGTGGAGCCTCCAGGCATTTCTTCTTCGTTATTTTGTTACGATAAATGCTATTTAGTATATTGTTATATAAGTGTTATATAAATAAGATGACGGGATAGTACTGAAAATAATTACATTTTGGTTTAATAATGATTTGTAAAAAAAAAAAGAGAAATTAAGGGTTAATTTTAACAGTCACACTATCTTATAGTTATATAGCAGTCATATAACAATCTACTAAATAACTTTTTTTCTTTTTTCTTTTTTAATTTGTTATTAGAATGCATTTGTGTTGTTTTTAGTTAGAGTTTAATTAGGCTTCCTGTTGGTCGGTTTCATACTTTCTCTTTTTGTATAGTCTAATTAATGGTATTGTTTTACGACTATCATATAACATAATGACATAATAATGATTAGCCCTTTTTTTTTTTTTGTAAGTGTCGATTCAATGGTTGATTTTAACCGTCAAATCATCAAATTATATGATCATAGTTTTATAGTTGTCAATTGTTATCGCTCAGTTACAAACTGATGTAGTTATTATTAACTAATGGTCTTGTTAAAGTATTAATTAAATGATTAACTTTATCTCTTCGTATTAATTTAAGTTATTAGAGCCAAAAGACATGATGAGTTCGAATATTAGCTTCGTCAATTCACTTTATTTAAATTAAATATTCTATGTGTTGGGTATCACTTCTTAAAATAAAGTTTGAGTTTATGTATACGTGATTTAACAAGCCTAAATTAAAAAGAAAATATCCGATACGTAAGATAGAATTAAAAAATCAATACTTTGCCAAACGAACCGATATGATTCCAAAAGCAAAAAAGAAAGAAATGTGCTTGTCGTAATGATTAGTACTTATCAATGGTATGGCTTTACAAATTCTTTGCTTTCATCGTCAGTTTCATTTTTTGACTGGATTTATTCTTCAAGCCCCCAAAGTGAAGAAGCTATTATGGAGTATCTAATTAAGGAAGCTATATAAAAGAGACAAACTTACTTCTGAAAAAAGTTAGCCTTCAATTTAACTGAAAGAATCTGCAATAAGATATACTAAAAAGCTATTATGAAGTATGTTCGTGTTTCACAGCTTTGTACTTTTGGAGTTGTAGGGTTGAGTAAAGTTCAAATTCATTAAAAAGAAGAAAAAAGAAAGAATACGCCATTAATGCTTCAACAATACTAGAGCAATCTAAATTTATCATTAAAAAACACTTGTTTCCTTCTAAGTTTAGGTTTCCGTTGGTAAAACCACCGCAGTTAGTTTGCATTGCTAAATTCTAAGCGACATATATAGGAAATGAGTAATGTTAAGAACCATTTTTTTATTCTCCTAAAGCTAATGTGACTTTTAAAATCACCATTAAATTTGATATGAATCATATTTTGAATTTTGATCCAATAGTGAATTTAAAGTCACATCAGTTTTAGGAGAATAAAAAAATGGTCCCTAGCATTTCTCATAGAAAATGGCTGATGTTGTTCTAATCAAATGATGACACATGTTAGCAAGTTGTAAAAGAGTTGTAAAGAGATTTGAGGTCTAGATCGAGCATTCCTTAATTATAATTGATCCCTTGTGTTGCCCGTTCTTATTTCTTTTGTTTGCAATTGCATTCCGTTTTCTTTCTCCTATGTACAAATTTTGGACACATTTGGTACATTGAAATAATAATTACATGAGAATAGGACCGAGTATTACCAAAAAAACAAGAAGCTGAAATGAACTAGCTATTTCTATTCATTCGTTTTATGACAACACATGAATAACCAATTTTTTTTTTTAATTGGGATGGAATCGGATTTTAGCCAAATTTTCTAAAATACCTATAATTTATATAAAATAACAAAAGAATTAATAGCACCCCAACCCCTCCTAATTAGCACTACTTAAACTTGTTAGTTGTTATCTTAATTCTTAAGCCTCAAAATTTATTAAGCCAGCTCTACCCAACTCAGAGTTTTAGTTTAGTAGGGTGGCGGCTCATGGGCAATAAGCATGGATATCTCAAAGAAATATGTTATTATGAAATTATATTGAAATTCAAATTGAAAAACATCCCAAGAGAAATGACAAATTATATCGAATAATTTTTGGGTCGGGAATTGTATATTAAAATTAGCGCATCTTACATACGCAACCTAATTCAAATTTTTGTCCTTTACCCGGAAGAGGGGCTAGGAAAGATCGATCGCCGATGGGTTCTAAGCCTTCGATGCAATTAAGTAAAAAGAAAAAAGAAAGAAAAAGAAATATCCTTTGCGTAAAATAGTATTAGAGAATCATCACTACTTTTTCTAAAGAATTGGAATCACTAAAGACGAAAAGAAAAAGAAAAAGAAACCCAAGAAGAAAGAAATATGCTTGATTGTTAGGATTGGTAATGTTAAAGTATTGATTCATTTATTAAAGTTATCTCTTCTTATAACTTGCAGTGTTGATTTAATATGGTATCAGAGCAAAAGGTCTTGAGTTCAAATTCTGTCTTAATTAGTCATTCATCAACTATTTTATATGAAGAGAGTGTTAAAGTATTGATTAAATGATAAAATTTATCAATTTTTATAAGTTTATCCCTTTAGAATTGAATACATGGTGATTTAACAGGTGACGTATCATGTGAGTTTTCCAAATTCTTTGCTTTCTTCATCAGTTTCATCGATCTCTGGCTGGATTTATATAATTAAGATTACTCGCCTCCATTTTTCTTTGAGTGAATTGAATCATTACTTTGTCCCAAAATCACAAATCTCAATTGTATGAGATAAATCTTGAGAGAGATGGCGGTCAACCATTTCAGCCATAAGCATCCCTTGATCTTTGCAGAGGAGCTCCGAAATGAAGAAGACAAGAAAAAAGTAGTTTGCTCGGGATGTGAGGAACCAATATCGGGTCCAGGCTACAAATGTTCCGAATGCAACTTCTTTCTCAATAAATCATGCATCGAGCTCCCCCGCGAGATACAACACCGCTTGCACCCAAATCACACCCTCATTCTCCAAGCGCCAGAGAAAAAGTATTATTGTGATGCTTGTTGTGAAAATTGCAGTAGATACTTCTTTTATCGATGCGATGGGTGCAATTTCAACCTCGACATTAAATGTGCTTCCCGCTGGAAAATTACTACCAACGATTGTCATCAACACGCATTCATCCCCATCTTGGAGAATATTCAGTTCACTTGCAAAGTCTGCGGTGAGGAAGGCAAGGACATTGCCTACCTATGTACCATCTGTCGGCTCTTAATTCACCACAAATGTGCTCAATTTCAACGCACTATCCATATTAGTGCACATGAACATCTCCTCACTCTCACATATTCTCTCCATGATCAAGACACGGGTTCAAGCAAGGTATTTTGTAGACTTTGCTACAAAAAGGTGAATACAAAGTATGCAATTTACTACTGTAAAAAATGTAGCTACATTGTTCACTTGAATTGTCCAAGTTTTCTTGGACATCGGATCCATAACAAGAGAGGCCTAACCATTACCAGGAGGAGCAAAACGCATCATTTAGCTGATTTGGTCAAAACAGTACAGGACGAAACAGCTCAGTCTCAGAAGATGATCAAACATTTTAGTCATGATCAACATAACTTAATCCTTAGTGAAGAGAAGAAGCTTGAGGATGATAAGCTTTGTGAGGGGTGTATGCAATTAATCTCAGTCCCATTTTACAGCTGTTTGAGATGCAACTTCTTTCTTCATGAAAGATGTGCTAAATTAGCCACAAGGATTGAGAGACACCCACTTCATGAACACCCGCTCACCCTCCTCCCATATGAGGATGTCTTTTATTGCGATGCTTGTAACCATCTTCGTCATGGCTTCGTCTACATATGTAATGAGTGTCCTAATTACAGCCTTGACATTCAATGTTGTTCAATCCCAGAGATCTTTAATCATGAAGGTCACCAACACCCGCTCTACCTTGCCATAAGTTCTGAAGAAAAATGCTATGCTTGTGATAGTGAGTATAGATCCCCATGTGTATTTGTGTGCATTGAATGCGAGTTTGCCTTGGGTTTTGAATGTGCAACGCTTCCACTCGTAGCTCAGCATGCATACGATACACATCTCCTCAAACTCACTTGTACTGCTGAAGATTGTTTCAAAGAATATTATTGCTTGATTTGTGAAGGAAAAAGAGAACCTAACCAATGGTTCTATTATTGTACAGCGTGCGACTTTCCTGCTCATCCTGAATGTGTATTGGGAAAATATCCATATATCAAATTTGGAAGAGCTCTGCTAAATACAGATCATAAGCATCCTATAGCTTTTGTTCAAAAGACCGAGCACTCCCCTCCGTGTGATGCATGCCGCAAGCATTTCAATGGCATAGCTGTTGAATGTACTGAATGCAAATTTATTGGCCACATGACATGTTATGCTAGAGATCGAGTTGAGGAAACAAGCACAAGTACGCCTAGAAACGTCCGCGATATTTTGTACTCCACGAATAGCAGGAATCCGTACGCCCGCGCACGCATTAATCCTAGGAATGTGTACTCTAGATATTCTAGATATTAATATTTATTTTAACTCTCTACTTTAATTAAATTTTATTTTTATTGTTTTTGATTCTTTCCTTTTCTTCTCCATCTCTCGTCTCTCTCTCTCACAACAAAACCATCAGCTTTCCCCATCTCTCGCCTCTCACTCTCAGCAAAACCATGTTGCAATGGAGACGAAGTGGGTAGAGGCAAGTGTGGTGGAAGTAGCGGAAGAGGAAGGGGGAGATGAGTTTGAGGGACTTGGGGTTGGAGGAGTAGATCGAGGCCGTAGGGGAAGATGAGGAAGATTTAAAAGAAATGTTGAGAATCTATCTTGATCTTTGCAGAATTGCAGGAGCTGAAATATTTGTTGAAGAGTTTTTGTTTTTGTGTTTGGGTGTTTATAAATTGCTTATTCATCGAAAAAAGTGAGGAGGGTGAGCCATTGGGTTGCGCTAGCTCTCCATGAGGAACCAAGCCTCATTGGATAATTTACTTCACCTATCTTAATTAAGAAATTTATTTTTAACACATTGTATACATTTGATTCTTACTAGAGTAATGTCGAAAACTATGTTATTAATTAGTTATTTTATGTTGCCGATAAAATCCATCATGGATCCCACTAAAGCAAGCCCACTCAAATAAATCACTACGTGGATAATAACTACATCCATTAGAATCTCCTATAAAGTGGGATATACATCCAGATATTCATGATACTCTAGGTTAAAACGTGAAACAGCTATAAAAATATTATAAAAGAGAGAACAAAGCACCATGTAAAATGGCACTATAGGTCTCTCAGAAATCTTAGCTTATTTCTTAAATTCACTCAAAACATCATATGCTAACTTAAGCTCAGAATGTTTTCAGTTCTCTCAAGGATGGGCAGATCCAGTGATGATTTCTCTATTTTAATTTGCAAATAGCTAATTGCCTATCAGGACAAACCAAATACTTGAGTCTGTTTCTATGTCAATGTGCTAATGATTTTATAAATGATTACTTTACATAGTCATTTTTATTTGCCCTCAATAAGCCCCTAAAGAAAAGAGGAGCTACTCACCTCCAATTCCAATTGAATTAGCTCTCATTTTCTCTGATTTGTGACTTAGATTTTGTCACATCAACTAAATGAAATTTAAGGACCCAAACCATTGAAAAACAGTTTAATCCAACCACATTGAATCCCCTCAACCTTAAGCCACATCACTCTTCGACCTCCATGCCTAACCTCAACCATGCACCATTGTCGTCGAAGTCACTAGCACCACTACCGTCGTTGACCATTGAGGTGATAGATGAGGAGCTAATGTCACTAGAAACCACCCAAATCTCGTCTCCCACTCCATAGAGAGAATGCATGACCAGCATCTATAATATTGTGACATGTGTCCCTATAAAGAAAAATATAAAGTATAAAAAAAGGGTGGTCATATTTTCTCTTTCTCTTTTTGTTTTTTGTCTTTTTTGTTTTTTGTTTTTTTTTTTTGTTTTTCCTTATTTATATTTTTATATTTTATTTTTATCATAAGGACACATGTCACAATATTATTGGTAACGGCATCGGCATGACGTATTGATGAATTATATCAAATTTTCAAACAGAATATGCGTCCAACGACTTATTTGTGTTTTTTCTTACCTCCAAAAGTTTCTCATCACCTTTTACATCTTAAGTAGCTATTTGCAATTTAGTAAAATTATAGAGATTGATTTTATATTTTTCAAAAAAAAAAAAAGAAAAAAAATTACAATACATGAAATGATGAATACCATATGGCTTTTGTTCCAAGGGCTAAGCATCTCCATAATGTGATGCCTGTGGGAACACTCAAAATGACATAAACCTAGAATGAACTCCATCTATGCAATTCCATTTTCCATCGCTGCATATTGCAGTCTCCAATTTTCTGGATAATGTTGTGGATTGATGCGTATAATTGGCCGTATTAATTGAATGATTAAATTTATTATTTTCTATCAATTTAATATTTTGAAATAAGTGATAATTTAACATAATATTATAGCTAAATGTCATGAGTTCGAATCTTGCCTCAATTAATTTATTAATCACCTATAATTTTAATTAAATATTTCAAATATTTGGTCTCACTTATTAAAATGAAGTTTAAACCTACACAACTAAAATGCCAAATGTTGGGCTCTATAATAAGTATAGCATACTTTGCTATTGTTTATCGTGTACGTAAGGGAGAGACCGCATTTTTTCAGAATTTTTTTACTTAGGACATTCTTGCCGGCACATCTAACAAGTCTTCGTGCTCATCATTGCTACCTTTTTTCACAAGCGCTCTAGACATGAGTTCGGTTGCGTGACAATTGCATCACTAATTAGTAATTATACCCTTAAACTCTTTGTTTTTTTTTTCTTTTTTTAACATATATAGTATAGATTGAATTGTTATTAGGGTAATTTTGAAAGCTATATGTCATTAGTAAGCTATTGTAGAATCTCAATTTGGTAAGCTATCCGGCCTATCCCCCATAATCATCAGGTACTTGAGTTTGTTTATGTTTCACAGATTTTAGAAATCATTCCTTTACATCTCTCCCCTTCTATTGGTTTCCAATGGGCCACCAAAGAATGAGGAATCCTAAATTCTAAAGTAGGCTTGGACCCCAAGCGTGACATGGGCTTGCAAATCCAGAGGCAGAGTCGGGCCTATCACTGAGTGTGACTTGTGAGTGCAGGTTAGCAACCCCGCCCAATAATTTTTCAGATTCTTGAGTGTGAAAAGGAAGAGGGGTGTTGTTGTCGAGGTCTTGAACAAGAAACAAAACAAAGCGCATCACACCGTTGATATCCAATCAAGTGGTTTTGGTAATCCTTCAATTGCCATAGGGAGGATAAATAAACAGAGAAACAGAGAGAGAGAGAGAAAGAGGAAGAAGCGTCCGCAAAGGTTGAGCGGAGCAGACAGAGAAAGAAAGGTCCTACCCGCAAAACCCATATCAGCAACAGCTTCTCTGAGCGCAGAGAAAGTAATTTTTCATACAGATGGAGAGAATTTGAGAGAGAGAACGACCTCAGATTCTTTTGTTTGGAGAAATTTTCTTGTCTCTCTGGGGAAAATCTCATGCTTTGTGGTATATTTGACTCCCTGGCATGAATTTATCTGACTGTAAGACTCCTCCCCCTTATCTATTCGCCGTTTCTTTGTAACAAAATTCTCTTTGTTTGTGGGATAGTTATTTAAGCAGATAATTCTTTGAATTGCAGATTAATTTGAGAAGGGTTTTTGTTTGGTTTCTTTGTTGGAGTCGTAGATCTTGAGGTTAGAGACCGTCTCCTTCCACCTCAAAACTTTATCTTTATCTTTTTTAACATACGAGAAAGCCAAATTGGGTTTTCTGAAGGCTCTGTCTAATCCTTTCATTTTCCTTCTCACTTGATTCATTAAATTTTAACTTATTTCATTGATCTTTGCTTTTGGTTTCTGGAGAAAACCCAAGTGGGTGTCTCCGAAATTCTTCCTTTTTTTTGTGTTTCTTTGTTTCTGGGATTTCTGAGTTGACAAGGAAAACTCTTTTTCTATTGTTTTTCATGGTAGATATGGAAACAGAGGAGATGAATCAGAGTGTGTGTAAACCCTCAGAGCCTGAGCTTTTCTTACAGTGGGGAAATAGAAAGCGAGTCAGATGTGTGAGAGTCAAAGATCCTGAAATCTCGGCCAGATTCAATGGTGGAATCCGAAGGAAAATCACGTATAGGTTTGCTTCTGAGAAAGAGAGCTCCCATCATCCATCCAATCGCCTCCCCAGGTGAGCAAATTTGTGATGTTTGGATGCTGAGAGAACAAAGGAAAAGAAAACCAAGGTCTTTTTTTTTTTTTTTTCTCAGCTACCAAACAGCGGATAAAGAATTATATTCCGGGAAAAATGAGGAGTTGACAAAATGGAGTTTTGTGGGAATGTTTGGTTACAGGAGTTCGGAGTTGGCTTCACTGCGGAAATCGGCGTCGCCGGAGAAGGAAGAAAGGTATTATAGCACGAGAGGATCGGTGGTTATGGAAGAGAATGGGAAGGTATCGGTGGATGTGAGTAATAATGGGATTGGGGAAGAGAGAGGGTTGGCTTGGCCAAAGCTGTATATCACTTTGTCAAGCAAAGAGAAAGAGGAGGACTTCATGGCTATGAAGGGCTGTAAGCCTTCCCAGAGGCCTAAGAAGAGGGCCAAGCTCATCCAAAGAAGCTTGCTTGTAAGTCTTTTGGTTGTGCCCATAATCATATAGTAATTGGAAAGAGAAAATGATGAACTTATTTTTCTTCTTCTTTGTGATTCACTGATTTGGGTTTAGTTTTATCTGGTTTTTTCTGATTTAGATTTTGTTATGATTTTTGTACATTTTTGTTTTGTTTGACTGGGTACCAGTTGGTGAGTCCTGGGGCATGGCTGACTGATATGTGCCAAGAGAGATATGAGGTTAGAGAGAAGAAGAGTTCTAATAAGAAGGTACTTGGTTGGTCTACCTTTGAGACTTTGATCTGTAATTTCTAATCCCCCTTCTCTCTATCTCATTCATTTTTGGCTTTTGACATGAAAGCTGGTTGTTGGGAATATGATTAATGGGTTTTCTTTTTGGGGGGAATTTGATGCAGAGACCAAGAGGATTGAAGGCCATGGGGAGTATGGAAAGCGATTCAGAATGAAAGGTCAAAGGTGCATGCTTTAAAAGAGGGAGGAGGCCCTTTGCTTTGAATTTTTTTGGGAATTCTTTTGGAGGTGAATGGTGTGGCTTTCTTTTAGAGCCTGCGCCTAAGCCTGAGCCTGGAGTTGAAGGGGTAGAAATAGTCAGCATGTCAGCTTGTCATGGTTTTTGTATACACAAGTTAATTCCGATCTATAATTAGAATATCACTTTGCTATTTATTTATTATTCACCTTCTTCTTCTTCTTCTTCTTCTTTAGTCTTTCTTTCATATCTACTTTTGATTGGATCTCCCCCCTCGTTATTGCTATTTGTGATGGGATCTCAATACTAGTTGGGAAACCAAGAGCTTAATTCTGTGTTTGATTGTAATAAATAATAATAATAATAGTTATGGTTATGACAAACTCATTAGTGGCATATACCGGTACAAATCTGATCTCACTTTTTCTTGGTCAAGCTAATTGAGTAAAAATAAATAAATAAAGAAAAAATCATGCAATGTGATTCTCTTTATTATTAGGATACTGCGTATATATTTTACATCAAACCGCCGTACTATTTTTACATCGAACAGTTTTTTAACCATAAAAATAGTAATATTCAACTCTTTGACCGTATCCAGTTTACCATAAGTGACAGCAAGAGAAAGGTCATAATGCATATAAGGAAAATATGTATTTGAAATGGAGATGATTTAAAATTTTGTTTTCACATCTATCTCAAATGGCGAAGCAAAATATATATATATATATATATCACTGAATTTGTTAAAAAAAAAAAAAGAAGAAATCATACCCTCGGCTGATGAGTGATGAAAAATGAGTCTTTGGAAAGTATTGAGAATGACATGACCAGATAACTTAATATTGAAGCCAAGGCTATCCGTATTTTTCACATGGAGGCTATTCATACAACAATGATGAAATCCAACAGAACCGGCTACTACATATCCCATCTACTTTCTATGATGATGGTTGGCCAACTTAAATTCTCTCTTTCCACCAATATATTTGACCCATCAGGGCCATCAAATGCATGCTTATGAAAACAATCGGGTCTGAAAAAGTGTAGGGATATATATGAACACTATCATATTTTCTCATTCATATATATATATTTCAAATGTGATTGGGTTTCTTGACAGATGATTCTTCGTACAATCTCATTCAGAATAATGGCATTTTCTGAGAATGTCTCATACCACTTAATACATCAACCAGTTGTGATTCTAATGGTTACATATGTGAGAGAAAGGCAAAAGCATACCCAGTTCATTGTCCCTTTTCCAACAGAGTTATCTTTGTTCACAATGTTTTCCATGAGTTCGAATTTCTCCATGTCAAGAGAAGGCAACTCTGATTTGCTGCACTATCCAACATAACCAGAGTATGTCTCTATTATTTATCAATCAGTTTGAGGCTTAGCAGCTTGAAGCATTTCCACCACAAGAGTCTTCACATCCCTAAAAACGATACAAGAAATTATTTTGCAGAAAGAAAAGTATTCAACTCATACAATGCAGTCAAATATAATTTTTAGCAACCTTTTTAACCTATTATCCCCTGGCTAGCTATGATATATTATATATCCATGGTGAAAACAAAATTTCTCAATCTAAAAGGAAGCAAATTTTTGAACTTCGACTTGGTCAATTTTCCAATACAGTATTTAGAAAAATATTTTTTAGCCATAGGGAAATTACAAGCCCATAGCAAGAGGCAGTGGCCTCTCTTACTCTTATGACTCGAGATTTAGCAATGGGTCCATTGCAGGGGATGATGTACCTCCTCCTTCCACACTCCCATGCATGTTTCCAAATGAATGGAGGACAACAGTCAGGAACCAGAATGCGAAAAATAAGAGTTTTCCCTACCTAGAGTTTATATGAAATTATAAAATTAAAAAAAAAAAATGACCATAATATGTATTCCATTAATTGGTAAGAATGTATTCCTGACAACTGGTTAGTATCAAATTAAGTAAGACCCTTCCAGCCAATTGCCGTAATTAGAGTGAAACAAAAGCAGAACAGCAGAGAGGAAGAGTTCTTTTAAATAAAATGTCTCACTTTCGATCTTCTGCGCGTCTAGGGAAAGGTATTCGAAGCTTGAAAGTGTTCCCTTCATAACCAGCCTAAAAGAAAAATAAGCAATTAAAAAAAAAAAAAAAAAAAAACCAGATTCATCAGAGGAAGAGTTAAAATAAAAAATAATTGAACTAAATATAGAAGTGTATAGAAAACCCTTCGAAAAAATGTGCGACTCTTTCATAATGCAAACGTCAATTTGTATTTCAAGCCACCAAAAAAAAAAAATGATCAAATACTTGAGCAAAGCCCCATTTATTTCAAGAGAAGACAAATGGGTTTTCAAAAAGTATAAAGAATATGTACCAAAAGCAAAAGGTTAACCATTAGTGATACGGGGATACCTTGACATTGAAACCAAGGCTATCTAAATCCAGCATGTAAGCAGAGTCCACCTGCAGACAGATAAAATTCCAGCTTTTACGAAACTAATCAAAACTATCTCCCCAATATGTGTATGGGGACGTGTATGTATGTTTCAGTTTTTTTATGATGGCATTATTAGCACATCCAGGCAATTGAAACACGCACATCACATGTTTCAGGTCACATCGGAAGATTCAACCAGTTTTGGCCCAATCATATGGCACTCAATTCATTGGATCTAGACATTTTTAACAGTAACAGGCAAGGACAGTCTGAGTATAACAATGGTGATAAGACATCCCACACTGAGCTAAAAACAAAAAGAAAGGAGACTTCCTTGCTTCCCTGTTCAAATGGTAATAAGATGTTTGAGTGAAATTTCAAATTACCGGAATTGACGTCCAGTGTTGCACAATGAGCTTTGTATCTTCAGAATGATCTCTATTCATGTGAGACTGAGAATGGAATTTCAATCAGGCTGAAGTTTTGATAAGAAAAAGAACCATGTACCACAAAATACTAAATAAGAAGTCAATACCGCAACAGGCTTAGAAAACTGAGCTATCGGATCAACGTGGGTGGATTTGTACTCTTCTCCACTGAACTCTGGAAATATATATAAGAGAGATGCATAAAATGACAATGGGGAAAAGTGATAGAAAGAATACAATAGCACAAAATACAAAATTTATGGGAGGTGCAGAAAACATAGTAGAACATGTAACAAGTTAGCAACAAAGGCATAAGAGACCTATCTCAAGTGACCTGCAGAGTATCAAAATCCCTCGCTCCTCTAAAGGATAGAAGGAGTTGAAAATGAATTAGACTATGATTAAAAGCAGAAAAATAAAAGGTAAACACACCTCCTGATCCCAATAAAGCTGTGGCAACCCCTGAGACATACCGTACAAC
The DNA here is from genome assembly GCF_901000735.1 of Corylus avellana. Taxonomy (NCBI): domain Eukaryota; kingdom Viridiplantae; phylum Streptophyta; class Magnoliopsida; order Fagales; family Betulaceae; genus Corylus; species Corylus avellana. The sequence goes on along the minus strand of NC_081549.1, from coordinate 277,209 downwards.
TTTTGGTACGATGCGCATAAATTGGAAGTCACCAAAGTCAACCTTCATATTACAAGCTTTGATTTAGTAGTCCACTTATACAAATATGTAAAATACTGTTAGAAATGAATTAGGATAATTTCCAATTAATTATATTTGAGGGGTATTTTTGTTCTCTCAAAAAGTAAAAAGACAAAAATATTCCTCAAATATAACTAACTGGATGCGCTCCAGTTCCGTTAGACAAGGGTTGAAGAAAAAAGCATGATAAAGAATAGTAGTGCACAAGTTACCCAAAATGCATTTGGATGCCTCGCCAAGTATGCAGCACGAATGGCAGGTCTATCATTTTCAGAAACCTATACCATCAGTAAAAACAATAATGTGAAGTACACACAATTAAAAATCCCCAAAAGAGAAAATCATAAGGCCCAAAACAGCGGAGCAAAATCAATCAAGACACTATGCAACACTTGAGAAAGGTTATATAACTTACGGAAATAGCATCACCGTGCATAGTGATTACTAAATCAGTCCTGTCCTCAGGATCTTTAGCCACAAGCAATGAGCATTTGGGATTAGATGTTAAGTCCTGTACAAAACAGCAAGATGGGACCTTGAGAAGATTATAACTTCTAAATTAAAAAGATACTTATGCAACCAAACATTAGCAGATAAGTTAATTCTAATGAACAACGCATTTATCTTCAATATTGGAGAGGCATTCAGCGCATTTAGTCTTCACTGTGTATTATGAATCAACTAAGTCAAAATGAAAATGGCTCCTTCTTTAGTGAGATTATATGAACAAATGCCTGAACCAAAATATGTTATTGGTATGGGAGCATGTACAAATGAGGGGGGATGTTCAGTACCGATTTTTATAGTACTGTTCGAGGAGTCGATAAGCTAATTCCTGTAAATGTCTATAATAGAAATGTACATGCAGTAGAAAAATTACAGTAATCCATTGAGATATGGTATGCTACAATTCAATATTTGCGACAAGAAATAAATCCTAATTTTAGGATGACTGACCCTTTTAATCTAGTATATATATATATAATGTCTTTTTTCGGGAGCTAGAGGAAATGCATCTCAAGTACATCAATTAGTAGGTATGGGAGGATTAATGTCAGATCCACAAGGACAAATTATTGATTTACCCATTCAAAGCAATTTACGTGAAGGACTGGCTGGGGATGGAAACAAAGAACGAGGAACATTATCGACTGTATAATTATCCAATCTAAAGGTTATGTATTAGAACTGGACAAACCTTCATATGAACTGCGAGGCTGCTGACAGCTAATATTGGAGATCCATCTGCGTCACAGGCAAAATCAACCATCGATCCTGATGGGTAGCCCTCATGCTTCTGCACATGAAAGGGATTTCAGAATAAGATTAGGCAAGGACAACAAAGATGACTGAACAATGAGAAGCAAAATCAAATATCAGACTTAATTATGCTAAAAAATTACGGAAGAAGAAGCCATATTCAAGATTTTCAGGTAGAAGCAGAGAAATTATTCAAGATTCAATCAATAACTATACTAAAAGTACATCAGCTGCCAATTCAGAAGTCAGAATCAAGACTAACAACAAGCCTACAACACCGAAACAGCACCTGAACTTATGGATATCTAAAAGGGCGTTTCGAAAACCTGAGAAAAGGTAGAGAGCATTCCGCGCACACTATGATCAAGCACAGTTCGAATCTCCTCAATCGGAGCAAGCCGAGCTGCCTTTTCCTGCAACAACAACCACCCAAACTCAATAGAATCCCGACGCATTCGTCCATACACGATCTTTTCACCGCCTGTAGTGATATCCAAGTTGAAAAGAATACCTGATGTGCTTGAATCAGATGAAATACATCGGAAGCGTCTTTGCTGCCATCTCCAGGTGACACACCCTGATTCAGAACAAACATAACAATCAAAATTTTTTTTTTTTTTCTTTTTTGTAATTATTTAAAACTTCTTTTTCTAAAAGTAATCAATCAATCACAAAGCACCTGAGGGTTTGTGGTTGGTTGAGCAGAGGATGAAGCAGCCATGGAGAGAGGCCGAGTCGGAGGAGAGAAGAGCGTGAACGAGTTGGGAAGGGAGTGGCGAAACTGTAAATTGGGAGGAGAGTGAGGGGTTTTTATACGGCCATTTATGCGAGAAAATAGGAAGGATGTCTTCGTCCATGGCGATGCCACAGTCGTCATGTCTTCCCCAACGCGCCAACACCTACCCCTTCTTTTTTCTTCTGAAGTTAATAATATTTAAATATGAATTTTGACGAGAAATTGTGGTTTTCTTTAAAACTATCTTATTATTATTATTTTTTGTCTATATGCTATCTTTATCCACTGTAAAATCAAGGCTTAACAGCTTCATTCAATCAAGGAGCAGATCTGGAAGAAAGACAACAACCTCACCCATTTGGCATTTGCACAAGTCAAACACAATTCGTCAAATGAAATCAAATAAAAACACTCAAATCAATCAAAACAACAAAACATTAGTATGAATCACTTTTATTTTGTCCAGATGAATCCTCAAACTTTTACAAGAAATCACTCAATCGGAGTGGAGAGTGTCGCGGTCGTCGTAGTCGTCAGAGGAAGGAGAGGGGGAGCAGAAAGAGAGGGCGAGGCGGTGCAAGTGTTGGAAAGGGAAGCAAAAGAGGAGGTGGAGGACGTGGTCGCTGCTCAATCTCTCTGGGTTGCACGCAATGTATTGACACAAATCCGCTGACACGTTGGCCACCCACGCCACCACAGGGCTGTTCATCACCATGTCTCGATCACTTTGTCTCCCGCGGGCCGCGGCTACGCTTCCTGCCTTTGGTGTTTTGGTAGGAAATGGGAAAGCGTGTTTGAGTCAACAACGCCTCGCCCGCGGCTCTCCTGCTTCTTCTATTCGTCTGCATTTAATATTCTTAATAATAAAATAAGTTTTACTTCTATTACTCGCTTTACGTTGTTTTGTGTTGTCTTATTCCCAAGCTTTATTGGCATATCATTCAAAATAATGTTTTTTTAAAATTAATTATAAGTAAATTAAATAATGTTAAATGCAATAACATTACATTTTCTGATTTTCACTCTAAAATAGTTTCTCTTGGCTTCTCGAGAATCCTTGTCTGTTGCTAAGGGACCGGAATTCCTTCCCTAATATTGGATGGCTTTGAGTGTATCTGCCAAGTATATGGGCTTGCTAATGCTGCCTGAGCAATGGCCTACACACCCGAAAAAATCCTTCACACAAAAGAGCCCTTGTTCTTGTTCAAACAGAAGACCCGGCCCCTTTCACCTCCATTTTATGCGTAGGATTGTAAGAGATCCAAATCTCTCTCTCTCTCTCTCTCTCATCTTTTTGTTTAATCACAGTTGATGTGCGTAGTTACAAACATTTCATTCAATTAATTAGTTAAATTCCTCACCCACAAAGGCATTAAATGAGATTGGAATTGGAGTCTTCAAAATCTACCACATGTGAAGAATGAGAATATGCATTTTAAGGACCAATGCAACATAGAAGCTTTACGGATTTGAGTTGTGTCTGAGGCTGCACTACTGTTATGATCTAAATAAGCTTTTTGGTAACTCTTAAAACTTCCTAGATTCGTCCTTAAGCCAATAATTTCACTCTCTTTTCCATGTAACAAAGGAATCCAGTGCAAACATATATACCCACACTTTTATTGCAAACACAACAAGGAAGTGAAGAACGAACTTACCATATAAGAAAACTACAACGAAACTTGTGGACTTTAAATTGGAGTAAAAAAAGATGTAACTATTTTTACAACTGATACCCTTTTGGATGACCTGAAACGAAGATTCCCATTATTTCCCCAAAAAAAAAATTGATGGTAGGTAATGAGCTAAGAGAAATGTTACTAAGTTGACAGCACCAATCCCATATTTTTCAAACCCTACCAATCTATAAAAAAACATAAAATATTTACGTAGTTTCAAACATTTAGATAAGTACTTCAAGCCTACTATTTTTCTACCAAGAGCCTGAAGGTGTTAAAGCAATGTGGATGCCACCACGCCACTTGTGTTTGAAATGACATCCTCTATTGTGATAGTAGAATGATTACGCGGGGATCAATGTTCCGGTGGTGCATGAGCATAAGCTGTAGGAGGTTCTATCACTGATCTTTAAGAAATCCTTTGTCCTCCAAGTAAGACACTACTTGCCCTGCCATGGCACCTGGGGTTGCGCAAAACCCATCTTTCGGTTGTATTTCAATCTGTACAAAGGGGGAAAAATTATTCTGTTTGATGCACAAGATAGACAAAAGGCACATTACTATACAAGATCGCCTGTCATTTAATGATGTTTCCTAATCGATCAACTTTAATATCCATGCGGACATGACTAAAATTAGTTTTCATCCTTCAATAAAGACATACCTCACAGTTCAATGGTGGTTCATAAGGATCATCTATCCCAGTAAAACCTGCAACATAGATGGTTATTTGCAAAAGGACCAAAAGGTGATAAGGTCTACATTATCATCACAGTTCACTGATTTGGGATGATTACTTTTTTGCAAAAAAAGTAGAGTGGGAAATCATGATGACAAAAAAAAATAGCCATTTCATGAAACAAAACAAGAAGATAAGCTACCATATGATCATAGGACCACTAGACTAAAAGAAGGTGTTAATGAGAAAAGTTTAGGTGCTGCTGCAGCACCACCCTCTCACTAAAGAAGCGCAATAATGTAAACTTCTGAAAAATTCTGGGATTTAAATAGCACCAGGATGGTGATTTAGGAGAACTTAATTATACGTGGATGGTTTAGTAAAGCTGGTTTTTATGTGCAGAACAGAATCAATTAAACATGGAATAAGAAAAGAAGTAATTCATGTACCATGGAACCAAAATAATGTGCTAACCAGCCATACCACATAATGCCTGAATGTTGAAAACAACTATTCAAAAATAAAAAGATCAGGAGGCCGCAATATTGGAGCAGTATCCAAACTCTAAGCTTCCCCTCCATGTATTCTTGAGTTCCTTTCAAGCTCATAATGCACAGAACAAGAAGCTTATAATGGAAGGGAAGGCAAATACTGCTGCCTTTCAAAATAACTCTCTTAATATACATTAATAATCCTTGCATTTTGATTTCTCTCCCCTTTTATTATTAGGATGTCACAGAACGAAAGTTTTTTTATTGTGGGGGGGGGAGGGGGGGCGGGGGAGGAACCACACCTTTGATCTTTCCAGCCCGTGCAAGCTTGTAAAGGCCTTTTGTATCTCTTGCTTCACACAATGCTAGAGGCACGTTCATGTAAACCTGTATACATACAGGTAAAATTGATTTCCATCGTGCAAATAAAGAAACCAAGTCAGAATATTAATAACTGTACCAAGGAGCCTTGCCTCAATAAAATTTGCATCTGGCAACATCGCACGGCAAGCATCCCGATCTTTTCTATATGGAGATATCAGACTGGCAATACAGATCAAACCAGCATCCGCAAAGAGTTTTGCGACTTCCCCTAGATTAGAAAAATAATAAAGATTACAGTGTAATAAGCACTCCTTATTCTCTATTGTAGTTGAGCAAATGCCCTTATCATCTACTGAACCATAACAGTTACAAGTTCATGTATGTTGACATCAACTCAAATATATGTCTATATTCTAGCCGTGAGGGTGCTGCACCAGATTATGGCTGGCAAAAAAATTTATTCCTAGCTTTTCCAAGCCAAACAGCACGTATGCTGTTACATATTGTAGATTCTTGGAAGGAGGGAAATAAGGTCAAAATCAGGCCAGATACAAAACCTATGCTGTAAGTAATGGTAATCAAATTTAGCTGGCTCTATCAAGAAACTCTTTCAAATGATCCAATACTCATTATAAATGACAGAACCACCAAGAACATTAAAAATCAAAAACTCTAGAGCAATGCGTGATGTGTAAGCCATTAAAATCCAAATCCAATTTCCATCCTTTTTGAGTCAGTCATACAAGCCTTCAACAATATAAAAAAACAAACTAATGAAATGAAATTAAGCATATACCAGTGCATACTATATTGAATGTCAATTCACACGTCCATTTTGTGCCTTAAATCTGTTTATAAAAATCTAACTTTCAAGCCTTAGCCACCTCCAAGTAGAAAAAGTTTGTTGTTTACAGAAAATACTTACCAACTCTGCGTATATTTTCAGTTCGATCTTCTGGTTTGAAACTAAGGTCCTTGTTTAGTCCATGCCGAAGGTTATCTCCATCAAGGACATAGGACAGCTTTCCCCTAGAGTGCAGTTCTCTACTTAATGAGCATGCCAGTGTGCTTTTCCCTGAACAATTTGTACAAAAAGCTTCAGCAAGACATAGCAACTACATCCAGCATAGCATACTAGAATACACCTCAAATCTTTAATTAACTAGGAAATTCATCAAGGATACATCATAAGAACACCTTGTTCACTTCTCAACATATTGGTAATGTAATGCTACAAATAAGGCTTGTAAGAAGGCAACATTTCTGATCGTTTTATGGATTCTACTGCTGGTGATTAATTCACCAAAAAATAATCTTCAGAAAGACAGGAAGGAATCATTGGTAAAAATGTTGGCATTCGGTTCTCATTATTGAACTGCTGCATTAAACCTCTACATGATAAGAGGACAGGATGGACTGCAAGAATTAGATTCAACCAAAATACACTAGCTTCCTGGTGTAAATTTTTACTATTCAATTTTTTTTTTTTTCTTTTAGCTACTCAAAGATGCAAATTTTGTTTATTCTAAAACTAGCTCAAAATGAAACAATGCAACTACAGCTACATTCACATTATCCATCATCTAAAAAAGCCACAAAACTACACATGGTACCTGAACTAAACTGTACACGTAAACAAGGGATTCCAAGACCTCTTATAGTCTCTGTTCATATATTTAGGCTCTAAAAGCAATAGTTATCATCTGTGAACCAGCTGGGCTTGAAGTATTGGTTAATTCATAGCCCTGTTTATAAGCCAATCTATTCACGTTGTGAACTGAAATAACAATAGAAGCAGTTAAAACCTAACTAAACTACAGGTTTTTAGCAAAACCAAGTCCTGTATTGCACATTCCAACTTCATCAAATTGAATGAGTGATGATTACAAAACTAAAACATTGATTCTAGAATGAGTCTTAACAACTAACTGAGGTCAGCTATGAATCATTATCAACTAACGAGGTGTACCATATGTATTCGTTTTTATCATTCCATCCTATCTAAATTTATACTTTTAATCGCTTCTCTACTTAACATATCCTTCTTCATGACTTCTTCCATGTTATTTTAGACCTCCTTTTACCTCTTTTCAGTATATTAACCAGAATTATATCACTCTCTCACTGGTGTTTTACTGGGTCTCCCTTACACAAGGTCAAATCATCTTGAGTGACTCTACCTCATCTACTTCCCAATGAGAACCACCCACACACAAAAAGGTAAGAAAGAAAAAGGCCAGGGCATCTTTTTGTCTATAGATCACCCAAATCATGAACTAGCTCACTCCATCCAAAACCAATGCAAAATGATACAGGTTCAATGACAACAATAGATGTAAGCCTAACATCAAATTGGAAATTTAATTTATACACAACCAACAACTAACTATAGTCTCAAACTTGGAGTCCAACTAGCAAAAATAACATAGACATCAATTCCACAAAATACTACAAATTTCTAATGAACATAAATTATAGACATAATAAGTCCAGTCTCTCATGGACACAGTACTTATCTAGAGCTCCTAATACAGAGAGTAATCTGCAAGTCAATTTAAAAACTATACCTGATCCGCTGAGACCCGTAATCCATACTACACACCCCCTTTGATTAAGCAGCTTTTGCCTTTCAACCTTCCCAACTGGACATTCTTGCCAAAATATATTTGTTGAATTGCTTAGAGTAGACATCAGAAACGTTTCTTCTGTTCCTTCCCACAAATAAAAGTTAAATCATTAACAAATCCTAATATAGAGTCTAGTAGAACAATTTTTATTTAGCAAAAACAAAGATATTTGATTATAACCTTACTTTTTGTGATATAGACCAAAAAAAAACACTTATTGTAACATTCTGTGTTTCAGTATTGGCTTGAGATAAAACCAATTATGCTCCTCTCTTTTCCCAATTAGTAGGTTAATGATTTTGTCCTCTTCTTTCCCCACTTCCCAACCAACAGTTGAAGAAACAAATATACTGATAGGGGGTAATGTTCCTTCTTCCACATTGATCAACCAAGTGCTACTCTTCTAGTTTAATTTTAAGAAATTCAACAGAAGTGAGGAACAACAGGAATGCAAATCCATCCTTTTTATATTAGAATGAAAAGATAATGTCAGAAATGATCCTAGCCTCTAAAAATTCAAGAACAGTTGATCACAATCATAATGTTACACATAAAGAAACCCTTGTAATTGATGAACACCAAAGCATGCATTTCCACAAAAAGAAACCGAAAAATAACAAACACGACACAAAACAAAAACAACCAACCATTAATTAGAGAGATAGATTCAATACCTAAAGGCTGTTTGCTTCTTTGTCAGAGAGAGAGAGAGAAAAAAGAGAAAGGAATGGGAGCTGAAAACGAAAACAAGGGAATTGAAGAAGGAATGGGGAGCAATGCATTAGCGTTTGTTGAGGTGGTCCGCCCTGTTCTCGAGGCTTCTGTTTCTTGGGTGCATATATATATATATATTTTTGGGTGTTTGAATTGAATGAATGAATCTAGACATGCCCCTGGGTCTGGGTGTGTGCTGCTTTTCTTTTCCTTTTGGTTTTGTTTGTCAATACTTCCGCCACTGTGTGTGACGCGCCTTGTGCGTGCAATCCTCGTTGTGAACGACGTCGGATGACATGTAATCTACCAACAACGTCGGATTTAATTGGAATATTGGACGTCGCATTAACTCTTCAGCCAATAAATGTCAAACGTTGGAGATATTTATAGCATTGTCAATTTGTCATACCCCATTCATGTCTGCTTTTTTTGGTTACTACCCATTCACGCACTCTAATACACTTATACACCATGCAATCAACAAATTCATTTTAATTATAATATTTTCTACCTTTGGATTATTCAACTCCTAGTCCTAGTTGACTTTCTTTTGACCACAAATTATTTAATCCTATCATTATACTTTATATTATTTTCACTCTAATCATAATCATGTATGACTGATTAGGGGGTGCTCGATCTCTTGGTATTATTATAAATTGGAAGCGTGAAATTCCATCTCGTGCATGGCACGGACAATTAACCCAATTTTTTTTGTTTAAAAAAATGGCAAGGTAGGTAATGGAATGTTATTTATAGAACTAAAAATTTTGTACAGGCCTGTGACCTTCTTGGGTTCAACAAGAATAAAGCCCACCATGATGGTCTTATTGCTGTTGATGCCCTTGCAATTTCCAAAAATATCAAGAAAGTATCTTTGAGCATCAATCTGCTTGGAAGGCTTAAGTCCTCTCCTCCTTTGGAAAAATGTCGGTCCTCCTCTATAATTCAAGTTCAAGATAAATTTTAATACTGCTATTAGGAATAATTCTAAAAATTTCTCTTAAGTCGCTCTTGATTGCACCCGTTTCATTTTAGAAGGTGACTCCTGATAGTGTCTCTAGCCTCTAGCCCTTCTACATTCCAGCATTATTTAAGATTGGAGGATTTCATCAATCACCTCTAACATCTTTGTTAATTGCAAATTTTTGCGCCAACCATACTTTAGGCTGTATTGAGAAAGCTTTCTGGCTGCTAAAGAAAATTGGTGCCGGCCCAGTGCATCAAACCAGAAAAAGAAAGGTCCAACTTTGAACCCCAAGCCCAGTTAGCCCAACGGTAAGTAGCTGCTTTACTTCCTATGACACCTCCAGTGACACGGACACCAGCGGTCCCCTCTCTTTTACCCCCAAAAGTTCCAACCTCAGACCGGAGTGGGGGGAGTGAGGAAAAGCAAATGAGTGGGCGATAATGCAATCGCACCTCTTACTGGTGGGACCCGCCCCCATAAACGGCTCCTCCGGCACTGGCTATGGCTTCGGCTTCTCCTACGCCGTCGATTCCACTAATCCCACCGCCTCTACATGGCCCACCACCCGACCCCGACACCGACGTCGCTGCACACTGGTAGTCTCATCATCGGCGTACGAAATCAACGGCTCACAGGACCACTACGCCGTTCTGGGGCTCTCACGGAATGCCACTTCCGCTCACGTCAAACGGGCTTATCGCCTTCTCGCCCGTAAGGTACAAGCTTTGTTTTTTTTTTTTTTCCTAGGGTACAAGCTTTGTCTCGCTCTCAATCCTACAATCATCAAATTGCAGTTTAAGGGCGAAGTCATATTTGTAATTAGAACTTCATTCGAAGATTGAGAGTCATGAATTTTAAATTGAAATACTCTTTCCTGCTGAATCCTTCTGTGGTTGGGAAGTTTCACCCAGAAAAATTTATGAGCTTTTCTGTGAATTCTCTATTAGAGAGGCACAAAACATTGAATTCATTTCTGTATTTATATGGTTTGATTACAGTACCATCCTGATGTGAGCAAGGATTCGCAAACTGGTGAGGTGTTCAAGAGCATCTATCGTGCATACGAAGTGAGCAATCCTTAGTCATCTTTATGTTTTTTGATTTACAATTAGTGCTTTATATATGAATCGAAGTTGAGAAACTTCTTCTGGGGTGTCTGAAAACTTTCGACTTTTTCCAAGTTGAAAAGTATTATATTCATGGGGTGTCCGAAAACTGTTGTTTTGTGAATATAGTGTGGACGATATGAACAATCCCATTTTTTATTTTTGACCAGAAGAAAAGAGTGTGTACTTCTAAAAATTTGAATATTGAAAGTAACCAAAAACCAATGACTGAGATTATTCTTTTTTTTTATTGAATTTGTCTTTGCAATTGCTTCCACATTCAAATATTTCTGAATACAGACTCCTTATGTCTATGGAGATGGAAATTGTCTTATGGTCATTTGGATTTGAGGTTTCAAAACGTGCGATTTTGAAGATGCGAATTTAAAAATGTAGTTAATCATTTGGTAAAATTGCAATTTGGTCTTTAAAATCGCAGTTTAGTCTTTAAATTGTATGTTTTCCCGACTTGCGATTTGAAAACGCTTTTTCTACATTTTTAAACTGCACCCACAGACCTTGCACAATCCATGATTTTGTTTAAAATACCAGTTTTAGGCTGTGAAATTGCAACGCCAAACGGACTCTTAACCAATTGCTTTTCATTGTTGGGTAGTGCGTTTCCCTTTTCCTGAAACATATTTCTAAAATCTAGTTACAATATTTCTGCATCCTCTGTCCTATTAAAAGGTACTATCTAATGAAGCAACAAGGACTCAGTATGACCAAGAACTCAAATTTCAAGAAGATACTGGCAGGCCATATGGATGGAAATGGAATCACAGCCCAGAATCTGAAGACAGGGCAAGGATTTATAGGTGGGCTGCACTGAGGCGGAAAATGCAATATGAGAGATATTGGGAACGCTATAATGTCAGTGAGGAGTATTCCTCTAGTGATGAAGCAGAAGAGGTGGTTGAAGAAGGAAATACAGATGAGAGAGGCCCCTTCACCGAAGTGCTTAGATCTGCCTTTATGTCTTTATTTTTATTGCAGACTTTTGGATCCAGATTGTCTCTCACCTTTAGTAGCATCATGGCCTTGTTTGATAGGAAGTTGGATGTTGGGTATAAGATTGGTTATGTAATTGCCTGGATTTTGGGTGGGAGGGGTGGCGTTTTGCTGACTTTGTGCCTCTCATTTGCAAGTTGGGTTTGTGGAAAAACCAGCAGCAGTGTAGTTGCTCTGGTGGTGGTAGCGATGTGGGTAGGCTCCAGTCTTGCAAGGTATGCACCACTCCCACAGGGTGCTCTTCTTACTCTTCTTTACATGTCTATGAAACTACAGGTTGATTTAAGCTGAAGCTGCGACTGTTATTTCATCTTCTTGTAATAGTTTTTAGCTTCCTTCTTTTCTTTTTTTGTTCTTTAGAAAGTGTTGATTTAAGCTGAAGCTGCGACTGTTATTTCATCTTCTTGTAATAGTTTTTAGCTTCCTTCTTTTCTTTTTTTGTTCTTTAGAAAGTGTTGTTGTATATATGCTGATGTTGTAATACGTATACTCTCCTGTTGGTATATAAAACTCCAGTATCAACTGGTTTGATAAATAGTGCAGAATTGCATATCAGACACTGAAATTCTTCTTGGACCAAGTTTTTGGATTCTTCAGCTCTTTGGTTTCGGAACAATGTGTTCCTATTCCAACCATATTAATCATTAATAGTTTCCAATCATTTTACCCTCAAAAGCAAAAGAGATGTGCATTTGAAAGAAAAAAATAAAAAATAAAAATGTACACGTGTATTTGCAGAAATGAATGAGGTCTAAACTCTTAGCTTCCTTCCCCACAAAAGAAAATTACATATTTCTCTAGTACAGTGGTGATGGATTACAGAAGTAAACATATATAATTACTTGCCGGATGAAATTCTATCAGCTCTTTACTTTCTCGTTGTTCCTCAGATTCCTCCATAAGTACCTCCCGCTGGCCATGTCAACGAATACCCAAAATCCGTCTTGAACCGTCTGCAATTGAAGAACATCCAAGTCAGGAGAGAGAGAAAAACAGAACAAGAAAGAAAGAAAGAAAAACATCTTGAATGTTAAAAAAAAAAAAAAAAAAAAAAGGTGCTCCGTACCTTTTTTACATTGAATTCATGTTTATCTTTCATTGTTGTCTTTTCAATCGTTGAGTCGTCCAAAATATTGTCCGTCTCCGGCGAAGAACGAGCCGTCTGCCATGCAAAGTATCCCGCTAGTATAGCCGAGAAAAACACCAAGAGGAACCTCATGGGACACATTTTCTTTGACAAGCCTGGAAGAAAACCTTCGTATCGTGGGTTTTTGGGCAATCAGAGAGAGAGAGAGAGAGAGAGAGAGAGAGAGAGAGAAGGGGTTGAATGTTCTTACAAAAACTTTGAGATTGAAAACAAAGACAACGAAAAGAGCGAGAAGCCTTTGCTTGATAAAGGGTATATGTATAGATATAGAAAACGCGTTATTGGTTCATAGTTGATAGAAGCTTCTAAAAGCTTTGTTGACTTGGTATGCCAAGTCCGGCTAATGGTTTACAATGTCAATGGTAGGCTACCAACTACGTGCACCGATTCTTTCTTGTTTATTTAGGAAAGGAAATAAACCCATCTTCATTAATATATATATATATATATATATATATATATATATTAAAGAAAAAAAAAATGACTTGGTAGTAATCGTCTAGATCTAATGGTCCCAAGCTAACCCGAGCTAGTGATGATGGCTAATTATAAAATGTTCATATTTCTATTTCATAATGCTTTCTCACACCTCCATATCGCCTAATTGTAGGGGTAAGGAGAATTGTCGGCATCAATAATTGGAAGGAATCTCACTCTTAAATTGAGAAAAAAGAAAAAATTATTCAGTCATGAGAGTTGGGGGCAACTGTTGGAGAAATATATCATATAATCCTACCCAAACAACCTACTACATAAAAAATAATTATACTATTTATAAGACAATTTCAACCAACCACATAGTAAGTACTAAGTATTCAGAGGGTATATTCAACAACTCTTCACATTAAAATGGTCACTCTTTCTAAAAATAAGGAGGAAGTTAAGATATACTTTTTTATCTAAACTTTTTTTTATTTAATTATTTTTTTCAAATAATATACTGACTCAAGCGTTGTAAACTCTCTAATCTCTCAAAACCAGTAATTTTCAATTACTATTTTTCTCATATTACAAAAACCCCGTCCTTCTAACAATTGTCGATAAGTACACACGAAAGGGACACATATCGTGTGTGGACGATAATATCAAACATGTATTCTTGACATTTTCCTTTCAAGTCTGTGGGTCTTTTTATTTATTTTATTTTTATTATTTTTTAAGTATGTGGGTCTTTCAAGGTGCCATGATAATCGTTGACTTTATTTTTGGTTGGCAATGGCTGTTGACTTGAGATATCAGAAGACAGAGTCAGACAGGCTTGGCCCCATTATTATTAGGTCTAGATTTTCAACATTTGGGCTTGTCAAAATCCCACTATGGTTCCGATAGATTCCCAGTGTGATTATCCCTAAAACACCTTCAAAATCATTAACTAAGATGATCACATTTTCACCCTTTAACCTTTTCCCCTTTCAATTAGGACAAAAAAAAACCCTTTAGGTGTCCATGCTTTTCGGTTATTGTTCGTATTGTTCTTCATGGATTGGGCTTATTGGTCTTTATATATACAATACATGTCTTCCTTTATATATATATATATTGGTATCAATATTTTGTTTATATTTCTTCCATATCTTATTACAAATCAATTATTACATTCGTGAACTTATGTGAACCCACAATCAGAAAATAGTATATAAAACCTAAAATTATTGGAAATGTATTAAATGCTTAACATTTTTCATTTTGTCTTAACTTCTTGTGTGTTAAAATCTTGTAGAATCTAAGACAAAATGAATATATTTTAATCATATGCTAACACTTGCCAACTAGCTGTAAAATAGTTCTAAAATAAGTTTTTTTTTTTTTTTTTTGGATGAAATGGTGAAGGAATTTTCATGGCATGCTTGCTACATGATTCTTTGCTTTTTTTCGTGGTCATAGTATGGGTTGTATATATATACGTTGTTTATTTGGAAGCTTACTCAATGTCTTCGGCTCTTGGGCTTTTGAGGAACTCTTTTTTTTTTAAAAAAAAAAAAAGTATATTTAAACAATCTTTATCTTTAATTTATTTCCACGTTATATAATCTTCACCTTTCGATTCTGAACCATCCAATTCGATAATAAAAATAAAAAGAAGACGAAGACGAAGAAGAAAAGGCCAAGGCCACCCATTTGGGCTTGCTTCCTTTTTTGTTTACTATTATTTATAGTTTGGACAGGTGGGACGATACTTATAAAAGATATTTGGGCCACATGGGGACTACATAGGCTTAGACCAACATTTTTGTCAATGATCCAGTTTCTAATATGTCCAAGGCCGCGGGAATAACGGGGAACTGATTCAAGTTCTGACACTGATGATACTTAGAAGAACGCCAACAAAAAAGTTCATGTGGAAAAAGAATATTGTTTGATTGCAAAGAATATATATATTAAACCTCCAACGTTAAGGGCTAATATGTCACCTATCGGATTTTGATCATGTCGAAACATGATATAAGATTATATAGGTCAATTCTAATCCGACTCATTTAATTAAACGGGTCAGATCATTCAACCCTAACTCATTAATTTCGTTTTAGGCTCATGTCAAAACTTATACGTAATAATATCCTAAGCATTTGTGAGATAATTGGTCACCATATTTTAAGAAAAAGTATTAGAGTGTTGTCCAAATAATGTGAAGCTCATTTAAAGGGTAGGATAACAAAGTTAATTAGCTGATTACATAAAGATAAAGTAATGCACTTGGAAAATGTTGTTTACTTTGACTTACTTTAATTAGGTACCCATAAGACAAAAATTGCAAGTGCATATCTTTGATAAAATAAATCCCAATAAGTGCTAGGGAATCTATCCTGTGCCCATAATGGAGAAGGAGGCGGTATGTTATAGATTGTGAGATGGAATTCCATCAAGGATTCTCTCTGGTGGCATCCTCTTTTGTCACTACACTTTTGCCCCATTATACCATCCATGTAATTTTGGGTTAAGGCTTTGCAATATTCTACTTCTGTATTGGGAAGAAAATTACTTCATTCAAAGTAAATAGATTATAAAATATTAAATATCGCATTAGTTTCTTAGTATGTGAGACTGAGCTTTATACACGATTTTAAAGAACTCCAATTACAATTTAATTACTAGTTTTTAAAGTGATAACACAAATGTGACTAATGCTTTTTAGGGGTTGTTACAAGCTCTCCATTCTGATGAGGATTTAAAGTTTTCCACCAAATTCATCTTGCATTTTGGATTTAGTTATTGTGAAAAAAAAAAAAAAAAATGATCTTTTTGGGTACCTACATGTCACTTTATTCTATCAACTTGTTTAAGTGGGTTCTGACCCACTAAGAATGGAATATGGAATAGATTTCATATATTTGCCCTGCCCCTAGTGATGGGAACTAAAACATCATATCAATTTCTTTGATTTCTTGGAATATTTTTCTATTGGCCATCACTCCATGACCATACTCACTTATCCAGGGATAAGGCAAATAATGAAATATAAATGAAGAAAGTTGATCAAATTAAGGCCGCAACAAGTCTTTTCTAAAACAAATTAGAATTGGCTAGTCTCTAAAATTTATGTGCTTACTATTGTTTTAAAGCCTTTGGTTTATGTCAAATGCTAGTGCACACATAATACAAGTTAGGTATGCGTCTCTAATCATTAACGTGACAACCTCATCTCACGTCACATACATAAAGGACACCGGACGCAAGCATTGCTCTTGTTTTAATATAGGAAATATAGCTTTCAGGCACCTAAAAATCAGATGCATGCATCTTTTAGGTTCAATGATGGTTTAAAAGTTAACATTTTAGTATCTCTCCCTTTTTAGTGCATAATATTCGGTGCAACAATTCATTAAAAATCCTGCAAACTTTATAATTTGTAGATAAAGTGAGATTGCAGGTAGCAAGCAAGAAGGTGGTGTAAATGGAGGAGGGGGTTAGGCATTGGTGGAAACATGCAGTGGCTTCTTATCATTTTATCTTTTAAGCAATTTGAGTGGAACAAGACCTACAGTAGTTGTTGTTGGTGGAATCCGATCGACCTTTTGACCCTCCATTCCTATTGGCCTCAGTGCCTTTCTTCCAAAGATTAAAAAAACACCTAGTCTATATGCTTTTATTGGAGAAATATCATTCTAAGGACCACCTTATCAATTTTAATCTTTTAACTAAAATGAATTCAGAGAGGGGGGAGCATGGAGAGAAAAATTATGAATGTATAATTGAAAAGAAAAAAATATATATATCTTGTTTAAAAATATATAAGAATGTTAACAGAGGTGTTTGAATATAAATCACCCTATTCAAGTTGTGGGCTTGATTATATATACGTGTGTGAGAGAATAACTTCAATTAGGTTGTGGTGTAAACTGAGTATTTTGCACCATTCAATAAAAAGCAGACACCTCAACTTGAAACACCCAAAAATAATATAATCATTCACACTAAATAATTTTTCTTCTCTTA
The DNA here is from genome assembly GCF_901000735.1 of Corylus avellana. NCBI lineage: Eukaryota > Viridiplantae > Streptophyta > Magnoliopsida > Fagales > Betulaceae > Corylus > Corylus avellana. The sequence continues at coordinate 259,971 of NC_081549.1, read as the reverse complement.
ACAAAATACTTTATAGACAAAATACTCATTGATAAAACCATCGGAACCACCATTTTGGTTAATTTTTGAGACTCCAGTGTTGACGACTTGAAGGTGGGTGGGGTTTGGTAGTAGGTGGTGGGCGTTGAGTTAGAACGAATAAAAAAAAGTTCATGGGATTGATTTAAATTAAAGATACAGTATTTTCATCTTCATTGTATTTGATGTTTTTACTTTAAACATGTGAGCCGTTCAATCTTCTCACGCTAAGCAACCATCAACAGTTCATTGCCATTACGGAACTGTCATGTTCATCGCAGAATCATCGATACGCTCAAGGCTATGTAGCTTTCAAAGTGAAAGGGATGCACTGTGAATCAACAAGCATAAGCATACAATAAAAAACCATGGGCACGGCATGCGAAAGTGAGTTATAATTGTGATGCATGGGTCATGACTATCCACCCACATGCATCCTCCACCCCTCCTTGCCCCCCACAACACAAGAATTAATGATGAAGTGATGAGAGTCATAAGGTTGAGTATGAGTAAGACAATAATCCACATCCATGCAAAAGAGTTGGATTTAGATATTGATGGTCGGACTTTTGTCCAAGTTCCTCAATTTTGGTAGTGTGTATATGACACATGGATGAGGTATCGGAATCCATCGTATTAATAATTGAAGTGACGGATTTTTTTTCTTTTCTAATTGACTCAGCTTCATTGTGATAGGTAACATAAACCTAAATATATTCATTGTGACAATATCCTCATCCTATCACAACATTAATGGAAGATTCATATCCAAGTATTAAACTAGAACAATGAATATATTTACCACTTAATTATTATCAACCTTGAAAGTTTATTACTCGTTAATTACGATATTAATTTAATGATTAAATTAATCATTTTCTATCAACTTAAACTTTTTGAATAACTAGTTATTTAACATAGTATCAGAATAAATATAAAAAATTTGAACATTTACTTTGCAATTTACCCTTAATTTGAATTGAATATTTCAAATTTAAACTTTTGAGATAATTACAAGTGATTTAACATTACCAATTGAACCTTATTGAGCCAATAAACCGACTTAAAGTTGTAAAGATTAAGCTTATATTAGTCTATATGTATAATTGAACCTTTTTTTTTTTCGCACTAGCATAAGAAAAAAAGGGGATATTATTTTGGCTTTAGTGAGAATTATCATTTTCTCTTCATACTTGAGTGATGTTTCTCTGTTTCTAAAGTAGACAATGAAATCCACTTTGATTTTAGACAAAAACATGTCATTCGAGCGGTCAAAAAAGAAGAATGAAAATTAAAAATCCCATCATGGAAAGGCCACCAATGTGATGAATACGGATAAGGAATCTCCTATAACTCTGGGAGATTTGCAGCTGTATGCAATTCTCTTAAATTGCATTGCTTGCCTGCAATTTGTGAAATGAACGGTCTGAATTGATCCCCATTAATTATTAAAAAATGTTAAAAAAAAAGAGATGACCGGATAATTCCTTGAGACGGTTGGCCATTATTTAGGGCCTTGAAGAGTGGTTGACCACCGTTTTACCTTTTGATTGAGTGATCAATCATTTTAAAAAAGTGGTCAGTCAGAACCCATTTAATTATTTTGAGGTTGGCGGACTGCCCTTTCACAATCAAAAAGATTTAATTACATTGTTATATATATATATTATTTTCTAAGGCCTACCTATAGCTTAATTTAGGCCATTTATTTATTTGTTTATATTTTTGTGAGAATGACGTACCCGTAAGTAAAGGGAAATTGTTACACAATTTCAACAAGACAAGTTGATCAATAAATTGTCGTCATCTAAACCACACATCACCATTAATCAAGTTTTTTTCTTTTTTGCTTTAGCTTTTTCAGATATTTGTGTAATCTTTTTGGCTGACGAGCGACGACACCCGAAAAAGCAAAGATTTAAATTATAAACCAATCAATGCTCTCTCACATAAATAGTTGAGACTGACAAATTAAGATTTGAATTCCCAGCAATTTGGAAAGCAAATATAAGAAAATCTTCATTATGATTTAAAATATACGAGACAACAAAATCACCGAAAATCTCGGTCTTTAGAAAAATATTAAGAGTGAAATGAAGGATGAAGAAATGATTATTGTTTGAGCAGTTTTCCGAATGATGACATGAAATGGGCCCTGTGGAAGACTTGATAACTGAAGAATTAACTGGATATGAAAAACAGAGAAAATGGATCAAAGCTGCCAGCGTTGTCCGGCCGGGAAAAGCTCTGATGCCTAAGTTAGTCACAGTGTTTAAGAAAAAAATAATATTGATGATTACGGGTGAGATAAAGGATATGCAATATATTCAATTTTTTAGGGTAAAAAGAAGTTACCGAAATAGTGGGAGGGAACCCTCCTTTTATAGGTATCGGGTTGCAGCTATTCATCTAACACTGTGGACTTTACCGGGGGTCCACATGTCAACAATATATTAGGGAACAGTAAATAAGACATTTTATGCAGATATATCTAATATTCCGAGAGTGCTTCCCGAGACTCCATATTCATGGAAGGCTCGGCTTACCGAGCGTTATATACTGGGCTTAAGTGGGCCTAAAATAATCGAGTGTAAACATGGTGAACAGTAAAAAATGACCGAGCTCTAAGGATGGGCCAAGAAATCGTTTATTGGGCCCAACTCAACTGATCCATGACACAACAATTATAATAGAAACTAGTTAATAATTGGGCTTCATTATTTATGTATGGAAAAAGAATGGCTGTATGGTATGGGAATCGCGTTGGATTGCACGTACTTTAGAACCATTTGTGCCTATAGCTAGTGTTTTGCGTGTCCACGTCTGATTATTCTCCCTCTCACTCTCTCTCTCTTGACCAATTGAGAAAGTTGTGTGTGTGAGAGACAAGTGACATGGTTAATGGAAGGTGAGTTTGATTCTTAGTGTGTGGTAAAGGGTATCTTATTCTTTTTTAGAAACAAAGCATGTTGGATGACGTTGATGTGATCCCGTCACATCCCTTCCACTCTTCTCTTTATATATGTCTGCAAGATTCTGGGTTTTATTTGCAGGGTATTTGCCATTTGGAGCTTGGATTCCTCAGGAATTCGATTCTCATTCCTACTATCTATCTATATAGATATATATACATACTTATACATATATAAATATTCCTAGATTCGGTACCTATATTATCTTGCTTGCTAGCCCTCGCTTCACAACTCCAGGATCAATCTCTTCTTTTTGCTGCTGAATTCAATTAGGAGGTTGAAATCATACTCCCTCTTATCTCCATCGGTATGGAACTACTTATACATATATTTTGGTCATTGTTTTCTCTACTTTTATTTGAATTTTCACGTATTTAAGCTTCATAATCTTTTTGTCTTTTTCAAGGAAAGTTTTATCTAAACGGGTCCGAATCTTCAACAGTTTGTTGTATGCATTGCTATCAATTTAGACAGCGATGTAAAAGAATCCATATGAAACATGTTTATCCAAATAGGATGGCGGGCTGTTTAAGAAACGTTCGGACAAATGAGTTTCCATAAAAAAATTTCTTACATTTACCGCTGAAATTACTTAGCTATCTGGACAGCATGATTCTAGAGATCTCTTTCCTACTCAAACTCAAACAGAGAGAAAGACAAAGAGCCTTTTGGTTTGTGGCCTTTAGTGGACACTTTTGGCTGTCTAATACTAAGGCCAGACTCCTGGGATTTGTGACCTTTGGGGGCTTTTGTATTTCTTGCATCTATTTAAATATCCTGTTTTTTGGGCACTGTTCATGGATTAGAATGTAGACACTATTACAAGTGTTATGTGTTGCCTGTACATGTGTCTTTGCTTCCTGCCACATCAGCAGTCCTCTGATCGGTGGGGCATGTTTTGGTCAGTCCATATCCCCCTGCTTTTGAACCGACACTGGCTCATACAATACAATGAGATTTGAATCTGGTGTAATGAGCTGTTCTGAGTGGGCCTCATCATCAGGTTGGTCCAAACAGGTGTCTAAGCTCTTGCTTAATTAAGTAGAGTTCGGGTGCTCTCCCACATGAACCGATTGTATTACATGCAAAACGGACAACTCATTGCCCCATATTCCCGTCAAACATAACGAGCAATTAGGATAGGCAAGTCGAGCGGTTTGAAAGGTCAAATTTTCTTTTTCTTGAAAAAAAAAATTGTTAAATAACCCTATGAATGCCTTGTGCTTCTGATCATTTTTTAGGCTCAAATACAGGTCACGTTTCTAGTATTATCCATTATATTACGCCCTCATATTACATATATATCCAGCATATGGGCGTAATATAATCACAACTTCACGTTTTCTGTGTGCCACATAATATGGGATTCTAACCATAATTATATTTATATCTTGATGATGATTATATTAATTAATCTCCAGCTGCAAGATAGCAATCATCAACTCAGAATGAGTCAGCAATTCGCTTGTTCATTCTATTTTAAGTGAAACACAACCTTATCCCATTATTTTTTATATATGTTTTTTGTCATAACTTAAGAGTGGTAATGCTGGCTTGGGCTCAATCTGTTCTGGTTCCATTGTTGGTAGTTTCAGAACAATTACACACCAGTCTCTTAAGATTTCGATCTAAATCTTTTTAACAGAATAATTGGTAATACTAATTATAAGATGCACAAAATGTATATAGAAAAACTATGGTTGAGGATTTACTGGCTTCGATCGAATATGAATGAAAATGACTCATTTTATGATCCATATTAGATTTTAAAAAACTGTCTTAGCTTGGACTCTTGGGAGTGTGAACAACTGGCCGGCGAGAAAGCCAATGCATTTTATAATCGTAAGGCACAAACGTTGCCATGCTTTGCACTCTGCGAAATAATTTGAAATTTTGATGCAGACCAAGAAAGACCAAATAGGTTAATAATATTTGGCTTAGACTGAATAAATTAAATACTTATTATATTTTTCTTACATGTTGTATTGGTAAGATTGTAGAAACATTGCATGTGATACTTGCCTGCAAATTAATTAACAATTTATGGTCACTTTCCTAGTAATTTTGTTCGTAATTTAGAATCAAACTCATTTCATTATGCAGATTGAAGTGAACAATTAAGCTTCTGATCTTATCTTTCTTACATATTCTATTAATATACTGTTGATTGTTGTTTAATATTGACTTGGGCTGACTGTTATATATATATACATATATATTGCTTGTTCTAATGAGAAATGTGACTTAAATTGATCTATCTTCCTTACTTGCATCTGCAAGAGATCAGAGAGACAGAATTCACAGAATCATGAACGCTTTAGTGGCAACCAATAGGAACTTTAAGCTGGCCGCTCGGCTTTTGGGTTTGGACTCTAAGCTCGAAAGAAGTTTGTTAATTCCCTTCAGGGAAATCAAGGTGATCATTAAAGTTCTTTACATTCTCTTCCACTGCATTTTTACTTTGATGTTACATGTGTTTCTTTCTGAATGTCGTTGTTATACTGTTAAAAACATACAAAAGGGCTCAAGAGAATCCAAGAACATTTTCATATTCATCAGTAGTATGATTGGTGTAGCATTTCTCTGCACCAATCAAGCAGGATATAAGATTCAAATGAGTTGCTCAGTTTTCCCTTATTTGACTCTGCTTCTTTTACTGTTTTTGAGCAAAACAGGTCGAGTGTACCATACCCAAAGATGATGGCACTCTGGCATCTTTCGTTGGGTTCAGGGTCCAGCATGACAATGCCAGAGGCCCCATGAAGGGAGGAATCAGATACCACCCAGAGGTTGTTTACATTTCAGATGTTTGGAATCTTTCTTCTTTTTGAAGTTTCTCCAACAATCACTAGGCTTTGCTACTCGCTTGCCTATTTTGGGTTTCAACTTGATGATTTTATATATGGGTGAAACAGGTTGACCCAGATGAAGTGAATGCTTTAGCACAGTTGATGACTTGGAAGACAGCAGTGGCAAATATCCCATATGGTGGGGCGAAGGGGGGAATAGGATGTAATCCAGGGGATTTAAGCATCTCTGAGCTAGAAAGACTTACCAGAGTTTTCACCCAAAAGATACACGATCTTATTGGAATTCACACAGATGTTCCAGCTCCTGATATGGGAACAGGCCCACAGACCATGGCATGGATACTAGATGAGTACTCCAAATTCCATGGCTACTCACCTGCAGTAGTGACTGGAAAACCTATTGTAAGTGTGTATATATATAAATGGAAAAAAAAAAAAAAAAAAAAAAAAAAAAAAAAAAAAAAAAAATCATCTCTGCATCCAATTGTAGCTATGATTCTTATAGATTTCCAACTTGGCTGATGATATGAACTCAAGTTTGAAGTTTCTTCTTCTGACCAAGAGGAGATTTTGGAGTTGAAGATTTTTGAAGTTTGTACTGACATGAAATCACTGATTTCCATAGAATTTGGTCTTGCGTGTGATTTCAATTTCCTAAGTTTTTTCTTTCTTTCTTTTACTTTTTATAAATTAGGACCTTGGTGGATCTCTAGGCAGAGATGCAGCAACAGGAAGAGGTGTGCTCTTTGCAACAGAGGCTCTTCTCAATGAGTACGGGAAGAGCATTCATGGACAGCGGTTTGTCATACAGGTGCACCTTCCATACCATACTACTTATGCTGTCGAATGATGCCCATGTAGAAGTTTGTCATCATCTAAGCCATCAAGATATATTTGTTTTCAGGGATTTGGAAATGTGGGGTCCTGGGCTGCCCAGCTGATCAGTGAGAATGGTGGGAAGATTGTTGCTGTAAGTGACATCACTGGAGCCATAAAAAACAGCAAAGGAATTGATATCCCAAGGCTACTCAACCATGTCAAAGAAAACAGAGGAGTCAGAGGCTTCAATGGAGGTGATCCAATTGATCCCAAGTCAATATTAGTTGAAGACTGTGACGTTCTCATCCCTGCTGCTCTTGGAGGTGTCATCAACAGGTTCTTTTCCTACCCATAGGTTTTACAGATATCTTGTTTCCAAATAATTATCAAGATTAACTAATTTTCTATTTTGGGTATTAATTAATGTTGATAATTGCCTGACTGAAGGGAAAATGCAAATGAAATCAAAGCCAAATTCATTATTGAAGCAGCTAACCATCCAACTGACCCAGAGGCCGATGAGGTTAGTGCTTCTTTTTTTGTCTTCCCAATTTAGAGTTATAAGGGAGATTACAAAAAAAACCTTTGTAATTCATAGAAATTGTTTGCAGATATTGTCAAAGAAAGGAGTTGTGATCCTCCCAGACATATATGCAAACTCAGGAGGCGTTACAGTTAGTTACTTTGAGTGGGTTCAGGTGTAGTAGCCATTATTTTCCTCTTCTAGTGTTTGTGTTTTTGGGTTGGGCCAGTTTTTTGAGTGGAATGATTGAATGCAGAACATCCAAGGATTCATGTGGGATGAGGAGAAAGTGAACAATGAGCTGAAGACGTACATGACCAAAGGATTCAAAGATGTGAAGGAGATGTGCAAGGCTCACAACTGTGATCTTCGCATGGGAGCCTTCACCCTTGGAGTTAACCGCGTCGCACGGGCTACAGTACTTCGGGGTTGGGAAGCCTGAGTCTAGCTGGGTGCCTGCTTTTAGTTTTAATAAAGATTAAGGCTCCTCCTCCTCCGCTGATGATAATGATCAATGGGACTACACATTCTTATCGAGTTTTTTGATATTCCTCTTGCGTTTGTAACTTCACCTGAGGATATTACTGTCATTTACATGCACTTAATAACACTTCAGGGGTTTTTTTTTTGTTTTTTTGTTTTTTTTGTTTTTGGTCTGTCTTTTACTTTTCATTTTTAATGTCAGCTTACGCCAACCAATCAAGATTTTAAGAAATCCTAAAAGATTATCTCTTTTTATTGCATTGGGGGGGGGATGGGGTGGGGTTGGGTGTGAATTTCCCCCCATTACCTTTTGACATTCCCTTGGCCTTAGAAAATATTTTTCTTTTTTTTTAAATGACAACAATGCTCGCACCTGTTTGCTTCAAAATACCATAATACATTATTTTCATGTTAGATTCTGCTAACCAAACGCCACTTTAAATCTTACAAGTACAAGAACAATCGGAGTTATGCCTTCACATATGCCTGAAACGAAAATAGTAGTGTGCCACGAAGGCCACAATATAGGGTCAATTCTCAAATAAGCCCAAGTTCCTTCTCTTCCTCCTTTCTTGCAAAGCCAACCCTAGGCTCTATCAGCTTCAAAACCCACTCTAAACTGTAAATCCTTCTAAATTTCCTAAGGCATGCCTTAATATGCACTCAAAATAAAAAAGGGTTCGTCACTAAATGAATACCTATTAAAAGAGAATGCCTATTATAATTACTGACTAGCAAGGATAAAGAAAGAGGATTTAATGACATGACACACCGTGAAGATGCTCTGCCCAATAATGGACTCCAGTGCATCAATGCCAGCCGTGGGCCAATAATTATGGATCATCCTCTAGAGGAATCCTAACCAAACCACAATTATAACATTCTCCAACTAAATGAGTTCTATATGATTGCAGTTAGAGAAAGATTACAAATACTCATATAACATCCAAAAGCCAAAATCAAAATCAGTACTCAAATTTAGAATCTTGAGTTCCCAACACAAAAAGAGAAGCAAATAAATAATACTACATGTTCTAAAACCTTCCTCTGCCCCTGAAACCACCACCTCGTCCACCGCCTCTAGGAGGGCCACCCCTGCCACCCCTTGGACCGCCCCTTCCACGAAAGCCACCAAACCCACGGCCACCACCACCTCTACCACCACCTCTGAATCCACCACGACCACCTCTAGCTGCATGTGGCTGACCCCTACATCAACAATCCACCATAGTAATTAGACATGCACAAACTCAACAAAAAGTACTTATGAACCATGACACAACTCGTATCTCCAAGAGTGTTCAAAGGCACGAGTTGGTATTCATTCATGACATCTAGTTTAACTCTTCAACCAGCATATGGGCTGGCATTCAGAGTGGTAAGCAATTCATATATGATACAATAACTAATCGACATCTTAATCAAGATAACAATAAGAATCAAGTTACTGATGGACTATACATAAGCCCTTGTTGCAGAAATCAAGAATGAATAAGCATGTTACAATTGACAACTGCAAACGATCAAATTCTTCAACAGCCATGATATGGAGTACATGAGTGAAAATGGCATTTGGGATAGCAGACAAGTCATACATTCAGTGATTATGAGGCGCACTTAAAGCGCAAAGAGCCAGAGAAAAAAATGCTTCTTACATCCCAAAATTATTAAGTGAGACCATCATATGGAGGCAATGAGTCATGACGATTATTCATTATTCAACATAACTCTCTTCAAAATTATTGGACATGAATGCGTAGAAGATAATATCTAGCACAAACACAACAGGGTTCTAACGGGAAACAAAGCCTTCTAACTAGCAAAGACACATACAAAAGGAGCGCCCCATGTACATATTCCCAGTTGGACATGGGTACAGGTCCAACACCCTACAATATACATCAGACAGCATTACATGTTGACACATGATCAACACCCCCAGACCTGATCTGCATTATTTTTCCTTCCATTTTCAAGTGTAAATGATTAACGATGTTGCTACAAATGACGGCCGCTACAAATGTCAACAAAATAGGATAAAAATAAATTTAACACTAAATTCTCATTTGCTAAGTTAAGCTACATGGAGAAAGAAAGAGTGTGTGTGTGTGCAACCTTTAATGAATGATTATATAGAACATCAATGGGCCCCTTGCCTTTTGCTTATAAGTTACTTTGACTACTAAGTTCTTCCTACTTACTCATTAATATCCTATGCATATAAATATACATGCATGCATGCATATGTCATATTTCATGAGGAAAAAAGTCCAGAAACCATCTATTATCTTCTGAATTGGACAATAAGCTTGTGGAAATTCCTATATTAGATTTAATTCATAACTATAAGAAAAAGTAGCATATTTCTTGCACACAGGGAAAATTTTAAAACAATTTACAAATCCAAGGTATGCAAAACACCACATAAATCCCCTCACCCAAACGAGACAGTGATTTTCATCAAAATATGGGCAAGGAGAAAACATACTTTGGCTGTGGGAGGAATCTTGAAAGAGGCAAAAGCTTTGCTGGGTCAATGAAGAATTTATCCCCCTGTGAATATGATGTTGCAACAATGCCTTCCATCATTTTAATTGAAAATAACTGCATATTGAACAGGAAAATCATGTCACGCTTTGAAGTCTAACACAAAAGGCGCAAAGTACAAGCAATCGGCAACACAAAGGCACACAAGAGAACACACAGATTCATTGATGGGGCCAAAGATTTCATCAACTTTCCCGATCTGGGTCTTGTTCTGCAGATATATTGGGGCATTGAAGAAGGGTATCTTCTCATTCGTGAGCCTTGTGACTGCATCACCCTCGCATGCATGAACGAACGAAGAAACCTCTGCAGATACCCAAACATATATTACTATAACATTATTAACAAACTTGACATGAATGAGGAAAAAAGTATAGGAGACGAGCATAAATCCCAATCTTAAAAATATAAAATTCATAGTAATACTAAGCACCTAAATTTGTATTGATAAGTAAATTCAATCTTTTGAGAAAGCGCAAAGGGAAGCAAGCCAAGTAAACAGGGAGTTGGCACCTAAATAATATAACTATAATGCATAGCCTTCTCTGAATTGATTTACGCTTCTAAAAGCAAGAAAACCAATCCAACATGCAAAGCAAAAACAGCTCCCAGTCCAAATGTGCCTGCTTTCGAGTTGAGTTCATCAAATTTAACAGTGTTAACACTAAAAGTCAAAAATACAGTTTAAACTTCATTTTCCTATAATTCCTTGGAAACCAAACACAATTTTTTTTTTCCTAAGCTTCACACTACAACAGAAAAATAGATCGATTCTAATAAACAAACAAATCAGTTCTTTGTTTTCTTTTCCGAAAAAAAAAATGTGCAGCAGAAAAGAGGTATTAAAAAAAGAAAGAACCACAAAACCCATGAGTTTTAGTTCCTCCGCCAAATATTTTCCTGTGTTTTCACAGCAACCGAACAGTAAAAAGAACAGACCTACGACTTCTTCCGGTGGGCCTTCGTCGCGAAACCCGCCGCCACGACCGCCTCTGCCTCTGAATCCGCCGCGTCCGCCATCTCGGCCACCCCTAAAACCACCGTCTCGTCCACCCCTAAAACCGCCGCCTCGGCCGCCGCCTCTCGGAGGTCGCATTGTTCACCGAATGAGCTGAGATTTGAAGAAAGCAGAAGAAGCGACTGCCCACTTTAAGAATACGGGTGCCTCGGCCCTCAGGGTTTAGGGTTTTGATGTTTTGTATTGCCTAATTCGTACTTGAAATGACTCAACTACCCTCACTGGCTTTTGCTTTGTAAAATGAGTGACTGGTCCAACTGTGTGTGGGTCGGAGGTTGGTCACAGACTCACAAGGACTCGAGTTCACAATGAGGGTTTTTTGTTAAAAACAAAAATAATAAATGAGACTAAAAAATACAAGGAAAAAAAAACAAGAGAAAAAAAAATAAAAATAAAAATAAAAAAAACGAAAATAAAAGTGAACAACTACAGAGGGATACTTTACCTATCAAGGATAGGTCTAAAAAATAAAAAAATAAAATAAAAAAAAGACTAAAAATGCTTTCTTCAACTAAGTTGTGAGTGTGAAAGTTTGCACACTAATAAACGTTTGATATTGATCAGCTGTGAAGCTTAGTAAACAACCCAATGATATCCCCTTATGTCCTTCCAAAATGACGTTATCCAAGATTTGATTCAAGGTTGAGTTGGCCACAAGTAAAGCTGCTAAGACAAGTTAATTCGTACTATATTTGTATAGTTACACAAAAACTAAATTATCCAATTAATATTGTATACTTTTGTCATAAACATTAATTACATCTATTGATAGCCCATTAATACCATGTCTATCAATTGAATGGACACAAATCTTCTTCATTTCAAGGTTCGCAATTTATTTTAGCTTCATTTCAAATAAAGAGAATCTAACTCCAATTGAATATAATTGAAGCAAATGAGATAAAACACATAAAATACCTAAAGAAGAGACTAAAGAGACAGACTCAAAATGGAACCCTTTTTTACATGCATGCATGTCTCAAGGCCATTCCCAAATGGTAAAGGCAGCAACGACACATAATATACACAAATCCTTTTCTAAGTATGCTTCTCAAGTGCCACTTTCCTCCTATCACTAGAGCTTGGCAAGACTTGGGTCGCTCATCGCTGGATAGTCTAGTATGCCTTGGCTTCAATTTTATTTATTTATTTATGGTAGGTTATGGATTGCTTTAAGTTGTTTATTCGAATGCTAAAATTATGATTTGGCCTTAAAAGTTATACATTTTTTAAAATGCACCCCTTGCATATGATTTAAAAACCCAAACTTCTTTTTAACATTTTCAAGTCACAATTTTTTAAAATCGCACTTTCAAATAATAATTTTTTTGTAAATTTGTTTAAAACGCAAAGCCTACAGGCCCTCAGTGGTCTTGAGCATCGAGTTTTTCATTATATATCGACTTACCCCAAAAAATCCGTTCGAATTTCACATCAGTGTGTGCATGACACAGAAATCTCAGGCCGTTGTGAGGAAAAAACACTGCAATCAAACTTATAGGATTTGTTTTCCATTGAAAATAATTTAAAGCACATTGGCCATTATAAAACACAACTTTGGCTGCAATTTGGCAGGTTACTACCACTGTATTTATGTTTTTAACACACCTGTTACTCCCATTAGCTCGAGTTGGTTAAGGGTACATTGCTTTCCAACTCGATTCTTTTCTTTGACCTTTTTCATCTTTACATTCATATATGGGAAGCCTCAATTTTCTCTCACCTGTATGAGTAAGCTAACCCACCTATCCCCAAATCAAGCCTCAGGAAAACCCTCTCAGCCTTCAAAATTGACTCGCGTCTTCTTCGGAGTCATGTAGCAAAAGATACACTCCATGAATTAGCAAACAGTCCGGCCATAACATATTGAAGCTATGTAGAGATTTTTCGACCATTTCTCCTGCATAAAGGATGTATAGCAAAGTCAAGATATGATTGAGCATTGATCATCTTGAGTTAATTTAACACACGCACCTCCCTTGATAAAGGAGCGTGCTCAGGACCCAACCCATTGAATTGCTTTTATGAGGAAGCAAAAAAGGGCATGCACCTACCTTTACATGGGTGCTTGGGAAAGCTGAGGTGCGCAGAGTTTCTTGAGTTTCATCCGCCAATTTACGCTTTGGTATGCTCAGTATAAAGGCTGCTTGATCAGCAGTAGCAGCCATTGATGTTATCCTATAACCACTTTCCCATCGCCGATGAATTCCCTCACTTGGATACAAAAAATCAAGCTCCACAACCTTGCACCAATAAGTCATTCAGGAACAGGAAGAAGAAATGAATCAGCTAAATCCACGTCAAGCATTAAAAGAATGATGTTCATGCATTCATTAAGGCTTGAAAAGTTAATTCGACAGGAAGTCTTACCTGATCAGAAAACCCAGCATTCCTAGACATTACAACACCCCAGCGGCAGCCAGCAGTTGTCATGGATGTAACATGGAAACCTTCTTTCCACTTCTTATTTATCCACTTGAAAGGAAAAGATTCACTAACTTTGTAAGATTGCTGAGTATAAGGAGTTCCTGCAAAATATAGGAAACACATGAGACAACAAACGACATGCCTAGGAGATTGGCCATTTAAGGAGAAAAGTAATACATGGAACAAGGGATGAGTTTTGTTGATCAATTTTGGGACAATATCCTAGTCAATTTTAAAGCAGGGATTGGCAATGACAGGCCCCAGCAACAAATCCTGCCTTGCATCCAAACTGGCATCTTCTAGAAGTATAGATAAACATCATAATGTAACTTTCAAAGTTTGTGATACAGTAGTAAACATGAAAAATATTTCATAAATTTAAAGCTGCGGGATTTATTTCATTGACAACAAGATTAAGGATTTCAAGTGTTGTAGGGTGTTGCCTCAGGAGGTACATCAAGATGCCGTTGGGTAAGGTCTCAAGTTCAAATCTTACCAATCAAAAAAAGTTTGAGATTAACACTTCAGGCCTATCACGAAACAAGATAAAATTACCATACCAAAATGACAATGCCGCTTAAAGATATAGCGCACAAGACAAGAAATGAAAATTCCAGACACAGCACCAACTGAAGACAATACGCAACAAACTGCTTGATGGAGCTTGGCCAAGGCAACAAAGACAATGACTGCACCATTGACTAGTGATACAGTCTAGATTGAAGGCACTTGGTGAATGAGCAGCATCAAATTGACATAGACGAGAAATGAAAAATAGGGAGGAAGATTGCTTACAAATACACACAAAAACATATTTAATTTAGCCATATCCATATTATTCTAGATAGAGTATTTAGTTACTAACCTTTGGACATAACAACCAAGGAACCCCCATTAGTTGCACCAGCTATTGAACTGATATAGAAATTCTTTTCCCATTGTTCCATAATCCAGTCCTGATGAGAATCCAAACATAATAATAAAGACAGTCAATTAATCTACACATATACACACTCCAAAAGATGATAGCAACCAAGCTTTTTAAATAACAACCTTATGCAGGAATACTGCTGACAACTCGTACACCTGGGCAGAGAAACCCGTTCCAGCATCCATTATTAGGGCCCAGAGATTTGCTGCTGAGGCCACACAGCTGATATGTAATCCATCTTCATTACCCTTGTCTATGTGCTGACGCAGCCTTGTATCTGCTACATTGTAGTGATATCTGCAATCCAACAAATTTTTAGTGCCATGAAAAAGAATCCCTGAACCAGCCAGTGCGTCCAATAAGACAGGTAAAGTCAACATGTTCTTTCCAAGACTAATCTCAGCTACTAAAGCCAAACACCCGAGGTCTTCAATCTATTTCTCAGGGACACTGTCTTACGCGCTTTCTTGGAGCCAATAAGGGATTGTCAATGTCATAAAGCCTCAGGAAATTTAAAAACCCACCATTTACAGAAACGTTGCTAATTTCAAACATAGAACATATTTACTTTCTGAGACAAAGATGGCCATCCTATTGCATTCAAGCTCCAAACAAGCATGCATACATAAAGCACTCAAAGTTCCAAAAAAGCATGCTTATATGCGCATATCAGTTCACATATTTCTATACATGTACACACATACAGACATATTTGACAAGAAACAAATCCAAAGGAAAACGAGAAAAAAGATGGAGGGTTTCCTTAAAATACAATATGTATCAAATTTATTATATAATTAGTTTAAAAATTAAAAAATTTGATAGTGATAGCCAAGAAACTTTCTCTGAAAATCTTTAGTTATGAAAAGCAACTCATAAATGAAAGGCAAAAGATCCACTACATAATCTTTGATAAGTTATATAGTGGGCCTCTTGCCTTTCGCTATATAATTAATTGCTTTAACCATCCAATGCCTTTCTCTATTGCAATAATATCCACCATTACCAAGAACAAAGTGTGTACACACACACACCGAGTACCAGAAAAATGTACAGTACTAATGAAATACGGTGGAAACTGTTAAGAAAAAAACAAAGTAACAACAAATGTTACCACCATGCAGGAACTTCAGTCCAAAACTTTAAAACAGGACAGATAGATAATATTTTATGAGAAACACTAAAATATGAGCAAGTAGGTCATAAACCAGAACATGTCAAATTAAATTTGGATGTAAATTACCTCTGCTTCATGGGGCGACGTGCATTATACACTGAAATCCACTGGGTAGCAGGACTTCCTAATCGCACTTTTTTCTTTGGTTGCTCATCTTCTTCCAAATTTATAAGCAATCTCCCACGCTTTTGCCCAACCTATTTATGCAGAAGATGATACAAAATAGGTAAGAAGCCAAATATGCAATCCAACTCAAGACACACACATATGCATACATATATATACAGGCAGTATATATGCATTTTATCTATCTATCTATGTATAACACATGCATGCATATAGGAATGTATGTATGTAGCCAAGTGTGTAGACGTGTAGACATATATATACACGCCATATAAATGCATTTTATCTATATATATTGTGTGTGTGTGCGTGTGTGTGTGAGGATGACAATAACCTTAAGAGCTCCATCAATTCTTATTGGTCTTAATTGTGTGCATGGTTCAATCAGGCTATCAAAAAGCGATATCAGCTTCGAATAATTTGGCTCCTCGTCAAATTTCATCTCAGTAACAGCTTCAAGGAACTGCTTGAAAGGGGCCGGACAAAAGCAGCACATTAACTCTGGAGAAATCCCCATCTTTTTCTTACAAACAAGAAAACTTTTGTTATCTCCCTGTAAATTTCAAAACAACAAAAGATAGATAAGAACGATATAAGATTAAACAAAGGCTCAAGATTAAGGTGTCCAAGCAATACAACAAAAGGTACCTGATATCCCTGCCAAGGCAACCTTCCTTTTATGAGAAATATCAATGTGTAAGCTAATGATTCGAGATCATCCCTTCGACTCCCTGTCCGACCCAAATGTGCATGTACACTTGCATACCTTATTGTTCCCCTGCCAAAAGAGATATGCATTCAATATATAGAATTGAGCATACAATAGGGAATATTATACAACCTACAAACCTGAATATGTCAGGCCTCTGATCATATTCAACATGTTGACCAGATGATGCATCTTTCCATCTGGATGCTGTAATAGAAGTGTGTTAATGGCACCAGAAAAAAATACTAACAGTTTGCTTGATTGACATTCTACTAGAGAAGATAAAAGTGAAGAAAATAGTGGAAATTATTTTCCCTTGTTTGGTAATAGCAAGAAAGCAACTGAATTTGAAATAAATATCGTAATTATACCTAACTTTCTATCTTTGGACTGCGGCTTATGTGTCCCCTATGTCGATTAATTATAATGATTTCCTTGTTTGTTTTTCTCTATCTAGTTAGGTGATTCCTTTTGTATACTTCCGGCGTGCTTAGGGGTGCCTTACGCTTTTAATAAGATTGAATTATTACTTATAAAAAAAAAGTTATTATACCTAACTTTCTCTCAAAATCTTACCTATTTGGAGAGAAAATTTTGGTGGGTCCATTAGGATAATGCTGACATATTTCCCTCACTTTTTTTCTTTTCTCTCCCCCTGACAAACCAAACACTAAAAAAAAAATCCAAAAATTCTCTTATTTTCTTTTCTCTAGGGTTGAACCAAACATAAGGTGAGGATCTAAAAATCTAAAAAGTATGAAATCGTGGCAGGGAAAGAAAGAAAAGAAAAAGAACTCGCTGCATTATGGAATGCACTTAACATAGACACTATGGGAAGAACACACAGTAGTAGGGATGAAAGACTTCAAAAAGGACAACATACCCAAACCAAGATCTATAAGATATAGCTTCTTCTCATCAGGTGTTCCAGGCTGACCAAGTAAGAAGTTCTCTGGCTTCACATCTCCATGCACAAACCTTGTTCAAGAATAGGATGAACATTTATTATTGCAAATTAGTTGCAACTTTGACAAACAGAGAAGACAATAGGGTGGAACATAAGAAAGAATGAAAGCATCATGCCCTACCCCTTCAAGTGAAGCTTCTCAAGAATTGATATTGCCTCCACCGCGATGCAAGCAGCCATATTTGGTGACATCCTGTTGCAGATATAAACCGATCAAAAAGGAAAAATTTAAAATAACAATAATAATAGATGTAGAATAACAGAATTGTGTATTCATTGGTAAGTAAGGGAGAGAGTCAATATCTTACGATTGCCCAAGAGAATTCCAAACATCCCACAGACTTGGCCCAAGTATGTCCATGACCTGATATATAGTAATCTCCGTCAAACACAAGTTTGGAAATCCTGACCATAAGGAGCTCCAAATCAAATCTCACCAGAATGTAAAACTCTCCTTGGCGGCCCTTGTAATGAACCCAAGGAATTCCATAACATCCATTTAGAGTACTTTTTAATATCCCAATGAAAACAGGAAGGCAAAGAGAAAATAGGCAAGAATCAGATCATTAATTCAAAAGGTTTAAAGCTTAACAAATATAGCCTTAATAAGCCTATCCAGAGAGTAAAGAGACACAACTTACTTATACACTTGCCACTCATAAGGAGGACCATAATTGCAACCTTTACTATTTCGGTGCTCAAACTTCAATGCGACCTGTGAAAAGAATATTTAAGCCATCACATCTCCTGTGGTTCACTCTTGAGCGTCCTAAAAACCAAGGAAGAGAGAGAGAGAGAAAGAGATTAAAGTCTGACGTCATACCTCAATCGCATCAGCATCGGTGCCACCACTTACCTTTCTGCCAACATAGACTTGGCCAAAACCACCCTTACCCAGCTTCTTTTCTATCTTATATACAGGAGAATTACCTACTTTTACCTGCACACAACAACATAATCACCATCTCAATGTGAGACTTCTTTTGTATGAACAACTAGACAACAAGAGATTCACTGATCAGAAACAAAGTTAATGCTACCTGAGCTAATCGAGTTAGCCGCAGAGTGACCTGACACAAGGGCCATGTTTATTAAAGTTTTTGTTTTCTCTCTTTTGTTTTTTGTTCTCGAGACAAATTCATTAACAAACTTCTAAAAAAACACAAAACACTTTTAAAAAACAGTTTTCGCATTTATGTCGCATCATAACACTTTTTCAAAAAACAAAAATTAAAAACACCCCTCAAAACGCATTAATAAACATTTCTAATGTTATTTTGTAATCTCATTATTTTAAAACAGCCCATTCTATGTTAGTATGATGAGTGGCGTAAGAATGATGGAGAGAGACAAGTATTATCCCGGCAATAATAGTCATCTAAATACAATATAATGGGAATTAAGTAGTCATAATATTTCTATTGCTAAAAATAGCAAAACCACATTACTGCATATACATGCTCAAGATATGACATTAATGAAACCAAAAAGAGTAATAAGTAAACAGGACATACCCTTTCAGGAACAGGAGTTGTGCTTGCTTCCTCCTCGACCCCATTTACTTTCTCAGCGCTTCCGCCCTCCATTCCGACACCTATATCTGCCACTACCTCCACTTGATTAATAAGGGGTTCTGCTGCCACTCTTAAAGCAACAGCTTCAGGAAGAACCTCACAGGGTTCTGGATCTAAATCTATCAATCTAATGCCCCGGCCTCTACCTGCTGCAGTTGGCCTAGTTGGTATTGCCGGTGAAGTCCCTTTTGCTACAGCTGCGGCATTACCACCACCCCGTCCTCTTCCAGCACCAACTCTCCTTCTGGTCCTGTTTTGAGCAGGCAGTAACCAATTTTCTCCTTGGTCGATTGGTTGTGGGGTAGGGTAAAGATCATCAACCCGCTTTGATCTCCGGGCTCCACTTCTCAACTCTGGCATCCTCACCCCATGCAAATCACATTCAACTCAGTTCACCTTAATGGCAAAATCCCTTCAGATCTTTTTTTTTTTTTTTTTTAATTAAGCAATAAGAATTTGTTGAAAAAATAAAAAAGGCGTGGCCCCAGATCCCTTAAGATCTTCTGCTGCCAAATACCGAAAAATAAAGTCAGTAAAAAAAATGACACATTGTGCTACTAAAGTTAGATAAACCCATAGAAAGAAAGCCGTTTAGACAACAAAAATACGACCTTTAATACACTCTTTGGAAGGAAAATTACATTACCTAATTATTTTCTTTAATAAAGATCTAATAGATTTTGCATTGCAAAGATTATAGTGAATACATAGAATATATATATATATATATATATATAAACGAACAAAAGAGGCAAAAACAAAAGCAGGAAAGAAGGGATGGCTCAGTTGCTGTCTTGTAGAGGATCAGAGAGCAATAGAATGAAAAGTCGCGTACTGAAAAAGTAATAGATACCAAAGAAAGATCTATTTTCGGCAAATATGCCCCAAAAGCTTATTTTCCTGACAATCAAGCAATAACAAAGCCAATGCACCTATATGCATATACAAACAAATCTAATCCGATTTTGGTATATACATTAACTTATTAAACCATATTGGAAAAAGGAAGAAAAAAAAAAAAATTGACAGGTGATCAAGCACAACAAAACTACATCAACAAGCTGAATCGAAAGTAAATAATGATCAATGACATTCATCAAAATGAATAAAACCTACAAATTTAAAGTAAAAATAAAAGAAATCACATTTCTATTCCAAGCTTGAGGCCTCTAATCCGATCATTCAACCGCATAAAAATTCAAATATTTGAACAAATATTCAACCCGATGACTAAAAGCAAGCTCAACAGTGAAATGAACGATCAAGAACAAAATTTTAAAAAAAATAAAATAAAAAATAAAAAATAAAAGAAGAAAGCACTCACAGATCGATCCCCGGAAACAGCAAAAAGCATAAGGATCGGGGCCGAAAACAAGCACGCAAGCAGCCCGATTAAAGAAAAGAGGAGCGATCGCGGTCGGATCTTCCCCTCGCTGTTGAGTAAACGTACGCACACATACCGATGAGAAGCGGAAACTGATAGTTAAGATGAGAAGAAGAGCGATTAGGTGGAGGTTTTTCTTTGGTAGTGATAACAGAGAAAAATGGAATGTAAATGTTGGTAATGTTAAAATGGTGATGATGGCGGTGGGCTTTGCGTTGCGTTGTGGTTGTATCTGCGTGTGCTCATCCTTGTCTTTTCCTTATCTTTCTCTCTTTTATCTAAATGCTTATGGTTATGGTTTTGTATCAACTCTCAAATATCAAATATCGATGTAACAATGCTGTAGCCTGTGGTCTTGGACTTGGGTGTCTACTTTTCGTATTATGGGGGAAACTAGGGGTATTCAAGTGCAAATCTGGCCTAGCAATGCCCACATTCTCTCTCTCTCTCTCTCTCCCTCTCTAAAAAAAAAATCAAGTTAGACGATTTTTATTATCATATCATTCAGTTATATGGCAGTTGATTAGCATAATATAGGTAAGATAAAAACGTGGTGTATATCATTACTCTTATTATAATGATGTACGTAACATTATGATAAATTGTGGAGTTAGTGTTTTAATTTATGATCTGTGTTTTGGTACATCGTTATCTTACCTTACTAACAGGTCAAGTATCGATCTGTCCTTATTGAAATAATATAGATTTAATTATTGATCGGCAACAGCAATGCCACGTTAAATAAATTTAATAGTTTTAAATAAAAGTGTGGTTTCTAACTCGTATTGAATTACCACCCATCCTAAAAATTTAAGTAAACAAAGAATAATAAATTTGATCATTTAATATTCAAACATTGGCTTTGAGCCTTTGAGATAAGTAAATATAATTACTTTTTTAAAAAAAAAAAAAAAAGTTGATTAGCAATTTCACAATAGCAAAGTACGATAAAAATAAAATAAAAAAGTGGTGTATATCATTAATCTTATTATCATGCTATGTAGTATTATGATAAATTGTGGAGTCAATGTTTAAATTTATGGTATGTGTTTTGGTACAATATAAATTGAGTAATTATATAAACCACACTTTTATTACATCATTATCTCACCTTAGTAATATGGCAAATATAGATTAGTCTTTTGATTACCCTTGTTAAAATAATATATATTCAATTACTGCTTGGCAATGCCACCTCAACAAAATTGAATAGTAGTGAATAAAAATGTAGTTTATAACTCCTATTAAATTATCACCCATCTTAAAAAATTTAAGCTAGTAAAGAATAATAAAATTGATCATTTAATACTCAAACACAGGCTTTGAGATAAGTAAATATAATTACTTAAAAAAATATAAATTGATTAGCAAGGTAGGATAAAAATAAGATAAAAACGTGGTGTATATCATTACCCTTCTTATAATGCTAAGTCCCTTATTATAATGCTAAGTAGCATTTGTGTAGTCAATGTTTGAATTTATGATCTATGTTCCCGTACTATATTAAATGAGTAGCGATATAATCCACACATTTATCACATCATTATCTCACCTTGGTAACATGGCAGTATCGATTAGTTATTTGATTAGCCCGTGTTAAAATAATTTATATATTCAATTACGGATTGGCAATGCCACCTCAAACAATTTTTGTTTTTGAAATAAATTCATTATGATATCATTCATGAATAATCAAAAGTATAAAAACTCTTATAATCACAAGAGCATCAAGCTCTTAAATTCCTAGCCGAAGCTAAAAGATTACACGTCATTGAGGTCAAAGTCATACAAATCTTACAGTGAAAGCCTATGACATCTACATCCGCTATCATATGCCCAATCTTTAGCTTATAGAATAGATCTGCCCAATACATATTCAATTTAGGACATAGGTAGCCATTCTCGAAGAATGAGCAAAAGCACCATGCCAAAATTAGTCATTCTCGACCCAAAAGGCCAAAAAATTATTCACATCATAAACCCAAACGCCAGGACAATAAGACAAGCAAGGAAATACAGGGGAAAACAAAAACAACAAAGACCCACAACACATCAGCACCATCGAAACAAAGAGATGAGGAGGCTGCCGGTGGTGCGAACAAAAAAGGGAGAAGGAGAGGTGCAATAGAGATCGGCAGCACAATGGAGATGGCAAGGCGAAGTCATGACGAGCGTTGTGCATAGGGTCACCGAAAACGGAACAAAAGGGGTGGGGGGAGGAGCAATGCGGCTCTCCCTAGAGAGAGCTAGCCTCAAACAATTTGAATAGTAGTGAATACAAGTGTGGTTTTTAATTCCTATTAAATCACTGCCCATCCTAAACATTTAAGTTAATAAAGAATAATAAATTTGATAATTTAATACTCGCATTGGCTTTGAGATAAGTAAACATTATTCCTTCTTTTTAAAAAAATATAAGTTGATTATCAATTTCACATTAGTAAAGTAGGATAAAAACGTGATGTATATCATTACTCTTATTATAGAGTAAAGTTATAAGTCTTCCTATAGTTCTCCTAGAGTTATAAAAAATGTGATGTGACTTTTAAAATTACCGTTGAATTTGAAATGTGATTTATTTACTTTTGATCTATTGGTAGTTTTAAAAGTCATATCACACTTGAGATGAGTCTAAAAATGCTTATAGCATTACTCATTATTATTATGCTACGTAGTATTTGTGGAATCAATGTTTGAGTTTATGATCTATGTTCTGGTACCACTATATTAAATGAATAAAGATATAAACCACCCTTGTATCACATTATTATCTCACATTACTAATACGACAATGTCAATCAGTATTTTGAATTGAAAAAATATATGTTTACTAATTGGCAATGCCAAGTCAAACAAATCGAATAGTAGTGAATAAAAGTGTGACTTCTAACTCATATTAAATTATCACCCACCATGTTCCTAAGGGGTAGTTCAATCGGCTATGGACCACGCCTAATAAAGCGAAGGTCACTAGTTCGAATCTCCTTTTCCCATTCCCTTGTGTGGAAATATAAAAAAAAAAAAAAAAATTATCACCCATCCTAAAAAATTAAGTTAATAAAGAGTAATAAATTTGATAATTTAATATTCAAACATTGGCTTTGAGATTAGTTTTCAACTTTTCATGGGTTCAAACCAGAGGCACTTTTGTTTTGTCAAAGAACAAAAAAGTTGCCGCATTAGCCTATAGCTGTCTTATCTTTGAACGATGGTCAACGGTTGATTATATCTACGGTTTTTGTTCATAAAAATAAATAGTTTGGCAAGGCTATGATAAGAATTATCGGACTTTGTATTTATCACCAATTATTATAATTTATGAAATAATATAATTATAAATTTATATTGTGTTTAATTTCCTCGTACCAACAACGTGACAAGTCAATATAACACAAGAATATATATATATATATATATATAATATTTATTTACACAATAATATATTGAATTATAAATATATTTTATACGAACATATACTACTTTTCTCTTTCTATTATTGTTGATAGGTTGTCTCGTATTATCTTTTCCTTTCTACTTCCTTCTCTTCTCTTCCTTTTATTTATTTATTTATTTTTATTTTTTGTTTCCTGGTAATTATATACTATATCAATAAATTATACCAAATGCTGACTGCTGACTAATGCGATTGCAAAGATAATTATAATTTTGTTGTTGGCTTCATTTTTTAAGTCCAAGTGATCAACTGTCCCATAATAGTAGAAAAATGATAGCACCAAAAGATTTAGGGTTGGAATTACACTATTTATATTTATGTTTTAATATTTGAGCATTATAATGCGCTATAAACATATTTAACTAATTATTTAAAGCTTTTTAGGCATTATATTGACTTATTTAAAGCTCTAAACGATTAAATCATTAAAATTAAAGTTAGAGATTTTACAAAGTAATTCTTCTTTTAGAACACTTAAAACTTCAAGATCAAGAGCCCACCTATTGAATACTTCAAACGCTCAAAAACCCACACAAAGATCCTTAGAAAATACTTAAGAATGAGTTTTAGGGAATAAGGTGAGAATTGTTACGAGCAAAAGTGAAATGAGATTACTAATTTTTAGGCCCAAAAGTCTGATTGATCGACCAAGCCATAGAGCTCGATCAATTGACATGTGTCACCCAATTTGGGGGGCCAAGTTTTGCCATGTCAGCAAAACTTGGACACCACTTATGCCACGCCAGCAGTTAATGGGCTTCAAGGTTGCAATGCTCGATCAACTGAGCTCCTTCTAGCAGCATGATTAGTTTGCTTTCTTGGTATATATGTTTTCGACACCTTATAAGCAAGTATTTTAATATTTGTTTTCATGCATTTTGAAAATATTTTTATACTATTTTATGTGACCAAATTCTTCAATTATCAAGTTGAGCTGTACAATGAATAGTGTTCAAGACCCAGAGAAATAAGAAATGTCAAAAAAAAAAAGAAAAAAAAAAAGAGAGAGAAACAAGAGTACAAATAAATTAATGAAAAAAATGTAAAATTGGTTTTCGTAGAGTAGTATGCCAAAAAAATAATTAGTCTCGACAGTAAAAAGTTATGTTAAGTGCCATATCAATGCCGATAACATGGCGATACATGTAACTCTTAATAAAAAAAATATAAATATATAAAATATAAAAAGGAAAAATTATACATATACATACTTTTTTGTTAACCATTTTAACTAAAAATGCAAAATGACTAAAATCATTGGGATGCCCTAACCATTCTCACTTCTGCGAACACTGGAAACAAGACAAAACAAAACTACACAAATATCAGACCAAACAAACGACATGGCCTCGCCACAGGTTCGGAGCCCCGAGCTGAGGAAGGACTCGGTGACGAAGCGATGGGTCGTATTCTCGCCAGCCAGGGCCAAGAGACCCTCCGATTTCAAGTCCAAATCACCCACCACCCAATCCCAACAGCAGCAGGAGTGCCCCTTCTGCCTCGGCCACGAGCATGAGTGTGCCCCGGAGATCTTCCGGGTCCCGTCGAGCTCCGGCCTACCCTGGAAGATCCGGGTCATCGAGAATCTCTACCCGGCTCTCAGCCGCACTCTCGGTGACCCCTTTGCTCAAAACAACAACCCTAACGCTAGCGGTAGTGTTGGTCAGGTTTTGGGAGGGTTTGGGTTTCATGACGTGGTAATTGAGACCCCGGTTCACTCGGTTCAGCTCTCGGATCTGTCGCCTCAGGAGCTCGGCGAGGTTCTTCTCGCCTACAAGAAGCGAATCCAGCAGCTTGCCACCCATGATGCCATCAAATATGTGCAGGTTTTGGCCGTGCTTCAAAGTTTGGAGATTTATGGGTTTGCAAATTTGTTGTGTGCGTGTGTTTCAGTTGATTTTTTTTTAATGAGCTGTAGCTGAATTGTATCTGTGTATGTCTATATGGATGAGTGCGATTATTGGTATGCAATTTTCGCGTGTTTGAGTCTCTCTTTTGCATGAATTAATCCGATTATTGTTTTCGTAATTGGGTTTTTTGTATGAATATTCGGTATATGAAATTCCTGCTAGCACATATACATAAATAAATATTTTAGCAAATGAGATGTTGCTGTCAGCTGAATTGTTATAACTTATGGGCATGACAACTAGGTTTGTGTATATTTTTATATACTTTTGCAAATAGTACACAGCTTAATCTGATAGGGGTTGGGTTTTATTGATTGCAGGTGTTTAAAAACTATGGTGCTTCAGCTGGGGCGTCTATGAGCCACTCTCACAGTCAAATATTGGCTCTTCCAGTTGTTCCTCCCACTGTTTCTACCCGACTTGACAGTGCGAAGGAGTTTTTCCATGAGACTGGGAAATGTAGTCTTTGTGAAGTACGAGTGGAGGACCTCTTGATTGATGAATCATCCCATTTTATTTCCATTGCTCCTTTTGCTGCTTCGTTTCCTTTTGAGATATGGATTATTCCCCGTCATCACTCCTCTCATTTCCATGAACTGGATGATGCAAAGGTAATAATTAATTGCCCTTTTGGTTTTAGTTAATTTGCAGCTCCATCTTTGGGTCAATATAAGCTTAAGTTTAGTGTATGACTTGGTCTAGTTGAAGAACTTAATCAATATATGCATGTGATGTTACTGTATTTTTTTTTATTAAAAAAAAAAAAAGGGAAAGAAAGAGGGAGTTACTCTAAATGTAATGCTAAAAATTCTATTATCTTTTAAGATATATTATGATACTGGCTAGCTTTTTTAGCTTGGTTTCTAGACGATTATGTTGCACCACTGATCCCCTAAAACTGTTCAAAGTGTGGTGGGTGATGTCTTTGAGGATTGGTCAAGCTGTAGCAGTGGAACATGTTGACATATTTTTTCCTCTGAGTGGGACATGCCGATAATTATTGGTTGAAGAACATTGATAGCAATTGTTTCTATATTGATTATGGGGGAGAAAGAAGAGGAAAAAGGTCATTTGAACTTTAGGGCTAGGGGGAAAGACATCATAAATGAAAACTTTAAATAATCTTAGCTATACTAGGAAGTTAGTGATTTGGCTTTCCTGTAGTTGTATGCTTCTAGATATATGATAATTCTTGCTTGCTCTTCTGATCATAATGAAAGTAAGGGATACATAGTCATTAGCTGGATGAGTTTTGCTGCATATAAACTTTTTCATTGTACTGAAGAACTCTGCATGTTTGCTTATCTAGATGTATTGAGAGCCTGAGTAAGTTATATACTGAGCTTGTACCGTAGTTCGAGGACCTTGCCATAGCTCGAAATATGTTGCTTCTTCCTGATTATCTTGACACAGTCTTTTTCATGTGCACTTCTGCAGGCAGTTGATCTTGGTAGTTTACTGAAACTCATGCTCAGGAAGATGTCATTTCAGTTGAACAATCCACCATTCAATTTTATGATTCACACTTCACCACTTCAGCTTCCCGATTCGCAGCTACCTCACATTCATTGGTTTTTACAGATAGTTCCTCAATTAACCGGGATAGGGGGGTTTGAACTAGGATCCGGGTGTTATATAAATCCTGTATTTCCAGAGGATGCTGCTAAAGTTCTGAGGGAAGTACATATTCCAGAATAGGGAAGTAAGACAATAACAATAACCAATTATTAAAAATAATTTAATGGGAGAAGAGTGTTACTCTGTCTGAGGTAGTCTGCCCGTGATTTTGTATCAATGGCCCCATTTTTTGTTTTGTTTTGTTTTTTTTTTGTTATCTCATGTTATCCCATGTTATCCCATGTCTTGGGCCTTCACGTAAGACCTTATAGTCCAATGCATATGTAAAGAACTATATAGTTGCAATTCAGACTCTGTTTGGGAACTGGTGTCTTGAATGATAATTTCAATATTATATGAGGATAGTGAATTATAATTTTTTTTTTTTTTTTAATAAATCTTTGGTAAGTTAAAGTAGTTTTGGGGAAAATGTGGCTTGAATCATGATGTTTCCTAACAAATTTCTACGCTGTATATTGTGTTGTTCATAAAGAGGTTTAAATTTGGATATACTAATTCTTTACCCCTGTGAAATCAAATTTTACCACTTTGTGGTGCTCATCATGATGTTTTTCTGCGCAGATTAAATCTTGTCGTCCCAGTTAGTAGAATTTAGAAAAGGAAGAACTATTTTCTTCTAAAAGAAGTGTTTTGCTTGATTGACTCTTTTCCCTTAACACCTTTCCCTTAAAGGCAGCACAATCATTTTCTACGTTGTACGGCCCCCTGAAGTCTGTAAGTCATGCATGTGCCTCGTACTGGTAACTGTTAATAAGAACATAAAGAAGACAAACCTAATCGAGTGCTTTTTAATTCCTTAAAAAGATGTGTATGTTTAATTGAGTGTTTTAAAAGTGTGTTTTTTATTTTTATTTTTATTTTTTGGTATTGTGTTCTTAAAACAATGTTTCTCAACACACGGCGAGATTGGATGTGGATTTTGGAAGCGATCTATCCTCCTAGATTCCCCAACTTCGCGTTGAGGGTATAACAATGCGAGTAATAGTCTTGGTAGCTAAAGACTCAGGATTCTCAAGCAATGCCTTGGTAAAGCTTTTTAGATCACAAAACCCTCAACCCCATTGACATTGACATTTTGCATTTTTCATATTCGCCCAATAAATTTACTCAATAATAGATCTTCGCTTCTATTCTCGAAAGGGAACTCAATCGATAGGGATTATGTCTAATGAAGCAGAGGTCACTAATTTAAATTCTCCTCTCCCCTCTTGTGTGGACATATAAAAAAAAATAAAAAAAATAGATCTTCGCTTCCTTGTCCATACAACTGATTGCTTACCAACATCCCAAAAACCCTTTTTGGGCTAGAGAGGAAGGCCATTGGCCAAGTGGAAACCTCTTGGACTTGGTTTAAGCCCAACCCAGATTTAAAAAGACTCAAAATCAAGGAATAAAAGGACATACGTGTCCCCTACACGTGTCATTACTCATTAGGGTTTCAGACGAAGGAACCAGAAACTCCCATGAAACAACCAAAAAAAAAAGACAGCATAATAAAATATTAAAAAAAAACCTATTATAGTATTATGGTAGTAGGCAGCGGTGCGGTTCTAATCACTGCATTACCACATTTACGTGGGCAGTGCGTGTACATGTCATTAATATTTGAAGTATAATTGAATTAATACACTAAAAAAAAAAAAAAAAAACCTCTCTCTCTCTCTCTCTCTCTCGTCTTTCTTGTCTCTTAAACCCCAAACCGAAGCACACGTTTGGTTTATAGGCGGCTACCTCTTCTACAAGCGCCTCTTTATATAAATCTTCTTTTTACTCTCTCTGAGACCCTCTCTGTTTCTCACTACTTCTCCCACCGTTGATCCAACCATGTCTGGCGTTGCTCCGCCGCCCGATCGTATCCTTCCTACCTACCCTCATCTGGGTATGCTTTTATTTGTGTCTATATATTGGCTGGACTGTGTTTTTGAATCGCTTTTCTGGGTTTTGTTGGGTTTTCGATAAGACGTGTGTATGTGTTTGGGGTTTGATTAGATATTTTTCGTAAGCGTAATCTGTGTTCTATAGCTCTGGTGTTTATGGATTTGTAAAGTTCAACAAACTTTCCTGGTTCTAATTGGCATCTGAAACTATATGCGTACATCTCGAATTATATTGTGTTCAGTTATATATTACTATGGCTTGAAAAGACTCGGTTTTTGTGCTACGAAATTGATTTTCCTAAGATACGTCTTTTCCTTTACAATTGCTGTAACAGAAGCTGCAGATTTACTGCAGAGTTTGTCATTAGACTCTGAGCCTGAGAGACTCGAAGTTACTGAGCCTGCAAAGAAGGTAGCTTCACAATTTTTTATTGATTCATGTCAATTTATTGGGAATTTAGTATATGTGAACGTGAATATAGTATGTTTGGGTTATATGTATTATTGACTTGTTGTATATAACCTTCTGCTGCGTAGTATGGGCTGGTGGATTCCAGTGACCCCGTTAAGGGTATGGCCAAGCCATTGAACCCAAACGCCAGCAACTTCTCTAATGGATACCAGCCTTCTACCTATTATTATGGAGGTAAGGTAAGCTGTTATTATCAGGATAATGCTATATTAGGTCTTTCTTAAGGTTTTTCTCTCTCGAATTGTACGTTTACCTTAAATTTTCGAAAGATTCACTATTCTATGATTTTTCTTTCACCTGCAATTTAACATGCTGGTGTGATCTGTTCCTTCAGGTTATGATAATCAAGGTAACGAGTGGAACGGTTACTCTAAATATGTCAATCCTGATGGTGGAATGGCTCATGTAAGTTCTACCTATTTCACTTTTCTATGTTCTTCATATTTATGCTTAAATTTGGAGGTTTATAAAAAACTTATGAGTACATTACTCAAAACTTATAAAGATCTTCCACATTGTATTTTGTGGAAAGTTAGTTGCTTTCAAATATGCATTTTTGGATATAACTGACTAACTGACAGTTTGATGAGCGTATTTTGCTTTGTTCTCTTATTTTTAAGAGTTTCATATATTTTGTTCTCCTCCTTTCTTTTCTATTCGTTTAGAAGTTGTATTTGTTACCTGGAATTTGTTTTCTTCATTAACAGAATTTTGGCAGTCTTTTGAGTATTGTTTTTTATGTCTTTTTTTTGTTTTTGTTTTTTCTGGGGGGGGGGTGTTTACAGAGTGTTTATGGTGATAATAGCTCTTTCATGTATCACCAAGGTTATGGTTACTCACCATATGCAACGTATCCCTCGCCTGGTTCACCTGCTCCTACCATGGGGCAGGATGGTCAACTGTATGGGCCACAACATTACCAGTACCCTATTCCTTATCATCAAGCCTCTGCCCAAACTACCAGGCCTTATCCACCGAGTCAAGTTAATGTGCCTCAGCGAGAAATTTCAACTTCAGTTGCAGCTGATCAAGTGCCTCTGTCTGTTGGAGCAGCTGAAGGAAACCCTAATATTATAGCAACTGGTGGGCGTGTGAATGAAAAGAATGGCTTGAAGGCACAAAGACCTAGTGTTCAAAACTCATCTTGGAATTCATATGCTGCTTATGAAAGGGGAGGCTCACCTGTGGGTTTTCCTTCATTGCCCACTCAAGATCCAAGATTTGGCTTTGATGAAATTAGGTTGCCAAATACCTCACTAATTGATGGTCAGTCCAAACGTGGTGCGCGTGCTCGGTCCTCTTCGCCATTCATGCATGCCAACGATATCTCATCTTGGAGGAATCAAAATCTTTGTCATCATCCACATTTCATGGTATGAGAGCTGCTTTATTACTATAAGTTCACTATCTACTTTTTATTGTCAATGGAGGCTGGAGCATAATCATTGTTTTTCTAAAGTTATTCAAGCATGGTCAAATAAGGTTTTACACCTAACAAATAGGGAGGAAGTAATTCAAGAACCATCTTAACCAATTTACTATCGTAACTTTTATGTTGTTTGTGTTGTCAATCTGTCAATATGCTAATGTGGTGCTTGTGATCCGTGATACATGACCAACTATACCTATATCCATAGATATGTTGTTTCTTTTGGTTAGTGAATCTGTGGTTTGGTGCCAATCATATGTAAATTTTTTTTTTCTCCCCATTATTCAATTATCTGATTTTACTGATAATTGGGCTCATCAATTTGATCGCAGAATTGGCATGATGCAAGACCAGCATCTGGATTGGGCCTGGCTTCTGGATTCATGAACCAAATGTACCCAAGCAATGGGATGTATGGCCAATATGGAAATACATTTGGAGGTTTAGGTTTTGGATCTTTTGGCTATGATTCGAGGATAGGTGGCCGTGGGCAAGCTCTCGATAATAAGCATAAACGGAGGGGTTATGGCAATGGTGCTTTCGGATATGGCAATGAGAATTTGGATGGTGCAAATGAGCTGAGTAAGGGACCTAGAGCCAAGGGTTTTGATAGTAGGAACCAAAACGGGTTTGGACCTATTACTTTAGCTGTTAAAGGACAGAAGCTGCCATTGCCTGAGAACAACAATAAAGAGGACAATCTGCCTCTAATTCCAAATAAGGAAGAGTACAATAGAGAAGATTTTCCTGAGGACTATTCAGATGCAAAATTCTTTGTTATTAAATCATATAGTGAGGATGATGTTCATAAAAGTATCAAGTATGGTGTGTGGGCCAGTACCCGTAATGGCAATAAGAAGTTGGACACAGCATACCAGGAAGCTAAGGAGAAGCCTGGTGGCTGTCCTGTATTTCTGTTATTCTCTGTAAGTATAAGTAGTTTGGTATCATCTATTCACTTTGCTAGTGCATTTTTTATTCTTCTTGTTTTTACTTTGTCCCGACGCTTTATTTATTTATTTTTCCTTTTAAATGGTTATTATAGGTCAACAGTAGTGGGCAATTTGTGGGTTTAGCGGAGATGATTGGCCCCGTCAATTTTGAGAAAACTGTAGAATATTGGCAGCAGGACAAGTGGAACGGTTGTTTCCCTGTGAAGTGGCATATCATAAAGGATGTTCCTAATAGTTTGTTGAGGCACATAACACTAGAAAACAATGAGAATAAGCCTGTCACTAATAGCAGGGATACGCAGGAGGTGAGAATGTGTGTTTGTAATCATGCACGCTTGCACTTGCTCTCTTTTCCTCCTCATATTTCCCTGGTGTTTCTACTTTTCCTATTGTCATTTCCTAAATTTGAAGGGGTTGTTTGCTGCTACAGGTTAAGTTTGATCAGGGCATTCAAATTCTTAAAATCTTGAAGGGTCATTTGAGCAAGATATGCATCCTAGATGATTTTGGATTTTACGAGGCTCGCCAGAGGACAATACAGGAAAAAAAGGTTAAGCAACACGAGTCCCAAGTACAGGTAAGATATATCTTCTTTTCCTTGGGTACATTCAGGCACAACTTTAATGTGTGCATCCGTTGGTGTCTGTGACTCACAGTCACCTATATATCTCCTAGGAGCCATAGGCAGCTTGCAGTGATTTGAGCAGGCTTTAAAATTTCATATTTCTGATAGCAGGTTGGGAACCCCAGTGATGCTGTAACAGATGTAGGGAAAGAGAAGTTGCCAAATGCTTCAGACACAGCTTGGATAAAGGCACCGGTGGCTGCAGAAGCAGCAGCACTGGATAAGGCACAGGGGGATGTAAAGCTTTCAGAAGAAAAGGGATCAGCTGCTGCAGCTTCAGAAAAAAAAGTTGTTCCCAATGGAGCTTGCTAATCTTTAACGCTCACTTTAGTAGAATTGTAGTGCATGTTTTGCTGATTATAGCATACACACACGAAGGCTGACTTCTTGTTACTTAAGTCTGGGTGTGAACAATAAAAATTGGTTAAGGGATGAATAGCCATCGATTTTATCTTTTTTCTCCTTTGATTTTTGTCTTCCAAATGCTCTTACTGATATTCAGTTCACTTCTTACTTTTGCTTCTTCATCCCCCCTTCCACCTGCTCTTAGTTTTATCTCTACATTTATTTTGTAAATTCTTAAGTTTTTTTTTACCCTCTCGAGTATTATAGGCAAAAGAAATAAAAGATTTTGAGACTCGCAATAGATGTTCCCAAGCTTCTTTCAGGGTTATAGTATTTCAGCCTTCAAGAGTCGTGTGAAAGCAAATAAGCTTTTAAGATGTCCCTGCGTTTTCCTGCTTGCCTGTGCATTTGAGGAGGAGATTATGAGGATGAGGCCCATATGCAAACTCCAAGTCCACCCTAAAAACTAGATCAGGCTCTCAATGTCTAGACCATCAAAAGTTAATTTAAAAAAGAAAATGAATATTACATTTACAACATCTAACTACCATTTTATACTTGAGATAAAAAAAAAAAAATTAAAAAGTATTTTTATTTTTTAATTTTAATTTCACCTTAAACAGTCTTGACATTGATCTAAATTATTTTCAGTTTTGATCATAAGATTGCTAAACAGTTACGGACAATCTATAAAATCTGATAAAATTTTAGATCATCTTTCTTATGAGTTATGGGACAATAGCATTTAAATGTACTTTTGAATATCTAATCACCTAATTAAGACATGGTAAATAGTAAAATCTAATATTTAACCTACCACTAAACTCAAAAAGCTAGGATAATTCTGGATTGAGATCCCCTCCAATTACTCAAAATTGAAGATTCTCATGTTACGAGATCGTGGCCCTTCATTTTAAATTCAATGGTCTATAAAATCATTTAAACTTCGGTAAAACAAAAGCTAGCTTAAAATCAAAATTTAATGCCTTGGTTATACACCATTGGATTTAAAGTGAAGGGCCGCGATTTTGTAACATGAGAATCTCAAATTTTGAGTAATTTGAGGGGATCTCAATCCGATAATTCTAGCTCCGCTTGTTCATATATATATATATATTTTTTTTTTTTCTGTCTTTTGTTTTATGTTTTCAAATTTAAATACAAAATACTTTTTTAAAAATTTAATCTTTATGTCACATTAAAATTGTTTTTCAAATAAAAAATATAAAACACCTTAAAAAATACATTAACAGATAGAGACTCTAATTTTTTTTTTTTTTTTTTCGTAATCATAACTAAAGAAAAAAAAAAAAAAAAAAAAATTGGCCCAAGCGACATTGCAAGTGGTAGTAGCGCTACAAAAGGAAATGGTTCTACTTCTAGGGCTTTCTGGGTTTTGTGCTTAGAAGAAAGAGAGAGAAAGAAAGAGCGAAAAGAAGTAAAGCAGAGGCATTTGTCTCTAGGGTTTGCGTTAGGGTTTTGAACATCTGAGTGAGAATGGGGTTCCAAATGCAGCCATACGGGATACAATCGATGCTGAAAGAGGGCCACAAACACCTCTCCGGTCTCGACGAAGCGGTCATCAAAAACATCGATGCCTGCAAGCAGCTCTCCGCTATCACTCGCACCTCTCTTGGTCCCAATGGTAACCATTTCTTTATATGTCTTCTTTTTTTCACTATCAATAGAAGGAGGGATTGAGACATTCAAGTTTACATATCGCTACGACGTTGTTACTGATAACTGTTTTCTTTATTTCTTTTGCTTTTTGTGTGCGCGAGTCACTATGGTTGTGTGATTGGCCACTTTTTTCAAAGTGATTGAAATTGAAATGATTTAGTGTAATTCTGTATTTGGGCTATCTTTGCTTCATAGATTCACAAAAATATTATAACGTTTTGAACGAAAAATGTCGATCTGAAATGCATGAAAAGGTGGTGGAACTTTGGAAGGTCGAGCTGAATGAGTAAATTGAGAGATCTAGTGCTCCACTTGAATCCACTGCAGCATTGTAGCTACTAACAATTGCGGCAGTAGTCATGATTTCTTGGTCCTAAATGGGATGGAACTGGCATTTGATATATGAAATGAGAAGAGACATTAATGTTTCGAAGTCATGGATTTTTAATGCGTACATCTGGGCTGGGAAATGTAGGGACTGCTGCAGTATCTGTTGTGGGATCACAGAATTAAATATCGTGTTTTTTTGTTTTTCAAAATTTCTGTAGAGCCGAGTAATGTTGCACTAGCTACTTTTTTTTGGTCATTTTAATGCTGTCTTTGATCTGTTAGTCGATTTTCATGCCAAATAGAGAACATGTTTAAGCTTATTAATCTTTTATTCAGGTATGAACAAGATGGTTATTAATCATTTAGACAAGCTCTTTGTCACAAATGATGCTGCCACTATTGTGAATGAACTCGAGGTTCAACATCCTGCTGCCAGGATTCTTGTTTTAGCGAGCAAGGCCCAACAGGAGGAAATTGGGGATGGAGCTAATTTAACGATTTCTTTTTCTGGAGAGCTCCTCCAAAACGCGGAGGAACTTATAAGGATGGGCCTGCACCCAAGTGAGATAATCAGTGGATACACCAAAGCAATAAATAAGGTCTGTTGATGCCTTCTGACTTGGGTGGATGATTTGTGTGCTTGCATTCAAGTATTTCTGAATGTACTCGTCTGATTTTTGTTTTCTACTTTTAAATTTTCAGACAATTGAAATCTTAGAAGAACTGGTCGAGAAGGGTTCTGAGAATATGGATGTGCGTGATAAGAATCAAGTCATTTCTCGAATGAAAGCTGCTGTTGCTAGCAAGCAATTTGGTCAAGAAGATATTTTGTGCTCGCTTGTTGCTGATGTAATTATATTCTGCCTGCTTTT
The DNA here is from genome assembly GCF_901000735.1 of Corylus avellana. Taxonomy (NCBI): domain Eukaryota; kingdom Viridiplantae; phylum Streptophyta; class Magnoliopsida; order Fagales; family Betulaceae; genus Corylus; species Corylus avellana. Next base: position 223,901 of record NC_081549.1, on the reverse strand, counting down.
GATTGTTATTGACCAGTTATTCTATATAGGGATTTTAGTGTTAAGTTCTGATTGTACCGCTTTTTTTGGGGGGGTGTTTGGTGATGTAGGCATGCATCCAAGTGTGCCCCAAAAACCCAGCAAATTTTAATGTGGATAATGTCCGTGTTGCTAAGCTATTGGGAGGGGGCTTGCATAATTCTACTGTTGTTCGTGGTTTGGTTTTGAAAAGTGATGCCATGGGGAGTATAAAGCGAGTGGAGAAGGCAAAGGTTAGCACTGTTATGCACTTGCACATTGAAAGAATAAATATTTTCAAGAATTCTTCTGGATTGTCTAGGTTGCTTATTTTCATTTTTTAATACTTTGGTCAAGTTATTCAGTTTTGAATACTTCCATTATTCCTTAATGGTGTTAGTACTCCTTGTTGTATGCTTTAGTTTTATTTAAAAGGACGAGCACTCGATGAAGCTCCATAGAACATTCAGTGTTGGGATGAAATATTTTGCGATTACTTCAGGAATCTGACCTCGTTGTTATTTGGTTTTAATGTGCTTCAGTGTTTTGTATTTGCAAAACAAAGGTTCTGGTTTTAAAGGTTTTGTGTTGTTAGTGTTAAGATTTTATATTCCAAACAGATCATTGGTAGATGTAATTGACAAATGTTTCTAAAAGTTTGAAATTAGGGATGCTAACTCTGTACGCTACCCAGTATTGGCCCTTTATTTCTGTGACGAAATTGACTGTTTTTATGTGTTAATTTAATGTGGAAAGTCCTTTTATTCAGGGTTTGGAAGTTTTATCTTCTGTTGATGTTTTTCTTTTAGGTTGCTGTATTTGCTGGTGGAGTTGATACATCTGCAACTGAAACAAAAGGAACTGTCTTAATTCATACTGCTGAGCAGGTAATCTTGATGAGGAGCATCTCTTCTGGTTGCTGTTCTATCTACAACCTTTCAATTTTATATGATACTATTCTATTGGTCACTGTTTTTTTGGTGGCTATTCTTTTTTCATATTGTCTAATCTGATAGAGACCAATTGCTTTTTTTTTTTTGGGTAGTTGTTTCATTCATCTAATCTAATAGTTTCTCTCTCTCTCTCTCCAAAGTGATGTCTTCCTTCCATGCATCACTAGTTCACTTTTTCATGGCTTTAGTATATTTTTTTTTAAGATTTAATTTATGTCAAACATGCCTCTCTTATAGTTGCTACTTGCAATGCTTTGCGGAAGCCTGTTATTGTTTGTGCTTACAGCTGGGTCAATGAGGATTCATTTCTAAACAAGACAAGTTTACCTGGGAGCCTCCTCCTTGCTCAGCCCCCTTGTTAGTAGCTGAAATATAGGCACATGCCTTTTTCATATCTCAACAAATATAGTAGTACTGGTTTCATGTGTTTAATCACTTGACCATTAGTTGTGGATGATTGTTGATTTTTTACTTTTGTTAATAATTTTAATAATTTTCCTTCCATTTCATGTGATTGGATCTTTCTGTTTTTTTTTTCCCACCCAATTGTTTTCACCCTGTTATATTTTCCTATTGGTAAGCGGCATATCTGATATTGGTTGCTACTCCTTCCACACTGGGATTTTGTGCAAATTATCTTTCTTTCTTTAAGGGTTTCTTGTATCTTCACTGTCAACCTTCTTCTTTGTGTCTTCTTGGCATCGGGCAGCTAGAGAATTATTCAAAAACTGAAGAAGCAAAAGTTGAGGAGCTTATCAAAGCAGTTGCGGATTCAGGTGCTAAAATAATTGTCAGTGGAGCAGCAGTTGGAGAGATGGCATTGCACTTCTGTGAGCGTTACAAGTATGTCATATGCATTACTATTGTACTAATTCACAATATAGATAAGTCTGCCAATATATGTTAACGTTTATAATATTCTATCCCTTAGATTCCTAAAAGAGTTTTAGTGTTTCTAATTTTGTAGTTCTTGCATGCAGGCTCATGGTTCTGAAAATCAGTTCAAAATTTGAATTGCGTCGGTTTTGCCGTACAACTGGTGCTGTTGCCATGGTAACTATACTAGGGATTGATATTTATGGACCTTTTAATTGCTCTCTAATTTTTTTTTCTTCTTGTGTCAGTTGAAGCTGTGTCAGCCTAACCCAGATGATTTGGGACATGTTGATTCTATTTCAGTTGAGGAAATTGGTGGTGTTAGGGTATGTTGAAGATGTTGCCTCAGTATAGCATTTTTTCCTGAACTTATTTGTTTCTTTCTTCCCCAATGTTTGAGTGATGTGTTTTTCCTTTTCTAAATGAATATGTTTAGGTGACTGTTGTCAAGAATGAAGAAGGTGGGAACACGGTTTCCACTGTGGTTTTACGAGGAAGTACCGATAGTATACTAGATGACCTTGAAAGAGCAGTTGATGATGGAGTCAACACCTACAAGGTGATTTCTGAAGAATACTTGAAATTTTGTATTTTCTGAAATTCTAGTCATGCTATGCCTTATGAAGTACAGCTGGATTCAAGTTCTTTTGGGGTTTCTATGATTGTTATTTGCATCAGTTTTTATGTTAGTGCTTTTTTAATACTTTTTCTTTTGTCAGGCTATGTGCCGGGACAGCCGTATTGTACCTGGAGCTGCAGCTACTGAGATTGAGTTAGCTAGAAGAGTGAAGGAATTCTCTTATAAAGAAACAGGGTATTTTATTTGTTTTCTCCTCTTTTCCCCTATCGCCTAAAATTACAAACATCTCTCCTTTCAGTAGTTTCGAGATGTATAACTGCTCCTATACCAACATTTCTCTTCCATTTGGGCAAACAAGAGAAAGAAATAGCGAAAATGAGATGGAACAATGGCTTTATGTGTGCTTATATGTTGCTCAAATTGTTTCTGCAGATTGGATCAATTTGCAATAGCAAAATTTGCTGAAAGCTTTGAGATGGTTCCTAGAACACTGGCCGAAAATGCTGGGCTTAATGAAATGGAGATCATATCTTCTCTATATGCTGGACATGCATCTGGAAATAGCAAAGTGGGTATTGACTTGGAGGAAGGTGTTTGCAAGGATGTCTCAACTTTGAATGTCTGGGACCTCTACATCACTAAGTAAGCTGGTTTTTATTGTCTTATTACTTTAATTATGCTTTTTTCAAAACTTGTGTTACCTGTTTGTTATTTCCGTTGTGTGATGCAACACAGCATCTGAAGATTTGTCTCATACGTAAAGGGGGAACGCTTACATCCTTTGTCTTAGGGTGGTGTCACTTATTTCTTCTGTTGGTTATTAATAAGTTTGGTTTGTCTGAATTCTATGTACTTGAGCTTTGTGCCATTTCTCAGCAGGGTCCCTGACGTAGTATCATTAAATATGTAGCTATAATCCCAAGGGGTTGGCCCAAGTGGTGGATGCCTTGGTCTTAAGGTTTGCTCCCTTCAAGGTCCAAGGTTTAACACCTCATAGGTGCAAACAATCTCTTGGGGCTACACCCCTTGGTGAAAAGTCAGCGATTTAACCAGTTCTATGTAGAAAAACTTCTGAGGGTGCGGTGCACGGGATTAGGGTTTACTCTACAGGGGTGAGTCTGAAGGGCCTTGCCTTGGAGAGGTTCCCCGACATAAAAATAAAAATGTAGCTATCATCTTCTTATGAGCGATTAAGATTGTGGGATGGCAAAACTGCCATTAGCTTGATGTGGAGTTGTTTGCACCAGAATATTTGTATGTTTTTGGCCTAAAAACTGTCATATTATCGTTTTTAGCAAAGAATTTTATTTGCCCTAGGCTAACCAATTAGTCTTATAAAGTTTCTTGTCCTCTCTCCTTTCTATCATCTTGTTATGAGACTCATTGTTTTGCCATTATTAGGGTTTTTTTTTAATACCAACATTCATTATATTTATATACAGTACAAGCATAATTCACCCCCTCCCTTTTCTCCTGTATTTGCTCAGAATTTATAATATATATATTCTTTCCTTAATTTTTCTTTCCTTGGGTTTTTATACAGGTTTTTTGCACTCAAATATGCTGCAGATGCTGCATGCACTGTACTACGGGTAGACCAGGTAATTAACTAGTATTTTAGTCAAATCTTTTTCTGTTTATCAAGGATGGAAGTACTGCCTTTTGCTTGAACTTTCAAATGTAACATGGTTTAGATTTTAAGCATTAAAACTCTACAAAGTACATAGACTGAACGTCTTTTTTTAGACCCTTTTTTCTTTTTGGCTAAACCATGCTTTATAGTTAATAAAGGGATTGCACTTTTTTCCACCCTAAACCATTAGATCATTTGCAATTTTAAATTTGAGCAATCATTCCCCTAAACTACCGGATTAGTTGCAATGTTTCCTACCGTCAAAATTTTCTCAGTTTTGGTCATATTTAGCCTTAAGTTTCATATACCTACCACATTTACTCTGCCATAATTTTGATGGTGGATATTAGCAAAAGGTTTATTTGAAGGTCTAGTATAATGAAAATGGAGTAGATTTTAATGGTAGAGGACATTAAAGTTGATTTAATAGTTTAGTAGGTTGATTTCTCTAACATAAAGTTTAGGTGGACAATTGCAATTGACCTCATTGTTTAAGGTGGGAAATGCAATTTGCCCTTAAGAAAGGATTGGAATTGGATGTAGAAACTCATGACAAATTCCTTCCATTTTTTCATTTTTCCCTAGAAAAAAATTGTTGTTATGATCTTGGAGAAAACTAGAATTGATGTTATGATCTTATATCATTTTTTTCCTTTCTTTTTCTTTTTTCTCTGTTTAAAGTAACTGATTGGTAGATATCAACCCCATAAGTGAGAGTTTCTTTTTCCTTATAGAGAAGGTGTTAAGATTTTTATTCTTCTGTGAAACTCCTTGTGGTAATATAGTGTGTAATAGATGGTTTGGATGAATTATGATTTGGCTAAAACTTAATGTTACAAGGACAGGAGAGGAAGATGGATTTTCAAAGATAGATTTGGTTGTCTGTCTGAAACAACTTGCATTTTGGAATTTCTGTTGCTTATATTGTTAATTACAAATTGGTGTAAGACCGTTTAATTAATTATAAAGCATTGGGAGCTGTATCTCACCTTCTGCTGTAATTTTCTTTCCGAGTAAGTTTTATTGATGATAGTATTCCTTTCTATGCGGCACAGATTATAATGGCAAAGCCAGCAGGTGGTCCAAAGAGAGGTGATCAGCCTGCGGGGATGGATGAGGACTAGTTTCAGTGGAAATTAATCTCTTATCTTGCTTTTGTCTCGCAAGGAAGTTTCCTGAACTTGGTTAGGCATCTCGTTTTCTTTCAGATGTCAAAAAACTTGTGTTTAAAAAAAAAATTTTGTTTGACGTAGGAAAAATGTATTAAATTAGTGTGAGGATTGGGAATGCTGGTTGTTTTTAGTTTAATATATCAGCCTGTAGCTTTTTAATGGAAACGTGATTGTGGTTTGAACCTTTCTTTCGGAAAAATTAACTTGTCATTTTGAAAAGAAGCTATTGGTACGACCAAGTTTAATTTGTAAATGTTGGGTATTTACTATTTTGGATTGGCCTTGTGCATCAAATATTGACATGATTATATAGTTTTACATTTTTTAAATTTTTTAAAAGATGTGCTAACATTGGTTTTATATACATCATTAAATGCACTAATTTTAAATTGTGACAATAAAATGAATATTATGAATTTCATGTGAAATGGAGAGGATTTTATTCCCATAAAAAAAAAAAAAACCCAATTAGTTTAGATTTTGAAACATTTTCAAGAATGTAGACAAACAAAAACCCCGTGTATCATTCTCAAACCAAGATATGTGAATCAAGAGCTTCTCAATATCTCCGCAAACGTGCGATAGGGAAACAGAATAGAAAGAGAGGAGATCTTCTACAATTCTTAAAACTTTTTACCATGTAGTCCATGTACAATCCCTTAAATAATAAATATCAATCACGTAATTTAAAAGCAATTATAGTGGATATTAGCAAAAAAGTTTTATCAAGTGATAAGCACGTAAATCTAAAGGTTTAGTATAATGAGAATTGGATGGCTTTAATGTTAGGGGGCAGTGCGACTCACTAGGAGGCTGATTTCTCTAATTTAATATTTAGGTGGACACTGCAACTGACCTCATTGTCTAAGGTGGGAGATGCAATTGGATGTAGAAACACTCGGCAATTTTTTTTTTTTACTCAAATAGTAAGGATATACTTAAATAGAAAATTAGCATCATCCCCACCATTTTTAATTTTATTTTTCCCTAGAAAAAAAATGATACTTGAATAGAAAATTAACATCATTCTAATGTATCAGCCTGTAGCTTTCAACTGAAAACGTGATTGTGGCTTTGAGCCTTCTTTCGTCAAACTATAAATGATTTTCATTTCTCTGAAAACGAATAAAAAAAAAAAAAAAAGGGAGAAAAAGTGCAAAGTATAAAGCCAAAACATTTGGGAGTATAAGGATGAGGCTGGCGGACTAGTCAGTGGTGTGTGTCATGTGTGGAAGCTGTTAAAAGAGTTTCTTTCTTCTTCCCCATGGCTTCTCTTCTTCCCTTCTCTCTCCCAAAACCAAACGTAATAAGGGCCACTTCATCTCCTGCAACCACCCTTTCCGTACCAGAGACTCTTGATGAGAAATTTGGCCGGAAAGGCATCAAGTTCTTGGAGTCCAACAATGTTCCATTTGTGGAGCTGACAGTTCGAAATGGCAGCTCCACAAGGCTTCGAATACCCGATGCCCATGTCACTTCATACAAGCCCAAAGTCTACTGGAAAGATGATGGCTTTGAGGAGGTTTTATATACAATTCCAGCCGGAGGAGCAGATTCTACCAAAGCCAAGGGTGGGATAGGCTTGGTCATCAATGATCTTTCGGACCCTGGTTCTAAAGGGAAACCACTTCTCTCAACTTCTGAATGGACTGTAAAAGATGTTGATTCCGATGCAATTGATGCTCTTCAGGTACTCATTTATCCATATTCCTATTCTAAAGAGTAAACCCATTATGGTCATAAGGCAATTGAGATGACACATTCTTTATCACAATCGATGATTTCTCCATATTATTCATTGGTTGGTTCTAATTTAGTGGAATTAAGAGAACAAAGGCATTATTGGAAGTTGTTTCTGGAGAACAAAAGCTAATTATTACTTTATATTTCATATACTCAGTGTGAATAGAGATGAAGATTGTCCAGAAATTATAGAATTTTGAGAAGAAATAATATTTTTTTCCCCACTTTTTTCTCTGTTCTTCTCTGTTGCAGGTTGAGTTGAGCTGTACTTGTGGAACACTTGATATTACTTATGTTGTCTCACTGTATCCACTAAGCATGGCAACAGCTGTTATTGTGAAGAACAATGGGCGCAAGGCAGTGACTTTAACCAATGCTATACTGAGCCATTTCAGATTTAAAAAACGAAGTGGAGCAGCCATTCAAGGTCTTCAAACCTGTTCTTACTGCTCACACCCTCCTCTGTCTTCCCCTTTTGAAATTTTATCACCTGCTGAAGCAATGAAAACTGAATCTCCCGGATGGTTCTCTTTTGGCTCTGAGGCTGAAGATAAACCGGGGTCTTGGACTCAACAAGATGTGCCTTTCACCATTTTGAAAAACAAGCTCAGCCGAGTTTATGCTGCCCCTCCTGAAGAGAGATTGAAGGCATTTTATAACACCCCACCTTCAAAATATGAAACACTTGATCAGGTAACCTCATGATTTTCCACTTCTAATCCAGGAAAGCCTATAACAAATAGTACTATATCTGTAATGAATATTGTGCAGCTTTCTTTTATGTGTTTCATTGATTAAAAACTTGGGGTGCAATGGAAGTTAAACATATTTTAGGAATATGGGGAAAGAAATGATGCATTTAGAAGAAATATCTAGCTTTCATGTTATACTTATTTGTTTTGGTTCTACTTGATTCTTATAATGTTGTAGGGACGTGAGCTGTTCTTCAGGGTGATACGGATGGGTTTTGAAGACATATATTTGTCCAGCCCAGGTTCCTTGTCAGAGAAGTATGGGAAGGAATACTTCATCTGCACTGGCCCTGCTTCAATGCTAGTGCCTGTGATTGTGAAACCCGGTGAAGATTGGAGGGGGGCACAGGTTATTGAGCATGATAATTTGTAATACCAACTTTCAAAGAATTTTGAGCAGTTTTCCTTTACAAAAATTCCCTTGCTAATTGCAAAGTTGTATCCAAACCCAACTAAGTTCCTCACTTCGATCTTGTGCTTGTAAATACCAAGTTAAGGTTCTGTGCTGATTGTATAATATGGGAAATAAACTTGGAGAAGGCACTACTACATTGATCAATTTATAGAATGCTTTAAATGTAAATTAGTTTTTGTTGGTCAAATAGCCCCCCCTTCAAATCCACTCTTGTATAAGAGGTACTTGATGAAAATCAATAAGAGGGCGAGGTGATCCCTCACATTTACAGTTCATTGTGGTATAATATTACAAAATTTTCCTGTGTTTTTTCTAAATTTTGTTTTTTGAACCTCAGTTTTCAATTTGACCAAGTTAAAACTCGAATTTATAAAAAATTTAAATTTAAGATCTCTATCAATTTTTTCCTCTTTTTTTTTTTTCCTTAAATAAATAAAAAGATGACATGAAAACATTATTATGACATTCTTATTAAAATAAAAAAAATTAAAAAAAAAAGGTAAAAACAAAAAAATCAGACAGGGTGCTTGCGAATTGCCGTTTCTATCGAGTGGCTCGCAGCCACTCTTTTTTTTTTTTTTTATTATTATTTTTTAATGATAATAACACAATGGTATTTTACGTCATTTTTGTTATTTATTTCAGAAAATAAAATGGACAGAAGTGGGATTTGATAAAAAAAAAAAAAAAAAAAAAGGCTAGGATTTGGAATATTTTTCTTTTTCTTTTTAGCTTTGCACCTTATCAACCCTTCATTTAAAGGTGGAAATTCGCTATTCAAAATTTCATTACATGTAGGCATCTGTGGGATCAAGAGACAAGAGGTTATTCCAGCAAAAAAAAAAAAAAATCGGAGCAAAAGAAAAAGGTAAAAGAAGGCAACCACTTGTCATGTTATCCACTTCAAAGCTTAATGCATTCTTTTTGGCCTCAAGCCAATGAGGATAAGATGACCCCCACCGTCTTTCTTTCCATAATATGAATATCTAAAGCTACTCCCCATGGAAGCGCCTGCCATAAGACCATGGCCTGCACTTCACTGTTCTCACCCAATTTCATTCCCATATCCACCACAACACCTGCTAAACATTTGGTTTCATCCCACCCTTGTCTTTATCCATGTCGTTTTGTTCACTACTACAATAGCAAGAGAGAATTCCCACTGCCAGCAGTGGCTTCAATCCCCTACCAGCCCATCAATGTGGACTACTTGGAGGGAGAATTCAGTGGCCATGGTGTCACCTTTGAAGGCATTGGTGATAGCTGCGTTGCCAAGATGGGATTGGAAAATGGAAGCACTGCCACCTTGATGCTGCCAAGTGGCTTAATTTCATCCTACAAGACTCCCATGTGGCATGGCGGCATGGTTGAATTGCTGCACACATCAGTCTCTAAGGGGGAGAATGGTGGAGCTGTCATTCAAGGAGGGGTGTCTTTGGACTTTGATTGTTGCAGTGAAGGCCAAGTTTCATGGTCTCCGCACAATTGGACTCTTCTTGGTGTAAAAGGCGATGCTCAAGAATCTATTCAGGTGTGTTTCTTTGTTTGGTTCATGACGTAAGACTTAATTCTATTTAATTTAGATAAATTCTCAGTGAAAGAATATATATGAACTGGTCGAATGCAGGTAGAGCTGATAAGCAGGGATTTAGAGAACATGGTTGAAGTAAAATACATTGTGACTCTCCAAGAAGATATCTTAAGCTCTGAGATTGTAGTCTCCAACTCAAAGTCTTCATTGCTGCAACTTAGGGGGTCCATTGTAAGCCATTTGACAGTGAGCACGCCTGATGCTACATATGCAATCGGGTTAGAAGGGTCAAATTTCTTCAACAGGCCACCATTTTTGACAAATTTTGGAATAATCCCTCCAGACTTCGGCCAGAAAAATGAATCTGGTTTTGGCCAATTATGGGGTCAAATGGCACTGAAAGGACCTTTGTCTGGCTGGGGTACAAGAAATCCAAACGCAGATGAGGCAGCAGAAAGCAGCCTAAGAGAAAGGGAAGAGGAAATGGTGGGTGAAGAAGATGACAACTATAAGCACTTAACAGAAGAATTGAGTCGGATATACACCAGTGCGCCCCGGAATTTCACAGTCATTGACAGGGTACTTTTCTCTTACAATAACCAAATTCTAACATCTCCCTGTAAATTGCTGCAATATCGATACTTACACTACAAATAATTGTACTTGATAAAGCATTTAAACCAACTTATTGAGTTTTGGTAACATTCATGTATCTTGCACATTTAGAACATGGACTTCTAGAATCTCACACATAGCTTTTGTTCCCCAGAGGGCTTTTGTTTCTGCAACAAGTCCATTCTAGAAGGTAGCTTACATACGATACTAACAAAAATTACTGACTTTGTTTTTGCACACTATTCATAAGGAGGCCATCCACTGATCCACACAGTTGTTGGTGACCTTTTCATACAAAAATGAACCATTTTCTTCCTGTTTCCTTTCTGACCTTTATCATCGAACAGGGTAGAAGAAACTCAGTGGTGGTCGGAAGGGATGGATTTGATGAACTATACATGTTCAGTCCTGGCTCAAGCTATGAATATTACAGCACGTACTCTTATGTATGTGTTGGCCAATCAGCCGTGCTTAAACCAATAATCGTGGGTCCTGAAGAACATTGGAGAGGTGGGCAGCAGTTACACAACCCAAATCTCTAAATTATTTATAGGCATGCCATTGCTTTCATGTTATTTGCAGGCAGTATCAAGGGTACATCACTTTGTGCTTCTTTGTGAAAAAATAAGTCGCTGCTTTACTGCTCATCAAGTTGATGTATGGTGCTTTTATCCTGAGTTTAGTATCTTTAAAAAAGAAAATAAAGCATATTTTGTAGGTTACTATTGGGGAGTGGAAATGAAAAGAAATCGTGTTTCTTGTAGCTATCAACCATGGAAAAGGCTTTTGTGCTGTATTTTCTCTAGGAATCATATCAAATGCCCGTAAGGAACATATTACAAAAAAATACCCCAACGTTTACTACTTTCTGTTTTTTTGTGGCTGGATAGCATATGATATGCTGCACCAAGCATGTGCATTCAAAGCTCAAAAAACCTCCAAATTTATGTGCTTGGAATGAATGATGCTCCAGAGCGCCGCCGCATGGAGCATTTTAAAGTGACGGTTGAAATGACGGTTGAAAAAACCTATCGTTTCTAGAAGTCTCAAGCCTTATGAAACCCTAAGCTCCCCTCCAGAGCGCCGCCGCCTCAGGGGAGGAGGGATGCCCGTTGCCTGCATCCCTCCTCCCTTCCTTGCTTCCCGATTTTTGTTTTAGGTTTGTTTCTATTTTGTTGTGCTTGTGTTCTCTTTCGGTGGGTACTGCTTTTGGGGGTTTTCACTCAAACTCTCCCCCTCCTTGTTTGTTTGTGTGTGCCGCCGATCTCCTCCGTGCTCTCTTCGCTGCTCACCGCTCGCTGTCAGGTCTTTTCACGCGCCCCTCCCGCGCCAAGCTTTTTGTGCCACCTTCCGCGGCGGTTTCCGGCCAGCTCGTAATCGGCCTCCTCCGGCTGCCATGACCCGCTTTGAGTGTTTTTCGCATTTATTTTCCTGTTTTGTTGTTTTTCTGTTTTGTATTTCCTTTGAGTTCTCCTGTATTTAGTTTTATTTGCTGTAATTTCTTTCCCTGCATTGGTTTTATTGTCCCTTTATTTCCTTGTATGGTTTTATTTATGCTTGTAATAAGGCTTTCTCCTCCTGCTTTATTGCGCCCGGTTGCTGCCCGATATTACTGGTCCAAACCTTTGGGTTGTGGATGTGAAATTTATCCTGGCCTTCGAGTAGACGAGGATGAGTATCAGCTTGTGGGTTTTGCTCTCAAGGCTAAGGAATAAGTATCAGCTTGGGGGTTTTGCTCTCAAGGCCGATGAATAAGTATCGACTTGGGAGTTTTGCTCTCAAAGTCGAGAAATAAGCGCTACCTATGCATTAGATGGTGTCTGTTTGATACAGATCTGAGTTTTCAACCTGATATTTAATCATAGGTTAACGGATGCTGTGTTTTGGTTGATTTGGTCTGTTGTTGATGACTGTATTTTTAGCTTCGGCTATGATTTACTTTTAAACTTTTTACTCTGTTTGTAAGAGCTTTAAGCTCACAACTTTTATCAATGAATGAGTATGATATGTTTTTTTTTTAAAAAAAAAGAAGGAATGAATGATGCTCCACATTTCAGAGTCTTGTGGCCTATTGAGACTGGTTCTGATAGTGTTGATGTCTCTTAGAGTACATCTTAATATCAGGCAAGTATTGGGATTCAACCAAAACTTTAAAATGAAAAAGTTAAAAGCAATGAAGCACAGAAACTATAGTTCCCAAGAACAACACTACGATTTAGATGATTGAATACTTCAAATATTGTTACAGCACTTGCATGGAATCCTCCAGTAAAAAGATCAGATTTTGAAAAAGATTTTCACCATCAGTCATAGCCCTGATTTACTATTATCACATGAACATGATATGGCGCACATCAAGTCGGAACGAGATAGTAGCCTTCATCCTGGTCATTCATCCAAAGTAGTGGAGTAAAAACTGCCAGCAAAACAAAAAGGAGGCCACAAACAAATTTTGAAGTAGTCTTTTGACGAGCCTTTTGAAGGACGGGCCTCTGAGTTTCAGTTTTATCTTCAGGAACTGCTTCTTGGGACACATGCAAATCAGCATCAGTAAGAACATCATCAGTTGATGAAACTGATTCACGGCCACCTTGGTACTCCTCGCCATTGGCATATATGCTTCCATTTTCTTTGCCATTACAGTTCATATCATGTGAAAAACCATTTTGGTCATATTTGGCAGTCGGGCTCCACTCAATATTGCTCGAGGATAGACTTCTGCTGAACCTTCTAGCTTGTTTCACAGAAAAGTCCGAGTTCCTATCATTTGGATCCTGAAGAGAGCAAATGAGCTTCCTCGGAGTCCTAAAGATCTTGACGTTTTCAACATTCATCTGAGTGCGCGACCTCTGAAGCACAAAAAAGAGGGAGTGGCAATGTGTTAATGGGCCAAAATCAGTAACACAAAAGAACATAGAATCGAACTACCAAAATGGCAGAGTTCGATAAATGAAAGGTTCAATTAGAAGCACGACAGAGGACAAGAACACAACTTACAATACTTTCCAAACATCGACAGCCTTAATGGGCTGGAAACCAAGTTCATAGTCATAGGAAAAGCAAAGTTTCAAAAAACAAAAAAAAGTTATAAAGAAACTTATACTTTCAAGAGAACAGACGGCTTCTTCTTAAAAATGTCTTGTTAACCATAAACTTAAAAGTGTCCATCAATTCTATATCTTGGGCACGACGGTTTCTTCTTCAATATAGAAACAAACGCAAACAGAAAATTATGATAACATGTATATGATCAGCATACCAGGGGACTAGTCGTAGTGCTTTTTGAAATTCCATTCCTAGGATTTCTGTGCAAGAACCCTGCAAATTCCTCTGTGTAATCTCCTCCATTACAAGTAAATTCATTACTCCCAGTGTATGTATTAGATATGGGACTTCCACGAACAGCCTCTGAGAACAAACCATCCTTGAGAGACACATCAACCCCTCCATTCTCATAACTCCAAAGCTTCCGGTTCACACTTCTACGATCATACTCTGAATTCTGAGAAACCTGCGTCATTGAAATGGGAGACTCAACTAATGACTCATATCCAAGAAAGGAATCAAGAGTCTGTGATTCAGGCGACGCAGATGAAGGAGATCTATCACCAGCTCTCCATAAATCCCTCCTACTACGCTCTCTCCGAATAAAATTTGATCCAGTGTTTGAATCGGGACCATTCTCAACATTTGACCCCTTCATGGCAGCTATTCTCCTTGCAGTTTGCAAAGCTTCAAAAGCAGCACCTCTGACATAAGCCATCCTATCAGATTGACACTTCTCCATCTCTTCAATTATCAACTCAAGCTCAGAGAATATGCTCCTGGCATCCAAACTCCTCATCAGGAAATTCACCATTTGTATAGCCAACAACCGTTTCTGAGAATTACTCTCAGCAACCCCAGCTGTCAATATCTGCAAACCAGACTGTATTAACAGTCTTGCATATGCTTCAACAATTAAACCATTACGCTTTGCCAAAGCCATCACCAGACCCATATGTGAATTAGTCTGAGTGGACTTCTCTTCCAAAGCAGCGGCGACATTTTGACAAACCTTACTAACCATATCATCGGAAGCAAACCTCCAATTATCCGAATCCACAAGAGCCTTTAAGCAAAGGGCAGCCCCAGAGGTCAGGCACTCTTGAGAACCCAAGAGAGAATCAGAAAGAGGCTTACAGATAGAATGAATTATATGCCTCTTCTTCTCTTCTGGGGTAGTTGGGTCGATCCCATATCGTGCAATGGCTGGAACCACCTTCGAACAAGCCTGTTGAAGAGGAAAAGATCCTGCGCTCGAAGCTAGGGTCGAGATTATGCATGACATGATGCTGTCTATCAAAGGAACAATTTTGACACCGTGAACACGGGCAAGAACTTCATAGAGCGAAATTGTGCACTCCCCAGACAAAGAGCCAGTTCCCTTGTTTTCTGAAACTTGGGCTAGAAAAAGTGGAATTGTCTTGGAGTCCAAATCTTTCACATAGGATTTCAGTGTTTTCATTGCTGATTTACGACTGTCAGCATCTTTGTCAAGATTTGCCAACTCTCGCCGAAGTATTGGGCTAAGATTCCTACCCATTGTTGACCTATAACAATCCAAGAAAAATGTCAGTGAAACTACTTAGGTGGAATCATAACCATTTGAGATAATCTCCTCAGAAAACGTGTCAAAAAATCCTCAGTTAAATGTGAAAAAGGACTAAAAGATCAAAACTTTGAAGGTTTTTGTGGAAGATTTCAGTCCTCTTCGCGATTAAGAGCGTGTATATGGCACCTGAATCCAATACTTTTTACCGGGAAGATTACTGATTTATTGCGGCAGGAGTAGTGGGTGCTTGACTGTCAAAATTTTCCGGTCTCTATATGAACCGATATCAATAAAAACTCTTTTACAATTAACACTTGAAGAGTGTACCATCTAATCACAGTGGACACTGCAATTCCCATTCTTTCTCGTTTGTCAAATACAATTGCTGGAATATGTGTTCTTTCCTTTCTTCAAGATTAACATCGACAAAATGCTAACATATGCGAAATCGATGAATTGAAGCATGGAACGTGGAAAATAAAATAATAAAATGAAGATATCTTATCATGATTTTGAAAGTTAGAGTTTTTCTTGGGCCAAAAAACAAATAAAGATCTAAAATTTGAAACTACATTCTTGCCTTCTGTGTCAAATTCTTTCAGTAACCAAAAGAGTACTCTTTGATAGAAAAAAAAATGAGAAGGGTGTTTCTTCTATGGTCAAAATAACAAAACAAAATATACTCTTTCTCAAAATTTACTGTGTCAAACTCAAGAAAGCATGTGGGTATCTCACATTTCGAACTATAACAACATATAAAGAATCAAGAAGAGCACAAAAATATAAAGTTGCAAGAACAGAGAGCGTGCCTACAGAGAGAAAGCGTAATCTTTTGCCCTTCCGTCTGCTTCTTCTTCTTCTTCTTCTTTGTGTTAAAGGGCGTGCTTTGAACGCTCTATGAAATATGATTTCTGTCTTATGTAGAGGAACAGAGATATCTCAGAAAAGAAGTAATGCGGGAATCTGCTTCAAATGAAATGGAAATCAGAAAATGCAAGAATTTAGAACCCAAAAGCCAAAACCAAGCAAGAAATGAGAAGAAAAGAGTGGTGAGAGAGAGGGAAGTGATTTGGGGCGTAGAATTTGGGATGCACTGATAGTCATAGTAAGAAAGTAGCGTGTATTTGGGGGCTGTCTGATTAGGTTTCCTGTTCTGCGTGCTTTTATTGGTTCTTCCCCTCAATTTCAAAATTTTTCTTACAAATCCCACCGCTATCCCCTCTCGTAGCGGGTCCCACTCTCTGACTATTTTAATGGACGATAACGCCCCTCTTGGATTTCAATTGTTCAAATGGTAAATTTGTTGCTCTATTTTGTGTTAGTATATAGGATGTATTTTCTGCTCATTAAAAATATAATTGATTGCAAATTAGATATGTTCGTTCAAATTCAGTCAAGAAGACCTGCTAAGACAAGGAACATACATGGGTTGGCTTATCGAAGGTACCAACGAAAAATTAAAAGAAAGAATAACTTGAGTCGTTTGTCACTTTTACTTATTAAACTGTTGTTGTTACAGTAAAGCGTAAAGCAAGCAGGTTTGATATGACAAATAATTGAGGTTAAAGGTCTCATATGGAATGTGATATATTTACATCAATAGCTTTCCTTTGAGAGATGCTCCAACGAATCTTTCCCTTATTGAACCAAATGTAAATAGGTAAGAGTATTAATAAGGATATATCTTTTTTTATATGATTCTCTTACCATATATCAATCGGGCAAGTGATAAGACGGTTGGCAACCCCCCAAAAGACAAATAGGCCTTCTTGAACCATGGAGTAACATGCTTTATTGGGTTTGAGGGGCTCTATTAAATGACATCACTATGAAAAAATATAATTATAATAAACCATTCTTATAATCCATTATTTTTCACATAAGTTGACTCATTTATATGATGGACAAACAATTTTTACAAATTACTTTGTAGGAAATTTCTTATAAATTAGCCTCTAAAAATGATATGTGTCCTTACATGTGTCATATGAGAAATACATTTTTTTTTTTTTAATAGCATGTGCTTTTTTACATTTTTTTTAATAGTTTAAATAACACATGTCGCTTTTAGAGGCTAATTTGTAATAATTTTCAATATTCCTGCCCTTCTATGATTAAATAGGCGCATGCATCACATATTTGCATTTGGATCATTGCTTGCATAATTGTATAGCTTGAGGCCAAAGCCATCTTCACATATACCTCGACATAACAAAGCGAAATGCATGAGTTATGTTCATCGACTTGATGTGCAAAAGGATAGCATAAGCACTTAAAGAAAACATTGTCATTTGACTCATTTTATTGCGTATATAAACAAAATCATTATCATTTAATTATTGAAAAAATCATGGGCTTTTATTTGTTAATTATTTTGTTTGTTAACTATTTTCAAAACTAACAAAACATTAGCAAACAACTCAAAACACGCAATACTCTAAATTGCTTTTACTTTTATCTCACATAAGAACACTTTTTTAAATAAAATAATAATAATAAAAAAAAATTACATTAACATACATACCAATATTTCTTAGTAAGATAGCAAGATATCAATCTCAACCTCTTTCCATAATTACTCAACACCATATTTTTAACTTTCTCATATATTTTTCTAGTTCTTTAACATTGCTTTTGTTAGTTATAGGTTGCTCAAAATCATTTGGGGCTTCGCACTCAAAATTAAATCCTATACAAAAAACAGCCTTAGCTAAAATATTATATGAGGATATGAACATTCCATTGTGAATTCAACGGATAGCATATTTCATAATTCAAATTAATCACTGACCAGAAGGGAAAAAAGACCAAAAAAAAAAAGGCAAAAGAGAAAATTAACTCATCTCGGGCCTATCGGCCAAGAGGGAGTGTGCTTGAGGGCAGTTATGCCATTAGGCTACAATCGTATTTCGAAACAACTCGCGCCAAAAACTTCGTTTCCCGCCCTTCTTCTTTTATACTCCTCAGATCTAACCAGACAGTATGCACCCTAAATAGACAAAAGTTAAAGGGCGAAATGACCACCAGTACCCCTACTTGTTGGTCCACGGCCCATAGCGCACAGGCCCAACAACCTTGTCAAAGCTAGATAGCAAGTATAACGGGAAGGCAAAGGATCAGAGGAATGTATGCATTTGTAGATTCAGTCAATCTTCAACGGATATTATCGAAATAATTTCCGATTACTAATCTAATTACAATTTTCAATCACAATAAGAAACATTATGCAGATTGAATGGTGATAACTCATCCAAATTTTCCATAATCTAAAATTTCCTGGTATAATTAACATTTCCCCACTTCTTTTAATCTGAAAGAGGTACTTAAAACAACAATAATAAGCAATTAATCAAGCAGGTCCAATCTTCCACTATCATTGACATTGCGGTACCTGTCTGCAGGTTGGACAATACCATTTTCCTTTGAACCTTGTCTCAGGTGTCAGCCCGACACATGAATAATGGAACCATTCACCTCCTTGGCACTGTCAACTTATTAAAAGTCAGCTAATCCATACAAGTATCCACAAAGCAACAATGATATGACACAGAAACTATTAACTGTTAAGACTGCTTATCATATCGTTGTAAAAGAAGCTTATGAAACAATTGTAAATCATTTTGGATCCCGTGAAAGAAATATGGATTTATACTCTCACAGGAGGAAAATTTAAAGTACACAAAGTGATAGTTTCTGGAAATAATTTGTTCATATGGATATCTAGAAAGTGCCAGCAGCATTCCTTATGCAGAGAAAACCAAACCAGTAACGACAAGGTGTCAGTTTTCAAATATCCCAAGTTCCTTTCATTTTATAGCGGTGCCAATAATAAATATTAAGAGATAATCAAATGAGAAAAATGGTTTAGTAGTAGTTAATCCACTATTAAAGGTTTTCAAGTCATGTGGATTTCACACATGCAGTTATGCCATGTTTTGTAAGATCTCCGATATATATCCTATTTCAATCCACAAAACAAACATTGTCTATAAATTTTTCTCAAGTAGCTACAGCTGAGACTTCTTATTGTCTCTGGTTAGTAAACTTTTATATCTAATTCGTAGACGCAATCTAACTACAAAGAAGCCATAAGACATTATAACCAGATAACCAGAGAAAAATATAGATAAGGAAGAAAACAAGACTCACATTTTCATTGTCACAGGCAATCATATCTCCAAATGATACCTAAAAGATCCAGAAAATTATAGCATTTTAGTAAATGAATAAAAGCAGTTGAAGCATAACTGATAAATCCAGAAACAATCTAGACAAGAGCTTCCAATTAAAAAATGAAAAAAGTTGGAACCAGAAATCAGGACCTGATGACAGACGCAGTAGGTGGGTTCGTTCGGATCTATAGGTTGATCAACATCCATGGGGGCAGCAAATTCCTTTTTATGGCTTCCTGGAGGAGGCATGAGCTCAAAATCCCTATCACGCTCCCGATCCCAATCCCTATCCCTATAATCCATCCTTTTCGATTGAGGTGTTACATAGAAGGGCTTGCGTTTTTCAATTTTAGGGACAATAGGTAATGAGGGGAGAGTTGCCGGTTCATCTGGTGCTATTTTCCCCTCTGACAAAATTGGAAAAGGGAAAAGAAAAAAACATACGGTAGATAATCATTTAATAAAACTGCCATCTTCTAACGGTTTCATATACCGGGACAAAACTTCTTTCAAAATCACACAAGACATGATGATAGCAGTAAGGTTCACCTACCTTGCTTTAGATCTTCGGCAAAGTTGTTCAGGTCCTCGTCAAGTCTTTTTACATGGCTATCTATCTGAAGCAAATGAAAATAACAAGGTACTCTGTAAGCTCTAGTTATACGAGAGAGGATGTTGAAAGCCCACAATGTATAAAGTTGCACTTGTACTTAACATCCAGCCACCCCAACCCCCCGGGGACCCACCAAAAAAAGAAGAAGAAAAAACAAAGAAGATGCCGGTTAAAGAGAACCCAAAAAAACTGGCTCTGGGTTATGCAATATAGTGCTTGAACTGATGTTATATACAGTGGTATGATATAACTGGTTTAGCCAAGGAGATGAGGTTGTAGGAACTACAGAGCATCATGTGATATCCAGGTCAGAGTCAAATGAAACTTCTGCAGCTTAAACCAGTTCAAACCTTCTCAAGTCACATAATTTTGTTAGTATGTGCAGTACATTATTATTATTTTTTTTAACAAGTATTTCAATCTCATTAAAAAGCACAATATAGGTATTAAATTATTTGTATTCAATAATGTGAAACTCAACAAAGTCCAAAACCAAAACTTAAACACAGTAAAAAAAAAAACACATAGAATGAGACGTTGGAAGAAATTTGTTTTAATGAATTAAAAAGGGCTCAAGTTATTGAGAGTATCTTGAAAACAATTGTTGCATAACCACAAGATTAATAATGGTCTTTGAAACCTCCCATGGTGATGAAAAACCATGCAGGATTAATAATCACTGGGATAGGGTTGAGAGAAGCCAAGCACGCTGCTTGTGCTCATTGTGGCTACATTCTGGGTTGTACATGTCCAATTATGAAGAAGATACGTATATGTAACTATTGACAATTGCTAGATGTCTTTAGGGTTGTTCTAGATGCAACAAGCAGACTTATGATTACCAAATGGTACAGCTGAATATTGTTTAGGCTGAGAAAGACTCTATTTCCATAAAGTAATTCCATGGCTAAGCATAATTCAGCTTTATTCATCCGTGATTTATCTCTGCATACATTCTATTGAAAAGGATTTTGTTAATTTCTTTATGTAAATTAAAGGAGGATAGAGGAGATATATGAGTCTAAGATAATTGCATTGCACCTCTATAATCTTGATTCTCAAGTTTCTTTCCCATTTGAAGTTCCCCATAACTAAAAGTTTTAAATGAGAACCTCTCCATAAAGTTATATAATACATGACAAGAACCAACAGAGAGCAACCATAGAGGTGACTAACAGAATTTCACCACTAGCTTATTCGTTTGACAAGTATTTGGGGTGCCCATATTTATTAGAACGATGTGGTATAGAAAAATGCACTTCAGATTGAATAGTCATCAAGCATTTAAATCACAGATGGGTGTGAACATACAATGAAGCGACTTATTCACCAACATTTTCCATTTATAGTTCTGATATTGGGAACACTATCCCTAATGGACCCTTTTATATGTTTTTGAAAAAATTATAAGTTGCAATGATATGGTAAACCTTTTACTTTAAGAAGGCTTTAGACATCTTGTGTATCTGGGATGCCTTACGCTTTTAATGATATCTCGATAACTTATCAAGAAAAGAAGGCTTTAGAGAAACCTTTCCTATAATTATTTTTACTATTTGCTATAATACTTCTAAACAAGGTAATCATAGAACCCTTCAGCCCCAACCCCCAAACACGCATTGCTCGATTGTGATTCCTCTTTCAACCTCAAAAACCACATATTTGAACAAATTCCACTAGAAAAGCAAAACCATTCACTATTCATGAACTATGCACACTCCAAGTATGTTGAGAAAAGCACAAAAACCTTCAACCATCAAAACTCATTAATCCTTTGCACCAATTATAAAATACAACCGTGATAACTCATAATATTGTTGAGCAATGCATAAAAGCTAATATCAATAAAAGAAGCCTACCAGGTCATAAGCTTGCCGTGCTAACAAAACCTTCTCGGTGCATAAACTCAACGCATTATCCTGATTTGCCTCAATATCCTTTCGTATTTTCTCAATTGCTGCCTCGTCTTCTTGATTGTTATTATAATTACTATTACTATAATAGTAATTATTATTGTTATTATGATTATTCCCCTTCTTTGAGCTCTGTGAAGCCAATCCCAAGCAGTATTTGGTCTGCTGCCTCGTCTGGTTTATCGTCGCTTTCACCCCCAAAAAATCAAAATTTTCAACAACAAACACAAAAAGATAATGGAAAATTAGAAAAGTAGAAGAATGAGCGCATTACATTGGGAGCGTTCGTCAAGTTCTCGGATGGTATTGAGGAGCCTCTGAAGCTCAGCGGGTAACGTGCTTGCGTCTGCGGAAATCTCCAAAAGTTTCTTTTTAGGCGAAATTAATTTTGGGAAAATTATTGGAAAAATTAGAGGAGTCTTAGAGAGCCTTACACTCTAAATAGTCATCGACGTACACTCCGGTTCGTGCGATTGCCATTGCTTCTCCTCTTCTTCTTCTTCTTCTTCTTCTAGGGTTTCTCTTCTCTACATGGTCCACGAAGTTTAAACGAAGGGAAAAAGACCCAAAACGGTGTCGCCTTCAATGTTAAAGTTTTACCGAACCCAGACGGTTAAGGAGGTGTTGACCGTTGGAGAAGCCGGGAAGGTCTGCTGTTGGTGGTGGGTCTCACTGGAGGGCTGTGCCTGCCAATTGAAATTTATTTAATCCACATTTTTCAACATGGTTTAAGGGTATTTTTTTTTGCAAATAATAATTGTTTAGGGCAATCTGAGCATTTTTCAAGTTAGAAACATGCATGTGTACAGCTACAAATCCCTTTATCCAATGGAAGGGGATTTTTTTTTTTTTTTTTCTTCAAGTATAGTATGGAAGGATAACAATGTGTTTTACATTGCAATTTTATACACAAAAAATGCGATTTAAAATCAAATATAGAAAAATTAAAACAACATATGCTTTTGATAATAACATAGGAGATATGGTGAGAGTTGTTCCTTCTAATTATTATTATTTTTTTCTTTAGATTCCTAATGTTGAATAAACCATTAATTTCATCATTCAGAAGCAATCCTTAATTCAACTCCCCACCTGAAGACCTAAACTTCTTTAGAATGAATGGATTTTCAACTTTCAAGCACCTATTGAAGCCAATATTGATGGAAAAGGGCATGCCTATTCTCATCCCAGCCTTCCCAGGTTAGTTTCTTCCTCAAAATTTGTCTTAATGCTTTGCTGACTTTGCTATAATCTGATCAGGTTACCATTGGAATTTCCACAACTCAGCTACCTTTGACTTTCTATATGAAAGTTTTCATCTTTGGCCATTCATATGAACTGTGAAGTAACCAAAAGAGACTTCTTCTATTAATCTATATATAAATAAGGGAAACAAGGGAGATGAAAAACTAAAAGAGGCTTATGTATGCAGTGATGCAACGAATCTTTGGCTTTAAAGAGCCTTATGTTACGTATGCAGTGATGCAATCTCTTTGTCATCAAGTGGCAACCTAGTGCAAAGTCATTATTGCCCCACTCAAGGCTAAATCAATTCTCAAACAACTGAGGGCAGTTTTGACATCGTAACACCTTAGGTTTGCAAATGTTTGATCAAAAAAAAAAAAAAAAAACCCATTTTTCGGTGAGGAAGAGAGGATTTTTTGAGTTGACAATTTCTACAGATTCAGATTCAGATTCATGAAGCTACCCAATCTCTCGGGAGTCCTTTTGTAATTTTCAATTATAAAAGCATTACAATCCGTCGATCATTTCTAAACCCCAAAACAATCAAATACGATTTTCATTCACGGAATCTCCGCTATGGCTGAGGAAATTACCAGGGAACACGCTTCCTCTTCTTCTCGACTTGACGGCCGGGTGGCAATCGTAACCGGTGCCTCACGTGGCATTGGCCGTGCCATCGCCATCCACCTCCACTCCCTTGGTGCAAGGGTTGTGCTCAATTATGCTTCAAGCTCGACAAAAGCAGATCTTCTAGCGTCTGAGCTCAACGCCTCGGCTACCCTTTCTGAGCCTCAAGCAATTGCAGTTCGAGCAGACGTTTCAGACCCAGATCAGGTGAAGCTGCTCTTCGATAGGGCCGAACAAGAATTTGGGTCTATCCACATCCTTGTAAACTCTGCTGGGGTGCTTGATCCTAAGTACCCAACTTTGGCCAAGACAAGTGTGGAGGATTGGGATATGACATTTAACATCAACACCAAAGGTGCATTCCTCTGCTGTAAAGAGGCCGCTAATCGGTTGAAACGTGGAGGCAATGGAAGAATCATCATGATATCAACCTCGGTTGTTGGATCTCTTCTACCAGGGTACGCAGCTTATGCAGCCTCCAAGGCAGCCGTAGAGACAATGACAAAGATAGTGGCCAAGGAGCTCAAGGGTACGGGAGTGACTGCCAACGCTGTTGCACCGGGGCCTGTGGCAACTGAGTTGTTCTTTGAGGGTAAATCCGAGGAAACGATTAAGATGATTGCGGATGCCTGCCCTCTAGGCCGACTTGGGGAGCCCAAGGATGTGACTCACCTCGTGGGTTTCTTAGCCAGTGATGCTGGGGAGTGGATTAATGGGCAGGTCATTAGGGTGAATGGTGGATTTGTTGTTTGAAAGTTGATACATCTCTGATCTCCACCCTCCACACGCCTTTTCTACTCCTGCTCTGTTCTGCCTTTTCTTTTCCCTCTCATTTCATTTCTCTTCTCGTGTCTGCTAGCTCTTTGTCTCACCAGAAAGCTATTACTGAATTTGTGTGTTCATTTTCTATTGGTATGGTATCTAGCATCTATGAATGAATTGGAAGGTGAAACTTAAATAGCAGAACGTGTCAAAGAAACCTGATCGAGTTGCTTTTGTCAAAGGGGAATGCTTCACTTCATTCTACCCACCATCTTCACTTCATCATTTTGATTTTTTCAAAAAAAAAATAATAATAATAAGTAAAGAGAGAAGAGATGGTGGGTAGAATGCAACCAAATGTAAAGAAAAACAGGGCAGGCTGTCCCGGCTTGCCTGGACAAATTGGTTTTATATAAGAAACTTTTATATTTACTACTCCAATTATTAGAATCTCTATGCGTTGTTAGAATCCAGTGGTTTCCAAAGGAAAATGCAATTAGAATCATGACTAATGTCAGGTTAGATGCTTAAAGCCTGTAGCCATCAGTAGTAGTCATATATGACGCAATGTCTGACGTAGTGTTTCATAGAATTCCATGGCATAGGATTAAATGATTCTAAACTACTTTAATAATAGAATATGGAGTCGTAATGAAAAATGCACTTCTAATTGGATGATGGGACATTGGTACTCCAATACTCTTGTACTGAAATTGAAAAGATAAGAATCCTTCTGGTTCTCTCTAGTTTCTAACCTTATTATTATGGCTTCAGAAACCAGCAATGCTGCTAACACAGCCCCAACCCCATCTTTACCACTCCAAGACCGAGTTGCCATCGTGACTGGGGCGTCCCGAGGGATCGGCCGAGCCATCGCGCTCCACTTAGCCTCTCTCGGCGCTAAACTCGTCATCAACTACACCTCCAACTCAACCCAAGCTGACCTTGTAGCCTCCGAGATCAATTCCTCTGCCTCTAGTTCTAGTTCTCCCCACACCCCACAAGCCATCACGGTCCGTGCCGATGTCTCCGACCCAACCCAGGTCAAGTCTCTCTTCGACAAAGCCCAGGAGGTATTCAACTCGCCCCTCCACATCTTGGTCAACTCCGCAGGAGTTGCAGATCCCAAGCACTCAACACTTGCTAATACTTCTGTGGAGGATTTTGATCATATCTTCAGGCAACTCTTTGGCTCTTTGCATCAAAACATTTTACTCTCAAACAACAACAAAGATATATAATTGATTAATAAGCCACATGTTGAACACAAGCTGTTAATAATTAATGTTTCTAAAAATCTAATCAAATTTGTTTACGCTTGTTTTAGTGTGAATGCTAGAGGGGCATTCTTGTGCGCTAGAGAGGCAGCAAACCGGCTCAAACGTGATGGTGGGGGTCGAATTATACTGGTATCATCATCCTTGGTGGGTGCATTGAAGCCGTGTAGTAGCGCATACACAGCATCAAAGGCCGCGGTGGAGGCTATGGCAAAGATACTGGCAAAGGAGCTCAAGGGGAGTAGACTTACTGTAAATTGTGTAGCGCCGGGGCCAATTGCCACTGAACTATTTTTCGCTGGAAAGACAGAGGAGCAGGTGAAGAGGGTGATTGAGGAATGCCCCCTTGACAGGCTGGGTGAGACCAACGATGTGGCTCCTATTGTTGGGTTTTTGGCTAGTGACGCCAGTGAGTGGGTTAATGGGCAGGTTATTCGCGTTAATGGTGGCTATGTTTAGTATTATATTTATATATCTCTCTTTATGTAGCTTTCTTCCTTCCTTCCTTCTTGTAATGGTAAGGTCGCACAAGGGTCTGTGCCTTAGTTTGTATCTTTAATTAGCTCAATAAAAGCTGTCAACTTTTCTGTTTGACGGCCATGTTTCAAGTTTTCTTTTTTCAATCATAAAATCTGGTTTCAATGAAATATTCCTCCGGCGTCCATATTGATCCATAAGAGTTAATAAGACTAATGAGCTCTCCAAATGTCACTTATCTATAATTTCATAATTAACTTAATCAAAATGGATGTGTATTGCTACTGAATCTGTTGGGCGCAGCCATAACACCATCATAGGTAGATAACAGGATGATGTGAGGACCTTATCATGAGTAGCAATATTGCTATGAAATGGGCATGCATCAAATTCTGCAATTGTCCATCCTTATGAGACCACAGTTTAAAAGATTATAATCCAAATATTTCTATTAAAATATTAATCAACTTTTTAAGATATATGACAATATAATAAAAAGCCCGATCTCTAATTGTAGTAGAAATAGTGACGGAATGAAATAAGCTAAAATTCTACCATCTCACTGATTGAATCGTTGGATCAACTTCCAAGCTATGTTTTTGACAACTGAGATGAATTGGCAATCAGTGAATATGTTGCAATCTTTTATAAGAGGAAAAATCAACGAGCCATTGTTTCTTTCGGAATTTGTGACAATTTTGAAAATCAATTGGAGGGTATATACGTCATTTCACTTAGTGTGGGGGAAGATATTCGGGAATATTTGAAAATAATATGTGGCAATGGTTTTTTTCCGTGAGAGGGCTGTTTTGAAACTCTTCAAACAGTGTACAGTATAACAACACTGCAATGAGTAACTGAAGTTGGAAAACGAATCAAAGTAGTCTTTTTTAATCAATTATCGCTCAACTTTCAACGTTGTAGGTATTGTGAATGGCACAGTTCATAACACAGGGACGGTTGAAGCTGCTCTTCAGTGGTGACGGAGTGTCACTTGGGTTGGAACCCAAAGACCCATTTCACTCTAAGCCCAGATCAGTTCAAACCCAAGTGCGCAGGCTCAGGTTTCTTGGCTCTACAACTCGACTTTTCTCTTCTTCTTCTTCCGTGAACAACAAGTCCAGCAATTTCAGTGCGGAGGCAAGCCTTAATGTTAGTGATGATGAAGGTGTTTATGAGGAGGATGATGGTTTTGTCTATGATGATGAGTTTGAGAGGGATGATTTGTCCGATTTCAGAGGGCTGGTCTTGGACATCTCATACAGGTCAGTTTCTCTTTTATGACCCACTTGCTTATTATAGTCCATTTTATCAAATTTTTATTCTTTGTTTAGTAGATTTTTTTTAAAAAAAATATTAAACTAAGAAATATTTTAAGCACAGTAGAATTAACTAATTCGTTGACCGTTTTGCTGACAATTTCATCAATCTGCATTTAGGTTGTTCTTGGCTCTAATTTATGTATTCTGTTCTAGGTAGAGTCGAACTGAGTTTGTATTAAATACAACAAGTATCAGATTTTCAGGAGTAAATTCAACAAGTATTCTGTTCTATGTAGAATCGAACTGCCTATCTCATATTTTAACAAACTAGTTAAACTGCATCAAGAGTATAAAATCAGAGAATTCGTCCTCATTAGAAATGAACTAAAGTAATTCTTGGAAATTTCATAAGAACTAAATGTTTGAAGCAAGTTAATTTTTTTTATTTTTTTAATGCATTTTACATGTATAAAAATTGACTGCCGTCAGGCATGGTCACAGAAAGTTCAGTTCCGATCAGGCAATTTTCTCCCAAAAGCTCAAATATTTCTAGATATCTAAGAGATAGATTCAGGGAAAATATTTGAAATAACCATATAAAAGAATGTAAGAACCTGTCAGCATAAGGACTTGCATGGTTTTTTGCTTAAGGTTCTGATCACTGTTGTCCTGTGCCAGGCCAATCAATGTTGTCTGCTGGAAGCGTGCTATTTGTTTGGAATTCATGGAGAAGGTTAGATTGCTTTCACCTATTCATGTTGGAATTTTGGACATTAGCAAAGTAACCTTGCTGGTATTATCATTCGAGCTCTTTATGCAATTACTTACTTTTCATTGAAACTTTATTTTATCAAAAAAATGAGGAAACCTTGATGTCATTCAAGTATAAATTTTTTTGATCAGTGAATAGCACGTTTAGTCTTTAAAAATGGATAATTAACAGCCTTCATGTGCTCTTCTAGGTCAGTGTGTTGCACATCTAAATTTTTACTACTTTGCATCTGCGATCACAACATAAATGCCATCTTTCTCCATACCCAATAGTCCTTTTGTCTAAATTGTCATTAGAAGTTGGAACTTTACCTGCTTCTCCTTTCTCCCTGTATGTATGCACACTCACAGACAAAAACAATTTTTTTTTCTTTCCTTTTTGGTAATTCCACTTAGGAACATATACTTATGAGATAAGTTTGTTTTAACGTTTCAGTCTTAAACTTGTTTTTATCCAGGCGGATGTGCTAGAATATTATGATCAGACGGTAAATTCCCCGAATGGATCCTTCTACATACCAGCGGTCTTGAGGGTATGCACTCAAGGAGTACTTTTGGTTTATTAATATTTGTTTTGCTTTGCTCCTGGGATTATACTATTGCTGTTTGTTCTTTGACACCTTTTTTATTTTATTTTGTTTGATTTTTTTAAAGTTATTTTTTAGAATTTTCAGGCTTTTCCCTCTTTACTGTACATGTGTCCTCTAGTCCAGTTAAACTGACCGTATCCAATTCTGCTTCCAGGTTCCCAATTTACTGCAGGTTATAAGGAGGAGAAGAATTAAGAGCACCCTTAGTCGTAGAAACATACTAAATCGAGACAATTACACTTGTCAGTAAGTATTTTGCTCGTGAACATTATTGCTCAACTTAAATTAGTTTAATTTAGTAAGCAAACAATATTTTACAAAACAAACAACATTTTCATGTGCATTCACATTCGCCTCAACAAATGTTTAGCTAAATTTTAGCTAAATGACCACATTTGTCTATTTTAGCTATCTACTTTTTAAAAGCACCTACATCCGACTCAACATTTTAGCTATCAACTTTCACTTTTTTATTTAAAATATTATTTATTTATCTACTTTCCCTATTCCCAAAGAAGAGACAGAACAATATTAGATTTTTTTATTATTATCATAAATGCATTGTTGAGCTACAGTGCTCAACAACTTTGTTGAGCACTGTAGCTACTCAACAAACGTTTGGTTACTTTGCTGAGCCAGATGTAGTGTTTTTAACAACATAGCTCAACAAAATAGCCAAAAGGTTATTTTATTGATCCGGATGTAAGTCCTCTTACCCAATTATAATAGTTTTTAATATTTTTTGAATTGTGGTTTATTAATTTAGTTCGAGTTGGAAACTCTTTATGACCCTCAAGTATGAATCTCATGCAAAACCTCAAGGATTAGAGCTATTTCTCTCTCTTTCTTACTCGTGGGTTCTCTATGATAACCTATTCTTTGCTGCTGTAATGCAACTTCGCCTTTTGTGATAAAAATTCCACTTTCGAATGATTTATTAACTATTTTCTGGAGATACCAGAAGCATAATGTCATCTGGTTTTTTGCTTATATTTGGAATATAGACCTAAATACAGGAAATTGTTGGTTAAATTCACACTTGGTGTTGCACCAGAACCTCTTTTAGGTTTTCTGTTTTCTTTGCCTTGAATTACTTACTTTCCTTTTCCAATGAAGTTTGAAGTGTATGATAAACTTCAGCCTGTTAGTCTGATAGTTATATGCTGCCCTTTAAGATGTTACGCCACATAGCTTGTATACTAAGGGACACATGTAGCCTTTTAGTCTGATAATTATATGCTGCCCTTTAAGATGTTACGTCACATGGCTTGTATACTAAGTGACACATGTCTTTTCTCAACAGGTATTGTTCTTCACGTGAAAATTTAACCATTGATCATGTTTTTCCAGCTGCACGAGGTGGAGAATGGAACTGGGAAAATCTGGTAAGACAATATATTAGACAGATTTGTAACTAAACATTACACCAACTGTCATTCATATTGTGTATCCTTATTACAGACCCTTTTAGTGCACTTTTATTGTTATTATCTGTAGGGAAACGAAAATGTTAGAGAGTAGTGTAAAGGACTGGAGGAGTTTTTTCTGAGAACATGAAAATCAGAAGAGACCATAACAAAAACAGCACTACAGAGACCACATTTAGTTGAGTATACACTTGTGAGTGAGCGTAAAAAGATTGAGTCCTACATTGGAAAGATGTCACAAATGTGGGTAGTTAATACAAAACAATTGGGCTCAAACCCATAGGCTTCAGCTTTTTGGCTAAGTGATGTCTCTACATGCCATATTATGATCTCATTGAAAGAATCCCCTAGGTGTGAGTTTCCTTAACAAATATTTGGTTGAATAAAGCTGGTGTAGTTGATGAATACATATAAGAGAATAGAAAAGTGAATGTTTTGGTTCTGGTAGGTTTCCTATGTTTTTGGTCTTTTACCTCTTGAGTTCATGGCAGAGGTCAATTGACATTTTCAAGAAACATCAGTGCTGCTACTGTGCTTGTAACCATAAGCAATATAAAGGATGTTACTATACTAAGTTTTGGATACTCATGAGTAAAAAAATATGCATTAAAATTTGAAGATGGAAAAAGATGGAAGCTCAAGCGGTACATCAAGTCCTCAATAAATCACCTCCTATGGTTGCATACAAAAACTCCAAAGAAGATAGGGGAGGAGAGATTGTATCAGAAATCCAGTCCAATTAAGTTAAAAGAAATTCATCATTGATCTTAGTGAGAGGACACTTCACTCTGTCAATTGTATAACTATTTCACCTTAAAATGGATGAATCAGAAAACCATTTTCTGGGTTATGTTTTTCATCTCACTTCTTCACTGTTATGAATAATAATAATAATACGAAGTTGACCAAAAACCCTAATTGAGGAATATGTTAAAATAAAGTTGGAAAAGTAGTTCTAAAATGATTGCATTAATCCTAAAATATAACTTAGCTGCTATCACCTATTATGAGAAAGGACTAACCATGGCCTTCAAAAATTTTGAGAACAAATATGATACTGGAAATCACGTTAGAAGAGCTTTTCATGATAGAATATGTGTAATGAAATGTTACTTTTCACTGCAAAGAAAACATTAATATTTCCACACTGCAAAGATAAATAGCTCACATAGAGTGTGGGCCCCTCCAAATTTTCATAAAAGTCACAATTTTGAAAATTTCTTCTAAATCCTAGGTATTTTTTATGAAATGAACCCCCCAAAATTAAGTTTTACCTTCAAAGCTTCAAAATTTTTACATTTTTAGTTTTGAACCCCCACAATTATTTTTCGAGTTCTGCCCCTGTTATTAGGTGAAATTGGGCTTTACAATTGATTCTAAGAAAGCTCTAAATTGACTAGTTTTTTTAAGATGATAACGTAGATGTGGCTAGTTCTTTTCCTAAATCATTACAAATAGTATTAGAGCAAGGAAGAGAGTTTCTACTAACTATAGTTTCATCACACAACCATTCACTTCTAAAATCTAACTTTACTCATGGTGTGTGCTTCTTTTTAATTAAAGGTTACTGCTTGTGCCAAATGCAATTCAAAGAAAGGTCGAAAAACTTTAGAGGAAGCAAGTATGAGGCTGATTAACGTCCCAAAGGTAATAATCCTTACCATACTGCTCTTCATATATTATAGTTAATTGTATCATTTCACTGTAAATGAGATTCCTTTTACAGCATAATTCACTAATTGAAACATAACAAATGTTCGAAGATATAGCAGAAAAATAATGGGTCTTTACTTTCATTTTTGCTGTAACTACACTCCATATCCTCAATCTTTCAGATACCAAAAGACTATGACATAGTTGCCATACCACTAACAAGTGCAGCGTTAAGGATGCTGACAGTAAGAAAGGGGACGCCTGACGAATGGCGTCAATATCTGTCAAAGCCCTACTCAGAGCCATGAGGGTATCAGTTGTGGCAACTGTATATTCCTGTGCTTTGTACAGATTGAATCTTCTTATTCTTAATGCTGAAGTCACCCAGAAGAACCTCAAATTTTATGTATTCCATTGCGGTGCAAGCATTTTACTTTCTTTCCCTCAGAAATTGTAAGAAATCTATGTATATTAATCATCTATCAAATATGGTAATTTGGATCTTGCTTTTAACCTTTTCTTTCTATGTTTCAAACTAAGGTACTGAATTTACACACAACTGATTTCACCCTTTCTTCCATACCATAAGGGGAAGGATGATTGTGTGGATCAAGACTGGTGATAGGATCTATCCACTATTAAGCATAGGGGAATAACTCATTAATTTGTGCCAGGACCGCGGCTACTTCCCTTCTACAAGCTGCATCTGATTCAAGTTGGTACAATTAAACTATTTGATGATATTTCATATTGACTTTTATTTATATAGAATCTCTGACATGTATGGATGCCATTGCTCAGAAGTTCTTGCTTAAAAGGCAATTACAATTAATTGTTCCCATGGATGTGATGTTTTCATTGATTGATAACTTGCAAGTACTCTGCTTCAGTTGAAATTTTGAGGGGTTGATTATTACTTCTTAAACTATGTTAGAAGGCATGAATTACTTTAGTGTATGAACAAAGGAAACATTGTTATTTTAGCTCGACCCATTTAATTAAACGGGTCAGCCACTTCAATCTTAATCATTCAATTTCGTGTTAGATTCATAAGAAGTTTGTGGATTGTATAAAAAAGTGTCGGCCCAATTGCCACTTGCCATGCTTGAGGACTTTTTCAGGATATGGATGGACAGAATCATACCCTGAGGAGCATTTTTCTATCTACCTAATGATATTTATTGATTTATTCTCTAAAGTTGAAGAGTCATCACCCATCCCTTACAATAATTGCTTGCGATGTCCCACATTATATGTAGCCGTTGGGTGTAGTCTGTCCCCGGTGCCATTATTCAATCTTGCAGCAGCAATGAATCCTCAACCAGCCCCAGTCAATTTCATAGTTCACTTTTGCCTTTTCTTTCTTCTCAGGGGCATCGGATGGTAAATTTAATAAAATTTATTTATTTTGTGTTTGAGATTAAGTTACTTTGATGTGGATGTGATTGAAGCAGTGAATAAATCTATTATTGTCTTTGGGTCCATCAATCGTACAATGTTGATTAATGATGTAAGATATATCACATTCACAGAATCACAGATGTGGTTTAGAGCCTAAATAAATACTCCTTCACCAAAGTCTCCCACCAAGACTTCATTATGCACGACGTCTCGGTCGGTGGAAGCCACATGTAAATTCAATATTCTGATTTTTCGAAAACTCGTTAAAATTTAATGTCTTTTTTCTCAAAACAAACACAATTTCGGTAGAAAACTCATTAAAGGATCTGCCACCTGCAGATTCGCACTCCATAAGCTTTCCTCCTCAGCTCAAAATTCTCAATGAAGAAGCTGGACTACATTATAACATCAATTGGTAGGACGTAATATAATGTTTAATAGACTATTCTTGGTGGGATACGTATGAGATTTTAGTTTTATAAAGCCTTGTTTTCCACTTGACCCCCCAACACACGTCTACGACAAATTTAGAGAAGTACCACTTTATTAAAATGGGATATGGTAAAGGCAACATCTTAATGGCCTAAATTTTTCTGTGATTTGGAACCTCAACAAATGTACCTTTCTTAAAGTGTAATGGGTACATTGGACATGAAATGATAGGTTAAAACCAAATTTCCAGCATGAATATATGAATATCTCTTTAAAGTGTCATTTAAAAATAAATAAATAAAGATATCTAAAAGTGTCGGCTAGCATAAAACGTAGTGGTCGTTTTTTTTTTTTCTAAGCAGATAGTGGTCGTTTTCGTTTAAGATGACTGAGACGATGGTAGTCGGCAGAGTAGCAATGTATAATTCATCTGCCACTCCAGTTTGAAATCTGTAAAAACAATCCGGCTACCTGCAGTACACACTGCTATTCTGCTCAGACCATCACAAATGTTATCATCCATTGGGAGGCATCACTGCATTACATTTATGAGGCCCCACTAATTAATTACTTCATAAACGCCCATATTCATTCATTCCCCTCGTCTCTCTACCAAATAAAAAAATATCTACATAGACTTTAAGAGGTAGTTCAATCGATTGGGATCACGCTTAATGAATCGGAGGTCACTAGTTCGAATCTCCCTCCCCCCTTATTGTCCGGGCATGTTAAAAAAAAAAAAAAAAATCTACATATAAAGAAAGAAAGAAAGGGGTCTTTGGTCTTTTTAGGTGGTAAAACTAAAACCGTCTCTTATTCTTGAGAAAAAAAAAAATGTTAACTTGGTATGGTAGTAAAACTGTAAAACCGAGAAAAGGGACAGGGCTTGGAAAGAAGAGGACATATATTGATATTGGTGGTATGTGGACCGTGGTAAACAGCGGAGAGGGATGGGGATGTGGGGATGTGGGCTTTGCTCTGTTTGGTTGAGTAAAAATTTTGATTTGTTTCTTTAGCTTTATCTGCCGACACAAAACGAGGCCATAAAGAGGGCACTCAGAGACAGCTTAGCAATGCATTTTTCTTCTCCCTCTTTTCTTTTCTTTTATCCTTCTTCTCTCACTTTCCCAAACCCTCTCTCTCTCTCTCTCTCTCGTGGTGTATTCAAAATATATTACTGCTAGTATTTTGCTTTGTGGCCATGGATTTCTGCCGAAATGTGTCAGTTTCCGGTGAATACCAGCAAGAACAGGTCCTTTCACCGCCTTGCTCCAAGCTCGGTGGCCTTTCGACCAGTCTTGACGACCTCTTCTCTGCTCAGAACACGGTTAGTCTTTTATTTTTATTTTTATTTTTTTTGGGCGTTTTTTACGCATAGTTTTCCTTTCTTTCGTTCTCTGAGCAGAGTTCTGGCGGTGCCCTCATCAATTTCTTTTGTTTGCCTCTACTTTTAAAAGTTCCACTACATAGGTTTTACTTTTGTTTCTCCATTTTGTGTTCCTTGTGCTTACTAGGTTTTACCCTTTTTGTATCTTCTGCTTTTTATAGCATTTTCGTTGGTTGAGTTTCACACCCATATCACATTTCACCAATATGCAGCATATGCTCACTCATATGGGTCTTACTGATTTTGGGGGTTTTGTTTTTCGGTGACTGAAAATGCGCAGGAAGTGGATGTTAGCGTAGAATGGCTGTCAGTATTAGTTGAAGACTGTCTATACAGCACAGGGAACTGCCTCCCGGCACCCTCTAGTGTTCAAACCACAAGTACAAGCCCAAAACCCTCAACGCCCTTGCAGAAACCCCATCAGAGCCCGGCTTCCCTGCAAAATTTTGTAGTGCCAGGCAAGGCCAGAAGCAAAAGAAAAAGGGCCGCCGCAACCCCTAAAACGAAGAGCTCTTTAAGCATCTGGTCACATCACGCAGACCCACATAGCATGACCAGCTCGGACCCTCCTCTGCTCCAGCAGGCTTACTGGTTGGCTGACAGTGAACTCATTGTGCCCAAAAAGGAGGAAATTAGCAACATTGTAAGAGATGATGAGGCGGAAGAAACAAGGGAAGAAGGAGGAGAGGAGGAGGAGGAAGAGGAAGAGGAAGAGGAAGAGGAAGAGGAGGAGAAGGGATTAATGGTGAACAATGAGCAGCAGGGAGCGCCAAGGAGGTGCACCCATTGCCTATCACAGAGGACCCCACAATGGAGGGCAGGACCATTGGGCCCAAAGACACTGTGCAATGCATGTGGGGTGAGGTACAAGTCGGGTAGGTTGCTGCCAGAGTATAGGCCAGCGAAGAGTCCTACTTTTGTGAGCTATTTGCACTCCAACTCTCACAAGAAAGTCATGGAGATGAGAATGGCTTTTCTGTCTTCCATCCCCACTGGCCAGTGACTTCATTTCATTTTCCCATGTAAAACAAATCAAGTTTAGATAGAAAAATTCGGAGATAATTAGATTAGTAGTGCAGACTTTCACTCTAGTGTAAAACCCATGGGTTCCCACCCTTCCCTTGCTACTATTCAATTTCATGCAGTTTTTTTTTTTTTATCCTTAATTTTATCTGCTGGAATCCCAAGGAAATATATCACTAAAGTTCAAATTTGAAGGTGAAAAATATCTAGGCCTGAAGGGGGAAAAGCTGTGACTCATGATAGAAAGCAGTCAAGAGTGAAGAGAAGATGACCTATTAATTTATATATATGTTTAAATTGTGCAGTTGTTGGCAGCTTTTAGAATTTTTGAGAAACTGACCCAAAACAATAG
Organism: Corylus avellana; assembly: GCF_901000735.1. Classification (NCBI taxonomy): domain Eukaryota; kingdom Viridiplantae; phylum Streptophyta; class Magnoliopsida; order Fagales; family Betulaceae; genus Corylus; species Corylus avellana. Next base: position 187,656 of record NC_081549.1, on the reverse strand, counting down.
TATTATAGTACAAAGGTTAAAAGAAAATAATAATAATTTTTATTTTTATTTAATATTCTGAAGATGGAGACCAAGAACAAGGAGCGCATGCACGTGAGTTTTAATTGTACATGTTTTACCTACTGATTTGGATTTCTGGAATCTCTTGTCCTTCTCTCCTCTCCTCTCCTCTCCTCTGCAGTGTACCCACTTTCCCCCCCAAAAATTTCCCTCCCACTTTAATGTCACACCTACTCTTCACGCGCGAGCGGGATCAAGAACTTTTTATTAAAATATATATATGAATATCCAAAATATATATTTTAGAAAAGAAAGGAAGGTGGAAAGTTAATTCAACCATTGTTTAATTCAATATAATTATTACTTTTTCAAAAATCTCAGTGTTAATAATATTCATGGAAAGTCTCCAATAATATCCATAAATTCTTCTCTAACATTAATTTGAAAGTTGCATTGTTCGAAAGAGATATAAATAAATAATTAAATTCTCATTAGATGGAAAGTCTCCAACGCCACCTCGTTCCACGGAATCCTATTCAATTACAACCCACCCTCTTTATAAATTTTTATTTTTTCCGATGTTAGAAGCACTTGAATATAAAAGATATTACATTTTAAAAGGCTAGAAGAATAAATTTTATTTTTTAAAAAATATTCTATATAAATCAAAATAAATATTTAAATATAAAAAATGACCCACTTAAACTTATTGTTTTAGGCTTCAAAATCTATTGAATTAGCCTGAGGTGCATGTAGCATCACTTTTTGCATAAATCATTTTCTATTGCTCTCTCGTACCTTTGGACAGGTAATTGTGAAAGAGTCTACCTGCCTGAACAGGTCTTGAGTCGTTGGAACACTTGTTTAGACAAGTGAGCTCCACAAGTGCCCTCTTACAATTGTTTACCCAAATTTATATTGTAATTAAAATAGAAAAGCAACTGCAATAGATCTTAATCTTACTTTCAAAAGCTTTTTATTTATTTCTTGGCAACTCATTTTCAGTTTCTCTTTCTTCTTTGTAGTTCCTTAGATTATATAAAAAAATAAATTTGATAATTTTTCGTGTCTTTTTTTAATCATTTTTAAGATTGCAGACAAACAAGAACAAAATAACAAATTTTCGAAAAAATTTAAAAAAAATATATATATCAGGCCAAAACAAGTGATACGGAGTGTAAATGTGAGGTATGAGTATGAATGTTGTGAATTGAGAGTGCAATTGTGGAGACATTACGGGACAGAGACACATCTTTTATCATCCTTTTTCCCTCTATAGACTGTAGTCTCGTAGATAATTGGCCTTCAAATTTACAACTCTCAAAATTTGATGAATTAAATTACCATCACGTCACGCGAAAAGTAGAAGAAGAACACCGACAGATGATTTTAGGCGGTGGTTGCTTAGCAACTTACCATGTGTTATATTGTCATACCACTCATATCATGTCTTGGGGGCCCACTTTCAAAACAAAATCCTTTCTACTCTACCTCCTTTGTATTTGAAAATGGCCAACCAATTTAAATATGGGCAATTGTTACTATTTATTAAAAAGTAATAAATTAAACTGTCACCAAGAGGTAACTCAATCAGTTAAGATCACGCGTAATAAAGTGAAAGTCACTAGTTTGAATCCCTCTTTCTCCCTCATGTGTGAACATGTCAAAAAAAAAAAATAATAATAATAATTTAAAATCTCAACTTACAACAATATTTAGTTCGGTAGGCTATAGAGATTATCAAAAAATTTCTACTAAATCTCAATATATAGTCCGTAAAATTACCAACTTTATTGACTAAGTCGGTGCGGTAGCCGAAACACCCATTATTGTTACCGGCTTAGTCCACACCCAGTGACCCACCCCTAAGAAGAATGACAACAATAAGATTGTTTTGGGGTGGTTGGTGACATGAAAATATGCAACCTTGGAGCTGCAAGACATGGGGGGTGCAAGGGGGGAAGAATATGGTAAATTGAAGATATGCGATGCGCGGCATTAAGATTTGAAAGGATATCTTAAATGATTGATGAATTTGACGTTCCCACTCATCCACATTTAAAATTGAAATGGAGCGTTTTTAGTCAAACAAGAGTGTGTAATTGCAACACATAATAAGCTTTTCAAATAAAGCGGCGACTTTTGAAGACATGGAACATGCACAATGCACATAAAGGTGGTTGTGGTTGGCTTCATTATTATGTGTGGGTCACTGCCACTGGGATTGGGAGTGAAGCACAAGAGCCTTTTTTTTTTTGGTCTTGTTAGGGCTTTTTAAATTCATGAGTCTTCTAGGGTTACAAATCAACTGGGTTGGAAGAACTTTTTCCAACCCAGCCTTGGCCTCGTTGAGATCACAAGTCTCTTAATTCATCAAGTCACTCAAAATAGATCAGTTGGATCACATCATAAACAAATCTAAACAAATCATATGCTTTTTATTTATTTATTTTTATTTATTTAGGCAATGGGATATTAATGAATCTGTCAATCTGTGAAGTAAAAGTAACCCCAAAAGGTTATAAACTAGCAAAAAGAAAAATAATAGTACGCCTGAATCTGATATATCTATAAGAATAAATCTATTGCCACAGAAAGATGAAAATAGTAATAAATACTGAAGTCACCACTGAGGACCCCCGTGAAGAGGATGATGAGGCTATCTGAATGATAAAATTGCAGTTCCCTTGCGAGATATTCTGTGTAGTCGGCGTCGCCAAACCTTCAAAATCACAGGCCAATTCGTTCTGATTTTGTCCCTGGAAATACATGTTAAATGCATACGAGGCATTCCCATTAGCATCCAAGGCATTACAAGAGGAACCATATCCGAGTGATGTGCAATCTGAGAAGGTGCATGCAAAATTTATGTTATCTGCAAGTTTGCTCAGATCCTTGGCATTTGGATTGAACATACACCATTTCGCAGGAAGATATTCCACATTCTGTGCAGGCACAAGAAACTTATTTTGACCCTGACCAGAGACATCCATCGCAAATTTCGGCTGACCGTCATACCTAAAAATTCCCCAATGGCGCTCAAAATTGCCCGGGGCAATGCTCTTGATATCCTCGTCTATAAGACCAAACAAGTAAACTTCTATATATCCAGGGTGCAATGGGGTGCCCTTATTGCCTGCAAGTCTTGGTAATAGCCCGTTATAAAATCTATAAGCATTGCCTACATTGGCATTCTTGTCCCCATCTGTTGGCCACCCCACCTCCCCCACAATAATGGTCATGTTGTCATATCCAGCACCTTTCAGGGCAGACACCAAGGTATCAAAGTTAGCATCAAAAACATTGGTGTATTGAATCCCATTACCATCAACAACGGGCTGGCTTGCCCCATCAAAAAAGGCGTAGTCAAAAGGGAAGTCGTCATTGCCATAAAGACTAAGGAAAGGGTATATGTTTACTGTGAAAGGCGCATTGTTCTTGCTCAGAAACTGGACAATCTGGGTCATTAGGTCGTTAATATCACTCCGGAACCTTCCGGCAGATGGATAGGGGCTGGTCTGTGGTGAGTTGTAGATATCAGCATTTAAAGGTACAGTGGCCTTAATGGAGTCTCCGACACCAGCTTCATTAAGGGCATTTTGAATGTTCTGAAGTGCTGGGAAGGTGACATTCAAGAATGAGCCATTGTAGGATGACAGGAAAGGCTCATTCCCAACTGCTGCATATCTGTGCAACATAGATAATATGATCAGAAAGAGACGAGCTTAATTGCAAGTTACCACTTTCACAAATCTACAATACCAAAATTATAAAGATAATAGCAATAAAGACAAATCAAAAGTGTAAGTTCATTATTTCACAAACAGTTTGCTTGAAAGTGAGAACACTGATTGAAGGTATAAAAGTTGTTCCTTTTACAAACTACTAATGTAAAAACAGAAGAAACAAAATTTAACAACATTGCACTCTTCAAGTGCTTAGCTCTTTGAGAAAGCTAAATTTGAGATCAGGTTCCATTCAAATGCTCCAAGTCGATCAAGTCATTGCCAAGGAAGGTTTATCTAATTGGAGAAGAAAGTCCAAGTTACATTCTTCAAAAAGATTTTCTATGATTAGAATTTGAAAATTATTAATTCCCCATAAAAAACAGAACTGAGGTAAATCTAAAAACAACCCTTCCAACTCTTCAATAAACATGCAGCATCTCATAATCGAGGTCCAATGGAAATGATGAAATAAATAACATAGTCCTGTTTCTTAAGTCGGTGTCTATTTTCCAATCGACTTTCCAGATGGAGAAATTTTCTTCCTGCTACTTATTCTTTTCTTCTTCCCGATGCAAAGCCCCCAACAGAAAAGCACCGCTACAAAGAATCTAACGCTCTAAATGATTGCCAAGTAAATATTGAAAGAAAAACTATGTAACGATTTTTTTTTTATCAGAATGAGAAGAAAATCATGTACAATTATACAAGAGAAATCCAGAAATATTCAAGTTGGAGTTAGGTTGGTGATTCCAAGAACCCTTTTCCTTGTTCTACAACTTCTCAGCAATAAATTAAAGCATAATAATTAGAAACAAGGATAAAGGAAAGCATGCACTATACATTATAAAAAGAAAAACAATTTCCAACCAGATCAAATCAATGGCATAGCAATGACGGACACTTGATTTCTAAAACAACTCAGAAAAAAGTTCTAAATTTGTGGAATCGAACGTGTCCTAACAGCCACATATGGCAGATTCAAAAAGAAATTCAATCAATAAACAAAGTAACTTTATACTCAATTACTCTACTGTTAACATCCCAAAAATAGCATTGCTCAATCCCTTCCATATGAATGTGGTCAGAAAAGAAGCCACAAATGAAAGAAAGATATCTCAATGTTTTATCAAATTAAGCAACAGAATCATCAGACAATTACATAAAAAATTAACATCAGTTTATGCGCTCAAGGTAATATACCCCCCCAAAAAAAAAAATATTGATAATTCAATTTAAAAAATAAGTAAGCAAAAAGAAAAGGAAATTGACATACTTGATGTTAACTCCTCCATTGAAGAGATAGCGTGTGACGTTTCTCTGGACCCATTGCTTAGCTCGATCATAGTCGGTCATCACAGCCAGCTGATCATTGGGAATAGCAACCATGACCTCAATATCAGTCCCAGCCAGAGCGCTCATTGTGGACTTCTCGGCATCAAAAAGCTTCACCTTCTTAATCCCGTTGTCTTTCAGCATCTTAGCCACTGCATCTGGTGGCAACTTGTGGCTTGCCATGGTACCCCAGTTCACACCAAGCCCTTCAACACAAACACAACCCAAGAGCCCCACAATCGAAACCCAGTTTAAAAAACACAGTCTCTCCATGATCCGACAGTTTCCTAGGAAACAAACTTTCCAGGAAATTTATGGGTTTTACTAGAAAAAGGAGGGAATTATAGAAAAGCAATAGTCCGTTTTTCTTCACAGAGAAATATGGGGGAGGGAAAAGCAACGGTTTTTTGCAGGTGGGTTCGAGGAATCAGCGAAAATCTAGCGAATTTTTTTCTTCCCGGGAAAAGTGAGAGAAAAAAGAATCCAATAAATATCAAGAGCATCAAGAATATGTATCTGAAAGAAAAAGGTAATAATATGGCATAAAATTATGACTTTGGGAAAAGCATCAAGAGGCCAAGGTTTATCGGAAAAGTGTGGTTGGCGTTATTCTTTGCTTTCTCTTATGTGCTGCGTTATACTGTAAATAGAGATAGGGTGAATGGAGTTACCGAAAGACGATGAGCGTTACGGTTCTGTGAAGCGGGGCGAAAAGAAACAAAAGCGGGGATTTCCCAAGAGCAGTGGCAAAAGGACCATATATATATATATAAAGTAGGGTAATTTTGTCAAAGAAAAAGAGAGAAAGGGAGAGTATCGATGATTGCTATAATAGGCCCAAACGATTAAGGACAAAACCCACTAGGGGAATTGATTAGAAGTTTGAAACCAGATTCCTTCCCCAAAACCGAGGATTGGACAGCTCTCCAACGGCTATTATGTGAGAACGAGAGGGGAATCTCAAAGGAGGAGCGCAGGGGCGCTTGGGGTTGGAAAAACAAACATATATAAAATTACAAGGAAGTGAATAGGGAAGATAGGAGGGTTTCTAAATTTTGCTTGTACTTACAAAAAAAAAAGAAAAAGAAAAAGGTTTCTTCTTTTTACTTCTACTTGAAGGAATGGAAATATGGCTTTGAGTTGTGATGCGGAGGAGGGAAACAGACAACACTCTGTTCTGTCTCGGTTTGGAATCGGTGATGACGTGGCCCACTCATACCTCGTTTTGAGTTCTGACACCGCACGCTTGCCCATGCACAGCAACGTGCACCGCTTGTAAGGGCACGACACGAGCGCAGAATAGGCGCCAAAAAAAAAAAAAAGAAAGAAGGGGTGCGTGCGAAGGGTACTATTGTCATTTTGTAGTTACAGGTTTTTGGTCCGTGAAGTCTCCACTTTTCAGGTGGTCGGTGACCGACATATAACATTGAGGGCCGTATCCGTTTTAGATGGGGGAGTTGCGATTAATAAGTGAAGTGAAGTAGGGGAAGTGGGTTTTTTACTTTTTGGCATTTCATCTCATCCATCCATCCATCAACTTATTTATTTTCTGCGAGTGGTTGTGGACTCCACGTTCCTTCCTTTCTGCACAAGCACAAGTGGGCATTAAAACTATACAACAAAATTAACTTGTACAAAGGAAGGGATCAACCCGTATACCGAAATTGGGGTACCCGATTCTTGATTTTGAGAAACCGAAACCTGGAATCGGGATCCTGGGGTCCCGGTTACCGACCGGTTCGGTTTGTGCCTGATCCGGTAACCAATTTATATATATATATATGCACCCGGTTCCAGTAACCCGGTAAAAACCGGGTTCCAAAAACCGGGTACCGAAATCGAAATCAGGTCTTCAATTTTCTAGTTTCGGTTTCATAGTAATTTTTGACACCCTACGAATAAGTAAAGTAAGAAGAGGGTAGCATGTTAACATCATAGACCAAAGCACAATAAGTCGGTCCAGTCAAGTGTTATTATTGTAGACCCAGGGCCCTCATAAATGAATGAGGCACAGCTCATTCAAGTTTGTGAACAAGTTATGGCTCCCCTGTACTTGGAGAGAGTGTAACTAATGAGGACATGTCTCTTTCGTAAGAATAAGAAGAGCCTAGACTCTAGAGGAAGAGGAGGCGATTCTCCTCATTGCAATCTAATAAGACAAGCGGATGTGGGCCGTCTGGTGTGGCTGCTGATAACGTTATCTAACACCTCCCAAACAAAACCAAAAGGCTTCGGCTCACCCTAAGATACGCCCACCACCGACCCAATCCATTCACACTTGTACAGCGACTGCTCGCTGTCCGGGCCCACTTCGCTCTTTCACATCTATGAAAATTGAAAAGGCCGCACTCCTCTAGTCCTCCTATATATATCCTTCTTTATTATTATTATTATTCAAAAATACCAACCAACCTTTGAATTTTCAAACCATAAGTAATAATGGGTAAAGAAAAGGAAAGATGTTATTTATTAATAATCTTAATTATTGTATTTCTCAACTGCATTTTATTGAATGCCGTGACTAATACATATAATTTATAACGCTCACCAATCTTCATGTATGTCAGTCAAAACTAGTTCCACATAAATAAATCATATTCAATCGTCAACTTCCCTGGGGTATGGGGTTTTTGATCTAATCATATTATATATTTTTTCACTTACACATGTCAACTCCTCCTGTATTGCAAAATACGTAACCCTACAATTACAAATCCAAGGCTAGCTTATGAAAACATCAGCATCCGAAAAGTTGAGGGCTTCTTAAGCGCGAAGAGGCAGAGCGTATGTAAAAGCAGCAAGAAATAAAGGATCATGCTCACAGCTTACAGGCCACGAAACTGACCCACTGCACATGGAAGCTATAACAAGTCAATAATACAACATTTCAATCACACTCCTTCTAAACTGCATTACATATTATGCCTTTTTTTTTTTTTTCCACATGGAAAGCACGCGCCGTGTATTCATGAACATGCAACCTATATCCATTTTTCGTTTTCCATGTTTTGATGTAAAAAATAAAATAAAAACAATAATTTCAAAATATTATTGTATTAGTCCCTATAAAGAGGGGGAGTCGCCCCCTCTATCACCCTTATAATTTTGGAGATCTATCGTGATCAAGAAAGATCTACCACCCAATCGCAAAGTGAATGAGCGATTTAACCCGTAGGTGATGGAGAGGAGATATCCTTCGGCCACTTCTTTTTCCTCTTTTTTTTTTTTCACTTTCTTTGGCCCTTCTTTTTTCTTTCCTTTTTGGCTCTTGTGATTTTGTTGTTGTTTTTTTTTTTTTTTTTGCCATGTGTCAAGCATTATAGGGTGCGTATGTTTTCTACTTGCCTGACACTTTTTTCATTAAAAAATCTAGGGATAAATACAAAATCAGTCTATGTGGTTGGTATAAATTACAAATCGCTCAATGTGGTATAAAAAATAATAGGTCAAAATAACAATTTAGTCACTATAGTCAAATTCTGTAAAAAATTGACGAATTACGTTAGTGTGCCACGTCAGCACCAATAAAAATGGTGACACATGTCACTATAGATAATATATATAAAACTAAAAAAAAAAATCATTAAAAAAAAAAATAAAAAATCCAAGATCTCTCCATGAACTTTCCATTATTCCATGCATAAAGCATGGCTGCAGCTGCAGAAGACTACACTTTTATCTTTCTCAACTATGCTTCCATTTCTGAATTTGCTGATTGTGCCGCCTCCACTCAGTCACTTTCACTACCCTTCTATTGCTCCTATTTGCAACATGTTCATTTAACTTTTTCAGCTCTTTTTCTACATCATATTCTCTTTGGTTCCTCTCAAGTTTTAAATTCAACCCTTCGTTCTTTACAAAATTTCCCTGTAATTCAATTTCCTTATCATGTTTGCTTTCAACTCTTCAACATCAAAAATTGCCTGTAATTCGTCCTCCCCTACTCCGCACTCCGCCCCGCACCTGCCGCTCTGTCCTATACCACTTCTCCATCATTGACTTTGCCGCCAAGATCTAGATGTGACCTCGCCTACTCCATTTCCACTTTAATGTTTAGGTATAGTTGGATTTTGCAGCAGTTCAAAGAGAGAGATCAAGAGAGATCTTGGGGGTAGGAGGCCACCCCTTTTTTTTTTTTTTTTTTAGTTTGATATATATATATATTAAGAATGACATGTGTCATTATTTTATTGGTGCTAACGTGACACACCAACGAAATCCATCAAGTTTTTTGACGGAATTTGATTGCAGTGACTAAATTGTTATTTTGGCATACAATGAGGACCTCTGAATTATTTTTTATACCGCAGAGAGCGATTTGTAATTTAAGTCAACTACATGAACTGATTTTGCATTTATCCCAAAAATCTAATAGAATAGACGAAATGATTAATTTGATAACGAGATAAAACATGAGGTAATAGATAAAAATAAAAAATTTGATAATGAGATAAAACACGAGAAAAAGGGCCTAAACCATAGGAAATAATACAATAATTTTTTCAGAAATTTAAGGAATAAATTTAACTAAATTTCCTATCCCATGTTTGTTTGTACATGGGATAGGAAAGGAAAAACCAAAGAGATAAGCTCATATTTTTCTATATTGAAGTGGGTGGCTATAGCAACTAGAAAATAAAAATAAAAATAAAATAAAATAAAGTGGCTGTAGAAAAATCTGGGAGCCAAGTTTGATGATTCACAGCACCTGGAGAATGACGAAGGATCCTCCCCAATTGGGGTGAACTAGGGATGAAAATGTATAAATTATTCAACCCACCGTAAAGGAAGTAATGCTATGTGTACTCTTTTATTATCTTACTCTCAATGGAGAAAAAAAAAAAAAAAAAAAATCTAAGATTAATAGGCACAGACACGTAAGCCCAGTAATATGAGAGTAAGATGAGAGATTAGTATTTAAAATTACTCATTTAAAATGATATCAATTGGCTTCACCTACTTCCCCACCATCCACTAGTCTTCTTTTTCTTTTTCTTTTTACTATAAATGTTTCTGTTTTAGATATATGCGTTATTCAGAAGCAGAGACACCCTGTATATTTTGCCAAGCACATGATTTTTATTATTCCTTGTACAAAAATCACTGCAAACTTATATCCCTACATCATTTTTTTTTTTTTTAATAAGTAATAACCAATCTTATTAAAAGCATAAAGCACCTCAAAGTACATCATTTCTATCCTGTTTATACTAAGTGTATGCCCAATTATAAATTAGTTTTTTTTTTTTTTTAAATAATAATAATAATAATAATTATCCAACAAACCTTTTGTGTAAGAATTTTCAATTCTGTCAATGTACTCTATCTTTCCCCTTTTCCAACTAGCTTCTTCTTTCCTATCCCATAAATAAGCTTTACTAACCAAAAATTATACAAATCTAATTATATCTAATTAAGGCTTCGTTTACTTCGACGTAAAATAGTTTCCAGAAAGTGACTTTCGCATTTTACAGTGTTTACTTCAATGTAAAATAATGGTCAATGGAAAATATTTTCCTTTTGACCGAAAATTCTTCTTTAATTTTTGGAAAATGGTTTTCGGATTCTCAAATCGACAAACCTTGCCAAGCTCGCCCAAAACCTCCCTGTGACTTGTCCGGGACCCCACCAGGACCTGCCCAGACTTGAACAGCACCCGCTCGAGAACCCGTCAGGACCTAATTGGGACCTCCCCAGGACCCGCTTGGGACTTGCCCAAGACTAGACTGGGACCCTGCCGAGACTTGCCCGGGACCCCGACATGACCCGCCCGACATAACCGGGACCCGCCTGAAACTTGACCGGGACTTGCCCAGGACCCACCCGGGACTTGACCGAGACATAACTGGGACCTGCCCGAGACCCTGTCGGGACTTGCCTGAAACCCTGCCGGGACCCGCCCAGGACTTGACCAGGACCCTTCGGTGGGGTCCCGATCAAGTCCTGGGTAGGTCCCGGGTGGGTCCAAGTCCCGGTCAAGTCCTGGGCGGGTCCTAGCTAGGTCCCGGGCAAATCCTGGTCAGGTCATGCGGGGTCACGGGCGAGTCCCGAACAATTCCTGGGTAGTTCCCGGTCAAGTCCCAGTCAAGTCTCGGTGGGGTCCCAAACAAGTCTCGGACGAGTCTCGGCAGGGGCCCCATTGGAAAAAGAAATATATATATATATTATGTGCGCTCAGTAACGCCGTAAAATGTTTTCGACATAAAATATTTTCAGGAAAAATGACTTCCTTGAAAATATTTTCCGATGAAAACTATTTTACATCAAAGTAAACAGAGTCAAAATAAGAAAAAATATTGCCCAAGGAAAGGGAAAGAACCTCTTTGATACCAAAGATTAAGGGCGGCAACTGGGGAGGCAGTGCCCAACGGAAGAAGAAAAACCACATGTACAATCCTTGATGACATCATTAGGCAATGAGACCACTTAGAGGAGGAGCAACGCGATGCCCAAGAATAGAGGCATCATAACAAAGCCTGTGCGACTGGTTCTCGGAAGAGAACGATCGAAACCAAGCACAAGGAATTGGATTATGGGAGGCAACCGAGAAGCAATACTAGTGCAAAGCCAAGGGTGCCAAGTTGCATGAGGCCAAGAATCACAAGGAGACTGAAGCATGCCTAGGCCACCTTGCTGAGTTGGAGGAGCTCAAAGAGTCCGCCAACTAGCCCAACAGGATAAGGACCATAAGGCAAGCCACGTTTCTATCCCAATCTCCAAGAGACCCTTGCCAAGTGGAGTTACTATAGTGTTCGTATCTTCTTCAGATGGGCATACCTCTTCACCTCGGTAAAGTTAGTTTTGGTTCCACATCAAAACCTTCATCAACACCTCCTAGCCACCACCCATAACTACTGGTAGCGATGAGTTGCCCTATCCCGCCTGGACAAGGCTCCATCTAAGAATGTTGACAGCAATGACAGGCAATGGTCCATGATGACCCCAATTCTTACAAGGTTTTTCCATATACTCTCATAAACTACTTTTCAATAAGAATAAAAATAAAAAATCAAAATCAAAAGGAAAAAATCAAAATTAGTCTCAAGATTCTCTCACGATTTTACTTTAATCCTCGAAATTTCAATTTCAATAATTAGGTCTTCAAATTAGAGCCCTCCAACTTGTCCAATTTAATTGATGTTACACCACATTAAACCATCAAGTTGACGAGAAGTGACTCTCCTCTGACACATTATGTGTTAATTGTGCATTCCACGTCACCAATTTACCTTAACTTAGAAATCTACCATGAACAATAATAATAATACGAGATGGTAGTTGTGAGGGGTGAATGGCTACCTCTCTCCTATGAAAGGTGACTATCTTCTCCTCGCAAGAAAACCAAGGGACTAATTTTGATTTCTTCCTAAAAAGAAAAATGCAATGATTTTTGAAAAGCACTAGAAACACTTCTTCAAGATTTTAAGTACCTCACACCATGATTTTCCATCCGATACAGCCATTAGTTATCCAATATATTACCAAGGGTCTAAAGAAAATTGGTACTAATACTTTTAATTTGATGCAATTGTGTTCATTGAGATATCAAAATATTTTTTTGAAAAGGAACTGAGATATCAAAATATGGAAACAAAAACCAATGATTAAAATATGCTTTGTTACTACAATATCTCCTCTTAGTTAACAAGCTAAACATGGATATGTAATTGAACCTAGTAACCTTTACCCCATCAAGAACTAGAGCAGGATCGACAATAATTTTGCACTCAACAGTTCCTAACACAATTTCTGATAATACCTGCAAGAACAGAAGGCCAAAGCCATTTGACAACAAACTCCACGTCTACTGTTATGTGCAGCACCCAAAGCAACATGTTTACATGTGAATTCCACCTAAAATGAAGACAATCAAATGTATGTGATGAACTAGACAAGCAGAAGAGATTTGAAATGTCAAGATTACTCAAATTCTAGAGATAGAAAGATGAATCCAAAAGTTAATGCAGAAGGAAAATATATGAAAGAATATTCACCTAAGAACTGTATGCATGGACTAAAAGAGCATCAACTGGAAATTCTATTATATCATGTAGTTAACTTATTCCATTGACATCAAGTAGAGTGTCAGTTCCAATCAGTCCAATTTCACAAGTTAGACATTTGCTGGAATTGAACAAAGATAATTGAATTAATTACAAGACTTCATACATTTGGCTATAATATGGATAACTATCAAGATTGCTTCCAGATCAGGCATTACATGCAAAATTTCATAGACTGATTGGATGAATATTCTGGCTGAATCAACATATGAAAAGAAAATGAATGATGCCAAATTTCGTAATGATTTATCAGCAATAGAGTTAACAGATACAAGACAAGGCATCAGTGTAACCAATTGAAAGAATTGTTTCAAAACTTCTCAAACATAGTTTGCACGACACTAACCTGGAAGACAACAATGACATGTTCAATGTTCTTCAGATCCTCTATACCATAAGTTCATCTTCAAGATAGTTGTACTCAAAAGTGAATTCTGTCTTGATTCTCTGACACCTGAACAACACAACATCCATATAAAGACACATCATGGGAATTGCAAACACATTTTTTTAAAAAAAAAAAAAAACAGAGAGAATAAAGAAGCAAAGACAGCAAATAAAAAAAAACATATGTTACATATCGGATGCCTCGAGGAATCAAAAACAAGCAAAAAAGAGGGATAAGGGCAGCCCATACTCCCTACAACCAGGTATTTTTTTTTTAAAAAAAAAATAGAAGAATCACCAGGAAGCCACAAGGATTAATTCCTAACCCCTCTATTTTCTATTTTAATTTTTCTACATCTCCATCAAACCACTACAATACGTACCCTCCTTTCCCCTGGAGTTTGTACTCTCTCTATAAAAAATAAAATTGCTGATAATAGAAATTGACTATGGCTACTAATATTTACTGCTGTCAGAAACTTTGTGTGGCAACCATAAGATGTCACGATCAAGCTCCAGTACTTCTACCCAGACTGAACTCCAGTGTATGGAAAACTTTTGGCTTACTATATTCAAGAAGCCCAACAATGTCATTTATGAAACTGGAGCAGAGTTCCATATTAAAATTTTGAAAGACATCTAGGACTAGGAGCCACCCGAAAGTTGACAGTTCACAACATCACAAGATGAAGCACTCATAATGAAAGGGGACATTGATTTTTTAATCCTTTCAATTTCAAACCAACCCCTCAATTTCAATTTCAAAGCATCTCTAAAAGAATTATGATAACTTAACATGGACATATATCAACAAGAAATGCAATTGCAAACAAAAAACGGTGCCGGGGATGAAAAATCAAAGTTTACATACCATCCATGCTGCAGGTCATCATTGGCAATATGAAAATCAAAGTACACATACGTCCCCTGTTCATATTCATCTGTGGCAACTTTGGGCTCCTCATGCCGTTGAAACCATGTATTGTATTTCTTGTGGTATCTCCAAGATTGCTTCTTCAACTCTTTTGCAGCCAAATATTGTTGATAAGTGTTCTGCATATAATATCCATTGCCCCAGGAAGTACATTGTATTAAAACAAAAGGTATTAAAGCAAGATTCTAGGGTTTAGAATTCTTCTTTAGTTCTAGGGTTTAGAATTCTTCTTTAGTCTTCTTAATTTGTTTATAGATTTTGGTCCTTGTTTTTTTCCCCTTGTTTTTTTTTAACTTTTAGAGCTTTATTTTTGGTCAGCCATTAACTTAGAATGCTAATTTAGAAAGCAAGATACCTGCTGATAGTAAAATGCAAAGAAGAGAGTGTCAGTGCCATTAACTTCCAGACCTAGTCGTTCCCAGAAGGCAGGATTATTAACAATAGGCGCCTGTACTTGAGGATAGCTAGAAGGAGTAATTGCAGGGTGCCGCTGTATAAGGCAAAAGAATTACAGTTACAAATCAAGATTATAGTTAACAGGGTGCAATCATATTAATACTGTTGGGCATCCATACTGGAGTATAACTTCTTGCACGTTCAGAATCTTTGGGTTGAGGAAGTTTATAATAAGCAGCCTCAAGCATCTGCAAATTGTATGACTGATCATGCATTCCCCCAGAATTCAGAGTTGATCCACTGAGGCTATCCCCAATGGCACCAAGGTCAGAAACACTTCTTCGGCCAATAACACCAAGGCTCCCAGAAGGTTGATTTGATTGTAAAGGTTGCCCAGGAGAGAGATCAATATCTCTAGGGACTTGAGCAGGCTCGGTCAAAGAGCCAGATACCCCTGCCTGCAACATACAAGGATTTACATGCAGCTCAGGTCACCTTAATCATCAGTTTAATTACTAAGAGACCATCAACTTCTAAATCATACACAACTATTCGTATGTTCTGATGAAGACTCGGCATATAATTCAAAAAGAGAAGAAATGGCCAAAACAAAGGAACATTGACACCAGCAGCGGCCTGGATATATATTCAATGGAAAAGTAGAAAAGGTTGAGATCAGTCGTCTCAAGTATCAAAGATGCTACACTTATCAGAAATTCATGCAAATCAGCCATTTGTACTCCATTGATAAAACAATTCATGCAAATCAACCATTTGTACTCCAATGATAAAACAATTACACAATTATTGCCAAGATAATTAATATCCAACAAAAATAAATGCCAATCCCAAATACATGAATCCACACACACACACAGACAAATATACATCCATGCATACATATACATATATAGGTAATAGAATTCTTTTATTGTTATAAAAGTCAATATTCTGAGACAAATATCAGATATATTGGTAAGATTAATGACTCAACAGAGGATTCTGATGGCAAAGGGAAAAGTCTATGTTTAGGTTTCACTCACACAAAAAAAAAATTGCACACTCCTTTTTTCACTTCTTTTTGCTTTTGTGTTAAGCAAGATGCAAACCAAGGCCTCCCAACAACCCCTTTACCATTGAATCCAAGCCATTACAACTATGTCATGCAATAATGTCACCACCGTAACACTTCTAAATTACTAAAAAGGAGAGATATTTCAACGATTTCCTCTGTTAAAGTAATGATTAAGTGATTAAATTTATCTCTTCATATTAACTTAAGCTTTTGAAACAATTGGTAATTTAACATGGTATCAGAGTCAAAGGTCCTGAGTTCGAACCTGACTCCATCAATTCACCCCTCTCATTTAAATCAAATATTCCACGTGTTAGATATCACCTATTAAAAGGGAATTTAAGCCCACACGTGAAAGGGAGCGTTAAAGTAATAATTAAGTGATTAAATTTATCTTTTCCTATTAGCTTAAGCTTTTGGGACAAGTGATGATTTAACATGGTATCAAAGACAAAGGTCCTGAGATCAAACCTTGTCTCCATCAAATCACCTCCCATTTAAATTAAATACTCCACGTGTTAGGTCTCACCTATTAGAAGGGAGTTTGAGCACACACATAAGAAAGAGTGTTAAAGTAATGATTAAGTGATTAAATTTATCTCTTCTTATCAGCTTAAGCTTTTAAGATAACTGGTAATTTAACATCTCTAGGCATTAGCACCACTCAGAATTCCAATTACAGAAAGGAAAAAAAAAAATCTACCCCAACTTCAAATAGTATTTGACAATGTATGTCACCACTTCTTTTATGCAACATACATATTTTAAAATGCAGATTCCTTTACTTCTTTATTACCAGGTTTAAATAGGTTTTTATTACTATAGTTAATATAATTTAAGCATAAATTCTTGCTCTAGTGGGTTTAAATTCTGCCAACCACTTAATCCAATACCCCTGGTGATTATAGCAAGCCACTCTGCACTGCTTCCCCAGTTTTAAGCTACTAATGTAATAACTAGCCAACCTATGTGTCATCATTTTTTATCAGCAGATCAATCGTAACTTAAAAACTGTAAAACAAGATAGACAAATAGAAAGCACAGAGATACAATGTAAACAAAATATTGCTTAGCACACTCAGAATAATAGACAAAAGTTCGAGATTTTCAACGTACAGGACTATCTATTGCATAAGAGGCTTTCAAATCATCCTCATTCATGAGATTCTTTCCAAGCCCAGAACCACTTGTAGAGTCAACAATTGAATCATCAGGTAAATTCTGTTGTTGCTGCTGCTCCTCAACTTTTGCAGCACCAACATCTGCATCATTCATAAGCAAGCATTACTGTATTCTATTTTATGAAATAGTGGTGATCACTACAGGTTGGCTATGATAGCCTAAAGTGCTTGACAATGTTGCCCCTTTTAAAATCTATCAGGATCTTTTTTTTACAAGTAAAAAACAATGTGAGCAATCCTAGTGTAGTGAAGCTGCAAGGAGAAACGCCTTGAAAGAACTAAAACTTAAAATTACAAAGATGCGAAAATCATAAAAGGAAAAGAGAAACAACTTTATACAGCATCAACTACTTAGTCACTAAAAGCTAAATAACCTCAAAGGTCCTAACAATTTTCTTTTTTCTTTTTTATATGTAACACATAAGGAAAAAACTTCCAAGTCATACCATATCAGTGCCTACCAAGACACCTTTCCAACATGCAAAAAGTTCTACAGCTCCTCCTAGGATAAGCCCACATAAAGCTAGAAAACAAGAAACCCAAGTTCTCTAGTAATAGAGAAACAAAGAAGGTGGTCAAATGCGTCACCACAACATTAGATGTGGAATACAAATCAACCATATAATCATTCTTAATTCATTTTAAAAATCAACCACTCTTTTGGATCATTCCCCAAACTGCAGTTCGAGGGAAAAACACTACTTATATAGTTCACCCCTACTTTAATCATATTTAAAAATTAAAAACATGAAGGTTACCAGCATCTTTTGGACCACTTGACATCAATGCCTGTTGATTAGACTGTTGATGGATGGAATTATTCTGTTGCTGTAAGGTGGCAGGAGTAACATTATTGAGACCAGGTGCCTGGACTCCAAGTCCCAGACCAGCTTGAGAAGAGGCAGATGTGCTTTGAGAATTAAACTGGAACATGATCAGATGTCAAACAGTTCAATTAATCATATCATAGATGGTGAGGCAGTGTTTGGGAAAGCTTTTTCCCTTCTTTTTTTGCTTAAATAGAAATAAGAATTGATTGATGTGATATAAAGGTGAAAGGAGTTTTTAATTTTTTGTGAGAGAAAAGTTAAATTGCTTGGTAATGTGAAGAAAGGAGTTTGACTTTTTTTTAGAGAAATGAAAAAAAGATGAAAATATCTTTTTGCAAAACGGGCCCTTCTATTCAACAATTTTTTTTTTTTTTTTGATAAGTAAAGATGTATTAATCAAAGCGCAGAGGGGCACAACCTTAGCACACAAGGAGTATACACAAGGAGTACAAAGGTTGTGTACTAGGGCGCAACCCTAGTACACAGGGCGCAACCCTATTCAACAAATTATCACACTAGCATACAAAATGAATTGGATCATCAAAGGAAAGGGCAATAAAAAGAAGAAATGAAATGATAACCATCACCATACATAGAATGTCCATCGTGATACAAAGTTAATTAAACAACCGCATCGATCCACCTTTTTTTTCTTCTTTGTAGGCAAATACAACTCTTACATGAATTTCCCATTTTGCTTTTGTTTTTGTCTTTCCAGTAAGAAGCATCAATTATTTCATGTATTAGCTTATGCATGAAATAATCAGCTTATGCAAAATATGTACAATAATTAGCTTATACAAAATTATGGTAGAGTTGTTCTCTTTCTAAACATATTACTATTGATGTTTTACTTATCAAATAAAATTTTTTTCAAAAAATACTATTGATGGTTTAAAGCAAATTTAAATAGATGAGGTATTTCAACTTTATCCTGTAAAAGGTATTCTGTTAAAAAAAAAAACACACACAATACCTATAGGATCTCTAAAAGTAAACCAAACATGGGGATTTCACATTCCTGGAATCTTATTAAATTACTGATCAAACCAAACATGATTATTACTATAATTTCCGGATATCAGATTCTCTCACACCACACTCTCCAAAATCTGGATCCCAAGGGGCATATTGGATTCCCCAAACCAAACGCCATGTAAGAATCTTAAAGGATATTGAAATGAAAAAAGACAAAATATATATATATATTTTAAAAGCATGAAATTACATTAATCCTATTTCTATAAATTATTGTATATATGTAGTGACTGAAAATAGTCTAGGAAAGGATTTATTCAGCAGATCCCAAACAATTGGATTAAGGCTGGGTTATCCATGAAATAATAGACATGCAGTATACTCAAAGATAAGTTTAACACTTCTATGCACACATAAATAGTCAAATATCTCTTCATACCAAAGGCGATTTTTAGCTCACCTCGTCTTTAAAATGTCTAGTATTATAAAATGCTCCACGTTAAAGAAGGTGGGACAAAAGAATAACTTTTTTTCTTAAGCATCACTTCTTTTAACACATATTACTACTATTATCCCCATCTGCCAAATGCAGAAACAAATAGGAAATAGAAGTGATCCAGAAAAAATAAAAAAAAAATGAGTTGCAATATATAATGAAATTCTTTATCCCATGAAGAGTATTTTATATGTAAACAGGAACTATCATCTTTAAGGAGAAACAATTAGTGACAATCAAATTCCAAGCTCTCTTTTTTTTTTAAAAAAAAAAAAGATTTGTCTTCCAATGGGGTGTTCACAATAGGAAAAATATTCCCCTACTATTTGAACTAAGAGGCCATGTGGGAAAGTGGAAATTAACACTTGGATTTTTTTTCGTAGGAAACTCATTATCAGAGAGGCAAAATGGTGAGTCATTATTTGTGGAGGTGCATATGATATGAAACCATGACTGAATCTAAGTTTATGACATGACATAACTAATAATTCCACATGTTCATATCTTATAATTAGTCATGAAACTGCACATTGACAAATCTTTTGTCAATACTAACTATTCCCACAAGTAGTTGAATTTGGTTCAAAAAAGAAAACAAAAAATCCAAATTATTGAAGAGCTCAAAAACAAAAAAGCACCTGCTGCAAGAGTGGGTTTTGCTGTTGTGAAGAAAACTGCTTATGATTTCCTGCAGCAAGAGTTGGCATGCTAAGAAGGGTGCTGTGACCTTGTTGCTGCACCTGTTGGAGCCGTTGCAAAAACTTCTCCC
Organism: Corylus avellana; assembly: GCF_901000735.1. NCBI lineage: Eukaryota > Viridiplantae > Streptophyta > Magnoliopsida > Fagales > Betulaceae > Corylus > Corylus avellana. The sequence continues at coordinate 167,487 of NC_081549.1, read as the reverse complement.
TCTGATCAGGTGCAATTTCAGTTCTTCCACGAAACTGCCCCTGAAAAGGAAGATAGCTTAGTTCCAATTAAACAACAAGAGTACAAAGCAATGATCTAGACAATATAATTTAATTAAAATCATACTCTGCAGTAAACTGAAAAGAAAACACTGAAGGCAATGCAGTACAGCATAAACATATATGAAGTTTACCCACTACTACACACATGAACAGTTAAATCCCAGTAAAATACCCTCTGGAGAAAAATTTGAAAAACAAGTAAGAAATAACTGCAAGCAATCACAGTTAAATAGTGGGAAAATTGGTATAGAAGTTGCACAAAGGCCAATCATGCAAACACTACTCTAAAGCTCATAGGCAGATAACCACCAAAGAAAAATCATTTTAGAGGGTATGGTGCGAAGTAACATACCGCTTCATTCTGGTTCTGAAAGGCACTTCCAGGCCTCCATTGCATACCAGGGACCATAGGAGGGGAAAAAACTCTGCCAGCAGCTATAGCTGGAGGCTCACCAACATTACTAGAATCAATCGCACCAGTTCCATCGTTTGCCTTGGCACCCTGAGGCAAAATCATTCTATTACTTAGAGGGGAAACCAAAGGCTGCACCATGCCACTACTCCCAAGTCTCTCATCCGCTACTAAAATGTTTCTCTTCGTCATGTCTGAGGCTGAAGGAACTGCACCAACAGCTCCATTTCCAGGAACTACATTGCTAGCACTAAGAGGGATACTAGCTGACGGTTGGCTGGAGAGGCCACCTCTACCAATTCCCCTTACAAGTCCAGCATCAGAAAGAGATGGAGATGATCTGCGGCCAGGAAGACTATCTTCTTCCCTTGCAGAAGGGGACAGACTCAAAGCAGAAGAAGAATTGGTAGTACCAGTGTTCTCTGTGACAACTCGAATAGAGCCTGAAACTGGAAGGCTCGCTGAAGCAGTGGAGACACTAGACAAATTATGAGCAGAAACATTAGCTGTCGCATGACTCCCAACTGGTGTAGATGCTGCAGAAGAAGCAAGTACACTACTTTTGGGCGGTGGAGTTCTTGGAACAGTATCAGAATTAATGTCCTGGGGAGCCGTATCTTCAACTTGCTCTGGGACAGTACTCTGCTGAAGATTAGACGCACCAGTGGCCTGGAAAGGAACCCATCACCCTTACTTATTGACTGAGGACAATAGAATGTTACAAAACGGAAAGTAGGAGAATCAAAAAGCAATAAATTCTGACATAATGGAATTCCTGTTAGAAAATTGTGTATGAAGCAGAGAAGATTATTCACATTAATACAAGATAGGCATTTATCCTCTCAAAGAACTTCCTAACATTGCACTGGAAAAGGGGGAAGAACTCAGACAATATGAACCAAAATCTAATTCAACAAATAAATATTTTTACATGGCTCCCATAACAATGGAATCCAAATCCACAAAAAAAAAAAAAAAAAAAAAAAGGGAAAGAAAGAAAGTTCTCCATATAGGACTATTTGACATCAAACTGTACAGAAATCCACTAACAATAGCCTCTACAATAGATTATCAACAAAAGGGGCTCTTGAACTGACTGCACCTAAGCCTGAAACCATATAACCCACAATTTGTCATATATTGAAACTTAAGGAAATTAACAGAAAGAAAAGACCTCTGCCTGATACAAAATTTCTACATTGTTCACCAAAAAGTAAAACAGTGAGACTCCACGAAATATATTAGAAGCTCTACTGTGGTGGCCTAATTAGAACTTGAAGGACCCTACAACTAATATATAAGCATGCTATCCTTGGGAAACCAAAAGATCTATCACCAAGGCTGACAGCAAAAATACTAATATATAAAGCATGCATGTTAATTAACTATAACATATGACCATTTTCTACCAATTATTTGATCCATTCTGTGCAAACCAATATACACCATGGTGATAAAGCACCATGAGCTTTTCTTTGTGAAAAGTGAAAGGAAGCACCATGTCAATAAAGAAAATATCTCAAAAAAAGGTTCTGCACATCAAACCTAATGAAGAATGCTGTTAAAATCAAAACAGAGACCGTCCAAAGCCAGAACTTCAATATATAGTTGACAGTTTTCGGAGCTCAAGTGCTAAACACTGTCCATTATATCATTTCAAGATTGATATCTGTGTCAAAAATATATACAAACACTTACAGGAATTTGAGAGGCTGATGCCACCAAAGATGTCTTCAAGCTAAGAACAGGTGCCCCCTGCCAACAAAGATAATTATATTGGGTCCCCAGGGGTCAGAAAAAACTAAGAGTATATTAACATAAACAAGATCCTCAACCATATGCCTTCAAAGTCTTGGGTCCAAATGTATCACATCATGTCCTATACTATAGAAACCCACCACAGTGAGATATTTTGTAAAAAAATAAGAAAAGAAAGGCACAGATACTCGATAAAAGCTTTGACGAAAATGGATACAATAAAGCATGCTACAATTTAAAAGATCCATAAAGAACAGAGAATATGCTTAATTGAATCAAGCACCTCCAAATCAACTTTCCCAAACATGAACGAAATACATCCTGTAATTTTGTACTTCACAGTTTTGGCAAACAGAAAAAACCACTTGAAAAGATGTTTGCGTCTATAACGTAACTCATAAATCCATCTCAAATGGAAAGGAACCATAAATAAATCATTTTCTTAAAAACAAAAAAGAGAGATAACTACAGCTTAACAATTATTTTTCAAACTTTAACTAAATATAAGAATCTAAAAATAAAACACTGCATGGTGCAAAGAATTTACCTTAACAAGACTGGGAGGACCAATTACAACCAGGTCTTCAAGAGACTCCACCTTGTCTAGTGGTAAAGTGTTGTAAAGCTCATCAACATCACTAAAGTCTTCAAAATCGTCCTAGAGAAACAAAAATAACAGATAAAAGTTAATAAACCTGATATAGGTGATCTAAACAGAAAGCTTATGAATAATATTCCTTCGTTGAATAGGATATCAGATAGAAAAAATAATGTGAAAAACATTAGAGGCAGATGTTAACAGTGTATGTTTCATTAAATTCCATTGCTTACAACAACAATGAAAAAGGAACAAACTTGAATATGAAGCAGTACAGACCTGATTTCGGTCCACATAATCTTCCAGGAAGTCTTTAACATCATTAACCTGCTCGGGACTCAGTTCATCATTATCCAGGAGCCTCAAGATCAGTTCCAACTTCATTATATGAGCTTTGTGCCGGGTGATAGATGTCTCTAAATGTGTCTTCCAAACAAAAGAAAAAGAGTCAATGACTGTTGAAGCTTAAAAGAAAGAAAGAAAGGGGAAAAAAGAAAAGAAAAGGCAAAGGCATTTATAAAGGGTGTGATAGTCCTACCAGTCTTGGCGGCCTAGTCTTTCCCTTCTTAACAGATAGCCCCTCAATCTCCGCTTCAAAGCTATCAATCTGAGACTCCAACTCTGAAACCTACTCGAGGACAGAATATATCACAAAAATAAATACCGAATGATAAAATTTCAGATATGTTTAACAACGAGAATAAGTAGTTTCCCATGTAAAATGTAACCATGATGTCCAAAGTCAATAATATGTATAAAGAGAAAGGAGCACAAATTTGGAAAGTTATTATGAAGTAAACAGATTCCACCAGGTGCATGGTCCAGGCATCAACCTATTTGGTGAGTTCTTTGCTTTTCCAAACCCCACAAGACATGGAGGAAACCATTTGGTTGCATACTGCATATAATATGCACAATATATACTCCTTCCACCCCATTCAGTCAGTCCCTTATTCCTTTCTGGAATGTTCCAAAAAGTGTACTTAAAAACATGAAAACTATCTTATGGGGTTCATATTACAGTAACTTTTTTAGGTAGAAAACAATATATAGAAATGAAAATGAAAGGTAATTTGGAAAAGCAGTCACTTTATCTTGCATGTGAAAGCATTAATGTATCTCCTATTAAAAGGTTAGACTTATGAAGGACCAACAAAAATGGACCAGAGGTAGCATTAAGCAAGCAATGAAACAAGTCATCTAATGTGCATGAGGTATTCACGAACACATAAAAGCTAGTCATTTAAATGCATAATGGATACAAATTGGAAAAGATGAATCTTAAATATACCATTGTCCAAGTTGAAACCATTTTTAGGAAGAGAGCAAACATGAAAATTAAACAAATGGCTTAGTTTCATACCACATTGTTCAACCAATCCCTTGTCTCTGATTTAGCCTTCTCCTTTGGATCCTATCACAAAAAAGAACAGCATGAAAAGTAAAGTAAATTTTCTTGTGGATTAGAGAAATATACAAATGTGCTATTAATGGTATAACTATTTATTTCACTTTAAGGCTTAAAGTACAAGGTGCATTTTTATATAAGATATATAAGAAAAAATAAAATATTTTCAAAAAAGAAAAAAGAAAGAAAGAAATAACCAAGGAAACACAGATAATCTTTGGAATTCTATGGGAGCTTCCCCACCATCCACAAAAAAAAACAAAAAAAACAAAAAAAAAAAAAAAAAAGAAAAAGAAAAAAAAGAGACCCGAGTAATATGCTCTCTGCTATGCCCAAACCCCAAAGATAATTCCATATGTAACAGTCTCTTGAAAGGCAAAACATGACCCACAAGTATATGTGGGAACTAAAAAAGTTCGTTGGAACTAAAAGAGTTCCATCTCTTGATATCTAAATTCTCGTATAAGAGCACTTTTCTCATGGTTGGACACAATGACCACAGCACTAAAAGCAAGACAGCTTCAGGGATGGTATAGGTAATTTATTGCAACGATGCCACCTCATCAGCCACATCCACTATGTAAAATTACTCCAGATGAAGGCAAGTAACAGATAAACTATGAGAGAGAGAGAGAGACAGAGACAGAGAGGATGATAAGAAGCAAATGCACTCTCTGTCCATTGCCCTCTAGTGAACACGGGATAACTTCCATATCTTTCATAAAATTGCATCAGTAAATGAAATGATAAGAGTCAAAGTTGAACAATTTTGTCGTATATTAGCATTGAAACAGGACACATGTAATTGCAGCCTGCAGATGTATCACCACCCTAGCAAACAAAAAGTTTTGAATTCAGATGGCCACTTAACCTTTTACAATCAGCATTTCTCCACTTAAATACAAGATCGGATTATAAAGCAAAATGTCACAAAAGGTTATGCTTACAGTTTTAGGTTGTTGGCCTAGTCCTTCTTTAGAGAATGCTTTTGTCTTAGTCTCCTTTTCGCAGATCTTAAATCTTTCCATTTCACGTTCAATAAGTTTACGAGCATCCACCAAAGCCTGCTCATAAGAGGCACTAACCTACGTCAACATGTATCAAAAGAAAAAAAATTAATTGTCATCTTCAAAATCAAGAAATACAAATTTATAGCTTCAAATTAATATGTTTCACATCAATATACCATAATTTACCCATAAAGTCTAAAACAACTCAAGCGTTAGATGTCTTAATAAGTCCAACAATCAAAGATAGTGTGAAATGTTACAGAAAGACAAAACATACATACATTCTTATGACATTTTTCTGGTAGCATAAACAAGATAAGATGTTGATCAAAGTTGAATAATAGAAAGCAAACAAACCACATTATCTCCATTCAAAATCTCTCCCAAATTACAAACAATTATTGCTACACTCATACACACAGACTCAAATGATCTCATATTAAGTCCTACCGTGCCAAAGAGAGAGATGGGGTGGGGTGGGATATGCATTTTCACTGCAATGGAACTTCTAAATACAATGTAGCAAATACAATGCAGATGCTGACCCAACAGCCAGACATATTAAAGTAATAACTCTTATATAAAGGAAAGCTACGATGCATCTTGCAAATTAATAGGTGTCTGACAGGTACTGTATTGTAACCCTTTCTGCACCAAGTACCCACTTCAAAATTGATGCCCGTATTTTCATCACGCTATACTGTAACAACTTGGTTAACACAACAAAGGTCTCAAAGACCATTTTTCCAGGTAGGTGAAAAGAAGCCCACGCATAGACATATTAAAATATTAGATCAGCAACATTACGATTCAGTCCTAAGCATCAAATAGGGTTTCCAGGACCATAGCTACACCAGAAAAAAAAAAAAAAAAAAGGATTTGCGCATATTCCCATACCAGAAATTCTATCTCATAAACATCTGGCCCAATAATAAACGTCAGCCTAAATGGCAACTCCATAGTAAATGACACTAAAATCACAGCTTAAGTTCCCCTCCCCCAAAATATAATCACCAAGTGTGCCACGAAAACCAACTACCCTTGGTTCCCCTAGGCAAGGGGAAATCCATCTATGCGCCCAAGAAGGAGGACTAGAACTACATACATATATCGAGTAGCTTCTGGCAACGGAAATGTGAACCCCTTTTAATTTATTGGCAAAATACCCAAAATCACAAGAAAAGATGCCCATGCTTACTATTGAAAAATCACCACTAAATAGGTGAATTTACAGTAACAAAGTGAACGCGAGCTAACATTAGCTAACCCAAACACCTCTGGGCTATGCATATGAACCATTTATTGGGACGCCACAGTAAATTTAGAGCTAAAATTTAACAATGTACAAATACACAACGCTCTGTCGCTCCTTAGTCTAAAAGAAATGCAAATGTCCACGTACGTGATTTCAAATATATCAGCAAGCAAAAGAGACTGACCTTCTTGTCTTTGATCTCGCTGGACTGGATCCATGTCTTGATTTGGTCCCTGTACCGCTGGAGTTTCTTGATCTCCTTCTTCAAGTCCGCCTCGAACTTCTCCTTCTGGTTCGCATTGTCCGTATCGTAAACCTAAAAGAGGAACAAAGAACCAACAGCATTCAATAATTCAACTAGGCTCTCAATTTGGGGCTTAAGATAATCCAAATTTCAATTTCCCTTTCAAATTCAAATTCTGACTTCTTCTTGGAAACCAAAGGAGACGTAAAGAAAATAAGAAGAGGACCTTGTTCCAGATACTGTCGAAGACATCAACGCCTTCCTGGACCTTCTTGAGAACCCGATCGATCTCTCCCTGAAGCTTACGGCTGGCTCCCATTGTGCAATACAAGCGAATTTGTCATCCAAAAGATTTGTCAAATTAGATTTTTGCAGGTAGGTTTGGTTTCGTTTTCTAGTTCTAGTTTTTAGGGTTTTCGTGCTTTGCTGTGGAAGACGGTGATGGAGATGCGATCAGTTATGGGCTGGGCTCTTATCGTGTAAAAGATGCTCCACTATCTTCTTATTAAGTACGAGGACCAAAACATTTTTAATGGTTTATTTAAAAAACAATGGAATAGTTAGAGATTAATATTGTTGTTAATTTTTAAAACAGATGCTACCATTGTCGAAGTATATTAAAATATAGATTTTATTATATTGATTTTCATTGATATTGGCCAGATGGGGGTGTCCAGGGGTGAAAGGGGGTGGCCAGCCACTTCCAATATATATTTTTTAAAAATACTTTTTTTATTAATTTTTTTAAAAAAATTAAATAGGTGCCACGTGTCAACATTTGATTGGTCCAGGTGAAATTCCGTTAAGTCAACTGACGAAGGATTAACTTGGTTTATTATCAAAAACATATAGACCTCCTATAATAAAAATGAAACTCTAGAGAGAAAAAAATAAGGTAATAAAACCCTAGAGACTAATTTAGTATTTAACCTTTTTTTTTTTCTTGTTTCGAATAAGTTTTTAGATTTTCACCCTAAAGAACTAAGAAAAAAAAATACTTATTTTCTAAAATAAATTGTTGTTGAATTATATATTAATTAGTTTTAAGAGGTGCTTGATAAAGTTTTGTAGCAAGTGTATTTTGGGTTTTTGTTAAAAAAATGTTTTAATATGATATAAAGGTGCTAACACCAACCTTGCCACTACCACTTGCCATTGTCAGTCTCAATCGATTTGTTGTCGTCTTTGGCTATTGTCGTTGACGCCATTTTCCCTCTCCTAACAACACTGTCGACAACCACCATCTCCATTGTGTATGGCATCCTCCGCCGTCTCCTGCTAACCTCACCAAATCGAGCTAACACCCAAATTTAGTTATGCTTCACACTTGACTTGATGCATGGATCAACTGCCAGGAACTTGAGGTGGAATGTGAGGACGTTTAGAGGAGCATGGGGTCGTGCTAGACAAACTCTTGGTGGTGCGTGAGGGTGCATGCATGTGGTGGATGTTTGGGTTGTTTTCAGCAGCGTTGTGTAGATCAGCTTCCAAGCTTGTGATTCGTGTGCTGAAAGATTTGAGTGAAAGCTTAAAAGACCAAGATCCAAATAGGGCAATGGATGAATAGATTGGTAGGAACTCCAGGTGAATGACCACCGTGAAGAACATTGGAAAAATTGTAAGAGAACGTTGGAGTGTACATAAAAGAGAGCTTTGATACCATATAGAAATTTACGAGGAGTTTAAAATATAAAGAAAGAAAAAAAAATGCATAAACATAAAGAGAGAAATGATACAAAATTTTGAAGCTAGTTTGATATAAAAATATATAATTTTCCATAGATTTCAACATAAATACTTTTATTTATTTATTTATGAGCATCATTTCAAACACTTTAGACACGTTTGGTTTGCGAAATAGACTCTTGAAATGAAATGGTTATTTATAAGGAATAGTCATTATTTTGTTTGATAAGAGTTTATTCCTAAGAATAATTATTTTCGTGGAAATCATTAATCCCTTAATTCCTTAAACACAAAAATATCTATTCATCCCCCCTCACAAAAAAAACAAAAAACAAAAAACTATTCATCTTAAAAAATGAAAAGAATAGCTATTATTTATAGAATGTAATACATTTTCCATAAACACCCATATTTATTTTAAACTTTGAAATATATATATATATATATATATATATATATATATATATATATATATAAATTAAAGTAGGTGGCCGACCACCCCAATCGATGGTCGCACTACTCTCGTGGCATCTCGGGGTGGTCACAGCCACCCCCAGGGCTCCTTTGGGCTGGTTGCGGCCACCCTTGAGGGCTTTGGGGGTGGTGTGATTATCCCAAAACATCTTGTGGGTCTATCACGATCGATGCGACCACCCCTTGCCGCTTGAGGTGGTTGGCCACCCATGATTTTTGAGGGTTTTTTTTTTTTAATATATATATATATTTTTTTTCTAATACGAGTTAAAAAACAAAAACAAAATAATGGGGGTTTTTAGTATTTTGATTTAATTTCAGTTAGAGCACCTGTATTGTTATTTATTACTAAACTAAAGAATACGAATAACTATTCAATTTCACTATTCTCTATCTATTCCTACTAATAACTATTTTTTTTCCAATACCCATTCAGCTAAATGCCCTAGCTACTTGCTGCCAGTTGGTCGCAATGGAAGTCTATATAAACATAAATTCTTACGTCCAAGGCTGCATCACGGCAAAGATCCCCTTGTATTTTCTCTTTCTTTCCTCGTTATATATAAAAATATATATTTCGCAACAAAGTTTGTAACTCTGGACTGTTTATCGTCATGTCCGCAATGGTGTGTTTGATGGCCAACTGTGTGCGAGAACTTGCAGCCGTGAAAGTGGCAACTGTGTCCTTTTTCTGCTCGAGCAAAGCATAGAGTTCAAGCCATTGTACACATGGGATCTGCGCAGGAACTGCTTTGGGACTGGAGTTGGCCAGGGCCCAGACTGATTGATGAGGTCGTTCGTCAATTTGCTTACACTGTCACGGACTCGTTGATATTTGGCACAAAAACTCTAAACGCATTGACGAAGTAGTCGTGTAATGTCAATGCTTTATATATATATATATAACTAATTATCTGGTAATTTGCTTCAGTTTGAATTGTGCTGTGTTCCCAGAAGTCTGGTTGAATCTTATTGCCTGACATACCCAAACCATGAAATTGGAGTCATCTAGCTTGTAAGTAACGAGATGACTAATATTTGGAAGATTGAAACAAGCGTTGGCATCGCTGGATAAGGCCATTGAGGATCATTAGGTGTGAACTGTCAATGCTCTGATATCATGTGAAATTATGTGAACAAAATCTTGGGCATGTTTATAAGAAATAGACAATCTTCTCTTATTGAACCGGTTTTATGAGATGAGTTAAGCCCATGAATTTCTTGAGTTAGTAAGTTCAACCCAATTGTTAGTCATTCTCAAATTGTTAATATGATTATAGGTGTTAATTCATGGAGTTGTGAAGTTTGTACGAACCATCTTGATAACAAAAAAAAAAGAAGGATAAGGAAAAAGGAAGTATTTTGAACATGATAGATCAAGGCATTTTGCTTGTAATCTTTGAACTCGGATTGATGTATGAGATAACAGAAAGTAAATTTTGCTGGAGCTATCGAAGTCATATAGTTCCAAATGTGATCTATATCTGTCATTGCAATTTATTCCAATTTCTTCAATTGATTGTTCCTGGCAACTTGGCCTGAACAAGAGAGCAGCAAATATCTTGCTGATCATTCCTCTCCGATGCAAATCTAATGGCCTAATCTTGTCTCTTCTACCTCTCATTCGTTTTAAAACTTCTCAACTCCAGCTGAGACCGTTCAAGTCGAATTGTTTGCAACTTGTAGCAGCATCATTTTCATCATGGGCATTTAGGTCTAGTTTCGCTGGAAAGTAAGGCAGTCTGTATCCTCGAGAAATTTTCTCATTTTCTAGTTTACTTGATTCCACCCTATTGTTGGTTCGGTCTAGGAAATTGTCATCCAAGTCCCTTCCTTTAAATCTTCCCGCAGAACAGCTGTTGCTGCCATTCCCGTTTTCTCCCTGAAGTCCTATTCTCATGGATAAGTCGCTGGAGCTTCTATCTACAGGGAGCATTCTTCTTTCTGCGTCTTTACCAATTGAAGAATGAAACATGCTCTCTTTTAGGTCTTCAGACCACTTGAGTTCTGTCTTCTGAAGCATGTGGTCTTCAGAGATCTCTTTCTGCTCCAAGAATTGAGTTCCGGAATAAGGTCTCATCACCATCCCCCTGTTGTGTATTTCTTGATCCTTTTGAGATCCTTCACAGGAAGTCAGGCAGCTATCTATTGAACAATCATTGGGCTGGGTTGCTTGTATTTGCGGGGGGCAAAACCCCTGTAATTCTTTCAGTTCTGAAAATGCAGAATTCAGGCATTGATTGGATACTTTGGACACCAATTCTGAGAGTTGAATTTTGGCAGCTTCAAGTCCCACAGCACCTAAGTTTTGTCTTCCAAGTGTCTCCTGGGCTTTTTCCAGCACTGCCTGCAGGTATTTTCCCTGAGCCTCTATCCGGAGCTGTAAGTGTCGCTGTACCTGGTTTAATTGAGAACAGATAGTCAAAATTCTGCTAAATAATCCTTTACAAGATAGTGGGAACAGAAGAACAGTGTGCCTTTGACTAGTGAATTAATGATATTAAACCGTTACCGTGAATGCACATATTTACAGAACATCAATTATGTACAAGTTTTGTTTCTGAATATTTTATATTGATCAGGTTGGTCTAGGGAATGTGATTAATACTTGTGTATGCGAACTTCCAAAAGTCATTTATGAGTTTTTGACATCTCTTAACCGTGCATAATTTCTTTTCAAATTTGATCCCTGGTTCTTTTCCTTGAGGTTTTTTTAAGAACATGTTAACTTTATCTACACTAAATGAACATATTGATAGTGATATGTAGAACTTGATGCATGCAAAAGTTTGTTTGCGTTATAGTATTTTCTTTTTCTTTTTCCTGTAGTAATAATGTTTCTGGGAAGAACTGAGAAAATACAGCTCTTCATTTTGTTTCTTATTCATTGTTGTTGTAGTCAATATAATCTTGGACATGTAAAATAGCTGTTGTTTATTTTTTATTTTTTTTTGCTGAAAGGACATTCAATTAGATCCATATATACAGAAGTTTCAAGTATCTTATACCTCAAGCTGCTCATGTAGCCTTCTCTGCACTTCAATTTGCATCTGTAGTGCTTCACTTATATGTAAGTTTCTGAAATTCAGAGTTTTCATTGTTAGTGCGAAATTTGAATAGTAAATCTGATCTAAAACAATAGATTTATAAATAACTCAGTGTAAAGAACGTCAGAGACTACTTGTGTTCATACTTGTTTGTCTGAGGTCCAATGCTTAAATTGTTCAAACTTGTTCCATTTGGTTCAGATACTCTGTCACACCCCTGTCCTGCTATACCTATATGAATGAGTAAAATTTTATTCACATCCAATGCTTGGTAAGAAAAAATTACATTATAATTCTTAAATTGCTTGTAAATACTCTGAAGTGTTTAGACAGAAACTTATGAGAATGTTCTCTTACCAGTTTTGTTGGCCCCACTAATGGCTTGTCCGTGCAAATTTTTACTGAGCCTGTACTTCTGCTTGCAACAAGACCAAGTTAGCAATTAATACATATGGTTTTAGTTATAAAAGAACTCCATCCCTTGGTCCTTGAAAACCTCCAAATTGGATAAAGGATCTGTATGGCTTGTTTTTGCACATATGACTCTTCTCCGACCCAGACCACTCCAGTTTACCAATTACAGAATAACACATGAAGGCACAAAATTTCATAATTTCTGTAGTAGGTTTAGGTATATAGTCACACAGAAGGTGAAGCAGGGAAATTTCTGTGTTACTGTAACTGATAAACTAATGAACTGGAGATCTAAGAAGAGTTGACCAGTAGTCATTGCAACTTTCACAAGTGATATTGCCTAGTATTGATATTTACCTGAAGATGACTCTTTAGGTGGTATAAGGTGAGTCCTGGAATCCCCATAAGTTTCATTACTGTTTTTGGAGTAGCCTCTGCATTGGAAGAATAATAAATGAATTAGCTGAAGTTTGATAACCTCTAATTCCTGTATGTGATGATCCTTATATTATCGTACAACACTCACTGTCTGCTCCTCCCAGCTGATTAACTGCTTCTATGAAACGCTCGTGAAGATCTGGGGTCCATTTAAGTCTAGGTTTAGCATCAGTTGAGAGGACAAGTCCCGAATCTCCAGGAACATTCCCACCTTGCAGGAATAAATGTCTCTCGGGAGGAATGGACATTCTTGAAGACGAGTGGATGTTCTTTCCTTGATGTTGGTGATGATGGTACATCTTCTGTCCTTAACACAAAAATTGACATAAGTTTATCTTGATGTAGAGGCGCTAACAACCAAATTATTGTGCTCAAGATCAGTTCTGTTTTACCTGATGTGCGCTTTCTTTTTTCTTCTCCTGATTGAAATTGCTGGACCCTGAAATTTGGAACTTGACGATACTATATTCTTCAGGTACAAGCCAACGTCTTGATACTCGATCAGTTAAATAGAACTACTTACAATAGCTCTTCCTTATCTGCCTTCTCCTTCACCCTCTTCTCACAAACCAAAGGTATTCTCAGGCATGGGCTTTTTATAAAGCAAACTGGGTATGGGGGCCAGGGAGGGAGGTTGTGAGGCATAGAATCCTGGACAAGCCAATGGAGTACCTGCTCCAGTTCAATATTCACAGTGACTTGAAAAGAGATATTGTCCTTCCTACTTTGTTAACTGTGGGCCCTGTCCTCTAGCTCCACTTTCCATTCTCAGAATCCATTTGAATTCTTCTGTAGTATAACTTTCTATAACACCTCACACCTTGCATTGGGTACCAGAACTGATGCAAATTTTTTTGTTGTGCATTCGTATTAGTCCATCTGGCAAAAGGCAGGAATCTTATTCCAGGAATTAAGAGAGGAATTTTGTAACTTGAATTAGGAGAATCCACAATTGATGTTGTCTTGAGGCCTTCAAAACCCACCTTTCACCCTCTCCTAGTGGAAGATTCTTAGAACTACCATATCATTGTTTCTTGCCATGGTGTTAGAGTCCTTTCTTTCAGTGGTCGATGTACATAGTAAATAGTACTATTGTAAATGGTTTTTAGTTGAAATGTTATCAGTGTTGAAGGATGCAGATGGAGACACAAAAGAAGCTTATCTGGTTAGTTGAAGAATGTAGAAGAAGATTCTGTTGACTGGAGCACCTACAAGCTATGGAATTAGATTTAAAAAAAAAAAAAAAATAGTGGAGAGATGCTCCTTGGAATTGTTTGGAGGGAAGGAATGGAATAAGGAATACATTCGATTTTGTCTGCTTCAGTAAGTTTGGTACTTATTCAGCCGCGCATTGTAAAATAGACGAAAGAGGGCCCCTAAACTTTTTCATTCTTCAACTGGCATAAGACAGCTGGTCCCGCACCGACGAATCCTAAGCAACCGGGACCCAATATAAAGAAATAAAGAAGAGTTGTACTTGCTTCCATACTTGCATTTGATGATAACCATGGCAAGTCATGGCCTGAAGAGGACCACTTGCCTTGCCCTTGACTCCTGCCTTGGCGTTGGAGATTCTCTTGTATGAATCTATAAAACTTTTCATTTTGTATTTGATTACTATTTTATGTTACTGCAGTTGTTAATATAAGCTTGTTAATTATGTGTATATATGTAAAAAGTCAGTGATTGAATGTACAAATAGATAAACTCATGCATATTAAGTTTTATAGTTTTCAATGAATTTGTGCACACAATGCATGGAAGATATACATACACACAAATAGATGCAACATTTTCCTATACATCTAAAAGTTCAAACTTCCTCACAATTTTTTATACTATCCTGTCTGTGTATACGGATACAATATATGGAGTCATTTATGCATGACATGCATTCATGCTAAATACTGTTCATCTCATTAAGTATTTGTCTTCTCAGCATCTAGCTGAAAAACTTTTCCTACTTAGCAAACACTATGTCAACTGCAATATTGAAAAAGAAAATGCCTAAGAAAATGTGTTGTTCTTTCGGATTTGCATTTCGCAAGCTGTGCATACTTCAACCACAAGTGCATTATGCTAATGCTGCTTTATTGCATTGAAGGATCTGGTCATGTGGTGATAATCAGGAATTATACTAGACCTATTAAAAATACAAAGAATAATATCTCTATGATCAACAGCTAATGCAGAATAAATTCGTATATAAGTTATGGAGACTAAATCTGCCAAATCACCATCAAATTACGATATAGAAATAGAACCTATTCATGAATGAGGACATAGTTGATATGCAGATACCTACTGAACTAGCACTCTAGATATGTCTAAAACGAGCATTTGCTAAACTACATAGAAATTGTAAGAGATCATTAATAAAAAATGGATAAAATTCCTATTCCTTGAATAATATCTTCAGATTAGTTCCGACTGGCCTTTCATAGAAAGATCGTCGATTCTGATTTGTGAGGATATTTAATGCAGTTTGAGAGAATCTATGAAAGCCAATAGGTAAAGTGCTAAAGCAAAATTCCTAAATAGTTTGCTGGCATGTGGATAGGAATAAATTGCACAAGAGGCAGGATTTGGTACCATGCCAGTTACAGCTTAAAGTTGCTCCCAGTATATGAATTCAGTGTCTCACCACTAGGCAAATTCTCATGGATTTTGATCACACAACATCAAGGACTTAAATAACAGCTTCATGATGATTTTATTGCATATTTGGACACATGATTACATATGGTAGTGTAGGAAATATGAGAGATTTAAGATTTAATTGTGTTCTGATGAGAGTTGGCAAGTTGGATGAGTTTCATTGGCGTTATTTGCAAGTATAATAGTAGTGACTGAAAAAAAAAAAAAAATTGGTAGTCATAAGAATATTGTTAAAGGGCATGCTGGTAATTGAAAGATGTCAAAATTTACAAGAAACCCTGTTTTTGTGCTGTGTGAGAAAGTGAAATCATGATTTATAGATGTCATGTAGGAGATGGGCTGTTCCTTTATTAAGACTTTGCAGGGTCGAAGCTTTAATCTCCTGATTTATCATATATAATTGTTGACCACGGACGGCCCCCATAATAAGAAAAAGAAAAAAGAAATAAAAAAAAAAAAAAAAAAGGACTGGACACAGGATATATATGTTCCTGTTTGGAGAGGTTAGTGATCAATGGATGTTTGAAAAAAGAACAAACATGTTGCTACAACTTTCATTTCATGTCTGTTGAGGACCCAGTGGTGTTTATAATAACGATACATGTAAAGTACTTAACTTTCCCTCATGTTGCCAAAATGCCCTTACGCCCTTCAAATCTCTCTTTCTTTATGTGCTTTTGTTTGAACAGTACAAGGGAATAGTATGCTTTTACTCTTGTTATTACCTTCCTCTCTCTCTCTCTCTCTCTCTCTCTCCGATGTTATTCTCCTCTTTGGAACAGAGAAGAATTTCTGTTCTTGTACTTACATTTCCTTTTATGGATTTTATATTAATATCAATTTACTTTTGAGGACAGAAAGAAACTGCAAAAAGAGAAGCATATCATGTATGAGAATCAGGTTATGGACTAGTCAATCATAAGAAAAAACTTTGTGAAGACGCTTATTGGTTGTGACTTGTTGACCACACATGATGGCAGTGGCTCCATTAGAAAGTGAGAAATGACCACGGAATGCTATTCCTTGTGGAGAAAAGTTGGGGGTCGAAAAAAAGCTCTAAAGATTCCCGCATTTCCATGGAATAAGAATCTGGGAATCTTAACTCAAAGTAAAGCCAATAGGTCATATTCTCAAGTCAAGAATTTATTAGTTATTCTTCTCTACCCAAAGCCACAAAAAATGGGTTCCTAGTTCCCATCCTCCTTTTCCACTTTAGCAAATTTAGTTAGATGCCTTTCAACATTCACCATGATGGCTGTGCCCTCCTATGTAGTGTAACTGTATGAGAATATTGCCATGTTTAGAGAGTGCTAAGGTTTTTATTATGAGGCATCTATTGATCTATTATTGTTTTACAAATATTTCTTTAACCACTGCTTGGCTGATGCCTGCTTCCATTGATGTCTAGGCTAGTGCTCTAGTTGACCTGTATATCATTGTTGTCGTCTTCTGAGTTCATTGATTCATGTATTCTCTTATATATGGTTATGGGTTTAGCTTGAACTCATAACAACAGAGCACAAAGAACATAACATATGTTCCAATCTCAACACGAGTCTGGTTCCAAATTGACCTAAGCCAAATGATTCGTTCTTGTTCTTGGCTGGCCGTATGACTTCACTTTTGGGTCCTAGGACAATAAGGCCTTCTACATAAACAAAAAGTCTCGAGTCCAGTTTGTATTGTGGCATTCCTAAAATAGTTCTCTGATAAGTACTTGGCGATAATGGTACAATACCTTTTTGTTTCGCATAAAACCGATAATGGTACTTTATTTTGACACATTCCTCTTCCATACTTTCTTAAGAGAGCGAAGTTGTCCATTTCATGCATATATGCTCAAACCATTTTCCTTTGTTGGCTGCCCAGGTTGTAAACATGAAAAATACTAGGTTTAGAGTACAGAGCTTCCCTTTTGGTCCAACTTCCTTTTCTTTTTTTATTTATAAACTATCCCCCCTCCATTCCTTTTGCCACTTGACAAAAGGGTGTCCTTCAAATGGTTCCATTCCATTGGGGGTTAAATAAGAATAATCAAGGAGAGCAAGAAAACAATGTGTTTGTTTGTATGTTTTTTTTTTAACTTGCAAATTTACAGTTAAGCTGTGGCTGTGGAATATTTAATTGAAATTTGGTCTTGTGATTTTATAGGCCAAATGCTCGTTTTAAAACAAAATTGCAAAAAATATCTCATCTTGGGAGGAGTAATAGTAGAAGTCACTCTTGTGTCTTTCAAAAAATGATGTGGCTTATAAAATTACTATTGGCCTTATGAATCAATATTGATAATTACTGAATTTTGATCAAACGGTGATTTTAAAAGCTACCTCATTTTTATAGTGACACAAGAGTGACTTGTAGAATTACTCATTTTGAGAGTGGTTTAAAAACGTAACAACGAAATATGTTTTAAAATAACACATGATTTTAAAAATCACAATTTCATTAATTGTGTTTTGAAATTATCATTATTTATCATTGGGAAAAAATAATAATAACAAAATAAAATGTTGTCATGGTGATGTATGGGGAGCATAAGCGATGGAACAAATTTTGGAACAATGAAGTAGCTCGTACAATGTACCGAAATTGTTGAGTGTACCAAACCAGAAAGAAAGGGAACACAACACAGCTGTTGTTTTCCTTCCCCTGTACTGCCGCATAAAATTATTGAAGATTTGGAAGAGTGAATGTGATGCGACGACTTGTTTAATGGCCTTGATGCTTTGAATACGACTTAATAAAATGAGCCACAAGTTTGAACATCACTTTGTCTTTGCGTGATCCCTCCTCCTTATTCTTTGATTGTGCTTCATATTTTCTGGACTTGGATAAACAACCCAATTTTTTAGGATTCCAGCATTGGTAATGGTATATGCCATCCAGCCCCACACACAAGGATAGAAAGAAAATATGACACCTATAATGAGAATATGATATTGATTCTCTATTATAAGTGATTTTCAAAGTTTTCATTGCAATTTAATTAATCATTTTGAAATAACAACACATATGTGGCTAGCGTTTCGTTGCATAAAAAAGGAATATTTTGTCCTAAATTATCCTTACAATCTTATATATTTCCTAAGGGATTACTAATTAAGATAAATCATTATGGAATAAAACAATTTATTTTTCTCTGTCTCTGTTCCTTTTTTTTTTTTTTTTTTAATTTTTTTATAATCATTTTTCTCCCAAATGAGAGAATCAAATAAAGTGGGTCCAAAGGAAAAATCCTTCCCTCCCTTTTGTTCTTTCTCACTTTTCCCCTATACCAGGTGGACTCTAAAGCCCAGATAGCCGAAAAGAATCGATGGTGGGGTTTGTGCAAAAGTAACTTGATAAGTTATGGGCCTCGACCATGGGCTCTCTCTACCCTCAAGCAATGGCCTCTCTAAAAAAAATGGCGAGTCCCAGCCCAGTGTTGGGACGAACGGAATGAGACGCTCGAGGCTAGATTGTAGAAATAATGACAAGCAAGCTCCTCTTCCTCTTATCAAAAAAGCTGTTGAACTGAGTGGCCAAATAAAATAATTTATTTATTTTTATGAATATCAAAAGTTTGCTTAAAATAGTTTTTCAATTAAGTGTTTAGTAACTTAAAGTGTCATATTTGTATATTTGGTTTTTCTTTTATTGTAATATTGTATAATGGCTCCACCTCCACATCCACAATTTTAGAGATAACGAATTTGTAATGGGGCAATAAGGTAGAGAGCACCAACCTAAAGAGATTAATGCAACTCTTATATATAATGTATATTATAAGGGCTAATGTAATTTGACATATTTTTAAATATATATTTTTTATAATAATTACTTAAAAAAATAATAAAGCCACTTAAAACATATAATATCAACTTAAAATGATGTAAATAGACATTTGATGTCAATTGTTGATAGGAGAGATACGATAGAATTTAATAAAAACTTTATATTTTGTTCATGAAAATTTATGTGATAAGATGTCACATCATCTTTTATTTTTTATTTTTTTCATTCATTAAAAATATGATGTGACATTTTGCTACTTGAACTTTTATAAGCAAAATGTGAAATTTTTATTAGATTGTAACATTTCTTTTGTTGATAAGATCAAACCAAGTGTTAGGGTTGGCTGTGAACGTGTGACACGTATAGGGTTATAACTTATAGCCGTATAGCAAAACAAGTCACGTGATGAATGGAGAAGGCACGTGAATTTTTCTTCTTTTTCGCCAAAGATCTAAATAGTTCGTTTGGCCCTTCAAAGCAGTCTTTGAAACTGGGTATTCAGCTGGAGGGTTTAGTTTGGGAATCGCGAGAAGGGAATTATGGCGGGGGAGTCGAAACCTAGTATTAACGTGAGATGTCATCACTGCGCGGGTCCTCTATCCAAGGAAATGGTTCGTACCTTCTTTTTCTTGTAGTTTTTTCATATTCTATGATCTCTTTTACACTTTTTGTGCTTCCAAATTTTAATTTCCTTTTTTTTTTTTTTTTTTTTCTTAATATTGTCTGGGATTGCAGGAAACCAGTCGGTGGACTGTTCCACCGCTTATCAGGGATAGCTTTTCCATGGTAATTTCTTCATACCCTTTTCTCCTACCTATCCAATTCGGTTCTCTCTCTTTTATAAAGTCTGATAATTTCGACACTTATGGCACTTCGTTCGAACGCGTTTGTTCAGATTGTCTTCTATTTCGTTATACCCCATGCCATAAGTTAATGTTTCCATAAAGATTATTCTAATTCTGCTTCTTATTCTTGGGTTTTATTGTTTTTTTTTTTTTTTTTCTTCTTCTTCTTTTTAATTATGCAGATTGGTTCTGCTGTTGGTGGTACAACAAGTGCTTTTTATGGATTCAACCACGGTATTGCATTCTGCCTTTTAACTTTTAAATATTTCCATTCGTTACATATAGTTATAGCTTGTACTTTTTTCTTGTAGACGGGCGAGTAATATTTCTCACGTTTCTAATTTTTATGAACTTGTGGATTTCTTCTCACCTGCCTTCTGCGCATATATATATATAAAACTTGTTAGCTTGTTATCTGGTTTTTCTTCTCTACTTGATGATTTATTTTTTCTGGTAGGTACTTTGATATAGCTGTGTATCTGCCATAGTCTTTATTGCTTTGGTGACAACTAAATCACCACCATATATGATCAATTATTGTAAATGGTACGTAAGTATTTTACATGACTAGGGCCTATAAAAGAGAAACCAGCAAAAACTAATGGATATTATTAAGCTACAAGGAGGGGCCTTTTTTTTTCTTTTTTTTTTACTGTAGCCGCTCTGCATTAGAGAGGTCTGCGGCAACCAACCAAGAAGATTTCGTTAGTGTCTTTAGGAAGCAATCTGCTAACCCACAAAAGCATAGGGCAGTGACTTCCAGCAAGCCATTGATATCGAATGATGCTACACATGTTTGATTGGCTCTAATCCTCCTTGCATACACAACAACATTATGGAATATCCGCTTATGACTAGTAAATGATCCGCCATTATAATTTGCCTAAAACCACTTCCCAAGCAAAGAAGGCTGTCTTATAGGAGCTAGAGATATCCAAATTGTTGTTACAGGGAAACCTCTATGCTTCAGACCATTGCCTTTCCAGATCATACTGTTTTGAAATTTTCTTCCCATCTGCCATGGGGATGTTTCCTAATAATTTTTGATACTGTCTCTAACCTCCAAACGCTGCTTAGCGTTGTGAATGTTGAGCTCATGCCTTGGCTTCTCCCCACCCAATTAAAGTTAAAATATGATATTTCCAATAACCAGAAAGCAAATGTGATAGGAGTCTAAAGACAAAGGAAGCATCATTTCTTAATGACATCCCTATGTGTTCCCCTTCCCCACCCCCTGCCCCTTGGCGGTGCAGTTACCCTTTTAGAAACCTTATGAACCCTCTCACTCTTCCTGTAATACTTTTACATTTCCATGCTCCCTTCGATGGAATAATGTGAACCATGAAGCTTGTTATGTTAGTTTTCATCAGATGTGAATGCATTTAATTTTCAATATCGCTGTTGTCTTTTGTTATATCTGGCTTTAGTGCGTATATATTTGAACATTGATCCAGGAGAGATTCATTGCTTTTATTTGTTTGTGTTCCATTTCAGTGATGCCAATAGTCCGGAGGCGGGTAAAAGGCCCCATGTGGTTGCATTTTCTCATTGGTGTAAGTTTCTCAATGCTTTGGATTTTCCCCCTTCTCAACACTCTCTTTTGTCCTTTTTTCTTTTTCTTTTTCTTTTGAGGTCCTCGCAGTCCTATGCTTTGGAGGTGAATATTAATATCTTAAACTCCTCATGAAATTGAGTAGGCGGTTCTTTGCAGTAGTCCTTTGGGTGGGGGGGTTGTATGTGTATGCATGTTCATGTATTTGAAAGGCTTTAGTTTCTTAGAAGGTTGCTTAACTGCTCTAATGGGGATTCTTCTGGGAGGCAATGCTTTTTAAAAAGATTGGTGGCTCTTATTTGTTGTCTTGTATGGAGCAGAGTTGAGGTGGATGCCATGAAGGCATGAAACCACCTTCTAGTTCACTTTTGATTTGTACACCTCCACTTAATTTCTGTTTCTTTTTTGGTTTGTTTTACTTTAGTTATGTCAAGTTAGGGTATGTCTATGGTGGGTCCATGAATTACCCAAAAAAAAAAAGGGTTTAAGGAATGGGGTGGCATTAACAGCATTGTGGCGATATTGTTTTCTTGGTAAGTGAACATCGAGATCTCATCAAAGAGAGGATTATCATTAAGTGGCGAGTTTGCTTGTGATAGTCAACGTAGCTACAGAGTTACCTAGATCTGCCTTGATAAGGAATAAACTGATCGATTCACGTCGAACCATCTCTTTGTATACATTTTTGTTGGGATAAGTAATCAAAATAGGATTAGAGGTGTAAGGCGCCCATTGGTACATAAGAAGTATACAAGGGAAAACTACTAATCAGTAGGAGCAAAAAGAACAATGAACCTATCTCTTCTCTCTGTATACATGTGATGCCATTTGTCTAAATGACACATTCTGATCAGCGGAATTCTGATAATCAGTATGACAATGTTGGTTGAATTTCCCAAAATGTTTGAGGGCATATGTTGAAGCTGATTTGTAAGTGACTTTTGTGATTTGTGGTTAATGCCATGCTTAGGGACCCAAGGGTTATATGTTCTTAAAAAAAAGGAAGAAAAAAAGAAGCCTTTTTCTTTTGTGTGTTTGTCTTATTTTTCACTGATCAATATTATTTTACATTCTTTGTTGTCTAGAAAAACAATTGGAGCCAGGGAATATCTCAGTGTGAAATTGTTGCTTTAGAGTTTTGATAGTTATACTTTAGCTTAGTCATGTTGGTACCCCTTT
This sequence comes from Corylus avellana, assembly GCF_901000735.1. Taxonomy (NCBI): domain Eukaryota; kingdom Viridiplantae; phylum Streptophyta; class Magnoliopsida; order Fagales; family Betulaceae; genus Corylus; species Corylus avellana. The sequence continues at coordinate 144,674 of NC_081549.1, read as the reverse complement.
ATTTTTCTTAATTTATTTTTTAAATATTATGATCATGTTGGTTGTTAAAGACTAGAGAGGTGAATAGGGACATGGTTCAGTGGCATAAAAGGATCCATGTGGCCCTCCCAAATTATTTGGGATTAAGGCTTTAAAGTTTATTTGAGTTAATCAACCTATCAAAAAAAAAAAGTTCATTTGAGTTAATCATGTTGGTTCCCTTTATAGATATTCTTTGGATTTTCTTTTTTGTAATTTCAGAATGTAGAGGACTTGGAATGCTTCTGACTTAGATATTCAGTAGACATGTACTTTCTTCTGTGCCTAAAACTTCATTGTTCAACTGCAGGCACCCCCTGTGATAGTATTCTCTTCAGCTTGTGCAGGATTGGCAGGTTAGAGATTCTCCTTATACGATATTTGTCTAGTGTTTGATTTTTATCTGGTGATTTTTATCTGGTGATGATTTCAACACCATCAAATTGACAGGTTTTACCATGTTTTAGTGATGTCTAAAGATATGGAATTATGTTGGAGATGCTAACTAAAAAATCACCCTTTATGTGTATAATGTCCTCTTTGGCTAGAAACCTCTTTCTCATTGTTGGGCTAAATTTTGTAGCCTATTAAGTATGCAATATAATATGAAGGAGTGACTTAACTCAAACACACGGAATTTACGTTACATTTGTCCAAGCTAATTTGTCTCAAGAATCTTCTTCTGGTATAGGTGCCCTTAAGCTTTTCTTTGAAGTATCTTTAAAATCATTAAGACATATTTTATATTGTCCAGAAAATGACTAGGATACTTCCGAAATCAAGTTATTAGAAAAGCAATAGTCATGTTTTATATAGGGTGGAGTCCACCTCGGCAAGATTTGGTTCCTTTACTCATGTGCCAAGACTAGGATGTCAGGGCTTTGCTAGTAATTCGAGAAGTTATGTTGAATGCTGAGCAATGGTTTGGTATGTTGTTAAGACCTTCATCCCTAAAGGGCTGCTTAAACCTGGTTGATTCTCATAACTGGCTTAGCACCATTGTTCTTGACTATACTATCTTAGACGACCCTTTCAATATTATATACGTTTTTTAGAATGAGAAAGAGATTCCAATTGGGAGTACACTTGATACCTCATGTCTGTTCCTTGATATGCAAGCCTACTATTACACATTGAGTGTACAAAGACTTGAAGGATAATAGATTGATTGTTTTGTTTGTTCCTCAGAATCTGTAAATGAGAATCTTGCTTTGAAGGCTTGCCCTTGGCCTATATATTTGAATTAAGATGAACAAGGTTTCCTTGGCTATTGGCATACTTTACATAGGCAATCAAGTGTGATGTTGGAGCCTAATTGGGAGGCACACTCTGTAAAGCATAATAAATGGCTAGGGACTCATGGAGGACAAAAGAGAAGCTATCTAAGCCCTGCAGTAACAGAAATAGGGATCTCCATCCTGTTTACATTAAATCTGCCAAATAGATGCAAAGAGAAATAGTAATTTATGCCTGGTTTTTGTTTTAGTGGGGCCTCTAACTGTGAGTTTTGTAACATTCCGGTCCCATATTGGGAAGAGAATTTGTCAACATAATTTGGGTAATTTATAGAAAGACATGCTAAGTTCCACACTGCTTACTTACTATGTGAAACTGAGCGTTATAAGGGATTTTGAAAAAGTTTCAAATTAATTAGTCTTTTTGGGGTGATAGCGCGGATGTGGCTAGTGTTTTTTTTTTTCTTTTCTTTGGGTAGTACTGTCAACACTGCATGACATGGCCTTGACGTTGGGGTTTTTTTTGTTGGGGGGGGGGGGGTGGAGGTGGAAGTTTCTAATACCTCGGTCCCATATTGAGAATGTGAGTTGTCCACATAGAGCTAGTGGTTTATAAAAAGATATTAATAGATGTTAAATCTCACATTGTTTACTTATTAGGTAAAAGTCATTTTTGGGTAATAGTGCAAATGTGACTAATACTTTTTCTTGAGTCGTTATAGCTAGATTCTAGCATTCTCCAGTGTTTTCTGATGAACTTGTCAGGTGGAAACAAAAACCACTTCTGTACTAATATTGGATTGGTGATACTAGTGATACCACAAGGTAGTCTTAGGGGTGTTGTGAACATGCTGTCGTAACTTCATATTGATGCTTTAAAAGTGCTTGCGTAGGCTAGATAACATGTATTACTGAGTTGTAATCCTCCGCTGCAATTGACATTTGACACTACATACATTTTTGTCATTTGTGATCCGTGGTTTGGTTATATTGCATTTACTAGGAGACAATTTTTGAGTTTTTGCGAAGACTAGGATCTCTTAAAAGTGGGATTGTTGTGATTTTAATAATCGTTGAAGCTGTTATTACTTTATCACTGTTTATGTTGCTTGCACCAAGGGATCTGTAAACTGTAATGAAACTGTTAATGATAATAACATCTCCTGGAAAATCTACAGGTGGTGCCGTTCCAGCCCTAGCCCAACTTGCTTCTTCATCTTATCATGCAGCGGTATCATCACCTTCATTGCCTCCACCTTCGCAAGATGAAAAGATGCACAAGTCCAGAACTTCCTCTACTCTGTAATAAAACCTGCATTCTTCTTGTGCGTAAGTGCGCATGTGTGTGTGAACGAGAGAGTCATTGAGGTTCGCCTATGTACTGTGTAGATGCCCAGTTCAGTAACAGTACGGTTCTCCGTGAAGTCACAAGAGCATGCACAGATATGCTTGTTTGGTTATACAAAGTTGTAATATTTACTTGGGTCAAGACAGTATTTGTTTGATAATTTTTTTTGTTACAAAAATGTTTAAAGGAGATCAAAGGCATGCATTCCAATATTTTGACCACAGATGAAATTATGCAGGGGGAAGTTGCGACGGTTCATTCCTGCTGATTTTTGTCTTTTTATTGAAGGCATGGTATCAAAATGGTTCATTTTGGCAGAGAAATATATTTGTTATGAGATGGTTATACAATTGCCAATGGATCAACAACTTATTTTGGCCCTTTCAAAATGCCATTCAATTTGTTATCCATATATCAAAGTATTGCACAAATCCTTATATTTTTTGGTCTTTGTTTTTGTTTACTTTAACCGGGCTTCCAAAAATCGTTTGTTTAAGGCAAGACACGATTTCACGTGTTAAAAACAGAAGGTAAAACAACAAGTGTAAAATTATGATAAAGGTCAAAGGTGAAAGTGAAATAATATGTATTTGTGGTTGTGGGAACGAAGAAGTTAAGAAAGGTCGGATGGGGATGGGATTCAGTAAGGTCCGTTCCCCGTTGTATGTGCAATTCCAGAGACCAATTCTCTTTTCAGAGTTATCTCTCCACCGTTTTTAGTTGTGTTGAAAATTTAAGAGAGAACGTGTTCTCTCTCTTCTGTGTTGTATAAAATTTGGTAATTGGTATGGTCGAAGGCAATATGCTGACTTGCTGAGGTTGAGAAGGAGACTGCCACATCCTTTCTCGACAACCAAAGACCACTCTTCCTTATACCGTACCATCCATCTCCAACTTAATCCAAAAAATTATAACTAACTAAATAAACATCCTTTCTCGACAACATCATCTACAGCTAAACCAATTGGTATCCATCTTACTCAAACACCCATCAAGCCCGCCAAGCCATCCAACAAGTCCACTCTCACTTCTTCACCTCTGGCTTACTACACAACCGCCACTCTACGTCCTATATTCTTCTTTTTAACACTTTGCTCCGCTGCTACTCTCTCGGCCAATCCCCTCTGGAAGCTTTTGTGCTCTACAAGCACCTCAACTGCTATCTTTCCTTCGACAACTTCACCTACACGGCTTCACCTTCCTTCTCCATGCATCCATATGTGTATGCTGTTTGTGGGTCGTTATTTGAAGCTCTGCATGTGTTTCACGAAATGCCCGAGAGAAACACCGTCACCTGGAATGTCATGACCACCGGTTTGACGAAATGGGGTCACCTCCAACTTGCTCGTTCTCTCTTTGATAAGATTCCAACTCGGACTGACGTGTCCTGGACTGCTATCATCGATGGGTACACACGCTTGAATCTGCCTGATGAGGCTTTGGCTTTGTTTAGAAGAATGATTATTTATGACGGTATAGAACCCACTGAAGTTACCCTTCTGGTAATTTTTCCGGCCATTTCAAATCTCGGGACTCTTGAAAATTGCCAATCAGTTCACGCTTATGGAGAGAAAAGAGGATTTAATGCGTCTGACATACGCGTTACAAATTCCCTCATAGACTCATTTGCAAAATGCGGGTGCATAAAGAGTGCATCGAGATTCTTTGAGGAGATATCTGGCCAGAGGAAAAATTTGGTGTCTTGGACATCTTAATCTCTGGTTTTGCGATGCACGGTATGGGAAAAGAAGCTCTAGAGAGTTTTGAAAGGAAGGAGGAAGTTGGTATGAAGCCAAATCGGGTGACTTTCTTGAGCGTTTTAAATGCCTGTAGTCATGGAGGCCTGGTTGATGAGGGGCTAAATTTTTTCAACAAGATGGTAAATGGGACGTGTCAAGTTGTGCCGGATATCAAGCACTATGGGTGTTTAATAGATATGTTGGGGAGGGCAGGGAGGTTAGAAGAAGCAGAGAAGATGGCATTGGAGATACCTGCTGAGATTCTAGATGTCTTGATTTGGAGGACACTTTTAGGCGCTTGTAGCTTTCATGGTAATGTTGAGATGGGTGAGAGGGTCACCAGGAAGATATTGGAGATGGAGAGAGCATATGGAGGGGATTATGTGCTCACGTCCAACATCTTTGCTGGTGTTGGAATGTTTGGAGATGCTGAGAGGTTGGGAAAATTGATGGATGAGAGGAATGTCTTCAAAGTTCCAGGCCACAGTTTGGTCTAACTGAAGGTAAAGATGGGTTGTCATGGTCTAGACAGATTGTCCTATATCTGAATGCTGGGTTGATAGAGAAACTGCTTAACCTAATGACAGATATCTCATCCTTTTAGGATGCTTTTGTGTTGATTGAGACTGTCTTTCATGGGGTCCCTTACTTTTGCTTTTTTATTGGGTAATTTGGAATCTGCATAAAAAACAAATTTGGTTATGCTGTTTATTTGAAGGATGAATAGGCTTCAGTCCTGGACTTGCTGAGGATGAACTCTTCTGGGGACAATCAAATTTCAGTCAGTCCCAAAATCCTATCTCCTCTCAAGCAAATTCTAACCCTGGTTATTTGCATGAAGGGAGGAGCAGTTCAATCCAAGCATTAGTGGCACCTACGGATTTGGAGGGTCGGAACATTCCATTTTTAACAGCAATTGCAGCCAACAATGGAACATCTGGCTTAGAGAGGCTGTTGAGGTGATTCTCATTATTCTATGAAGTTGGCCTCTCACCGGATGCCAGGTCTTATGAGGATAGCAACAAGTCTTCTGACATTAACACCGATATACTGTCCTTGCAATTCAAATCAAGACGTGGATAGCAATAGGTCTTATTAGGACCTTGAGGGATCTACCCTCCATTAGTAATTTGGATCGTTGCCCAATATTTCCCAAGATGAGGTAAACTCTTACACTAAGATCCATTTCTCAAGGTGAGGATGATATGGAAGAGAGCAGATGATGATTTTTCGGCGGTTGATCGTAATGGTTCGAGTGCCCACACAAGCCTGACATTGAAACCATGCACAAAGAAACATCAGGTTAGCGCTTGTTTCTTTTGAACCAGTGTTTTGGCTTCCTTTCTGCATGCCAATTACCACTTGGCTGTTTTTGAGTAAATCGAGCTCGTGCTTCTTCTCATTTTTTATGTCTTCAGGAATAAAAACCTCGAGCAATCCATCTTGGTTTGATAAGATAACCTTTTAGGTAACAGTCGATGCTTATCTGTGTACGCTCTTTTTGAACTCTAACTAGGACATAAAAAGGGATTGAGATCCCATGCAATACTTAGGATATTTCATGGGATCTCAATCCCATAAAAAAGCATGATATTGTGCATTCTGGCTTTTTATAGACATGGATCATGTTTGGAAGGCGTATGATAACTCTAGTCCAAGGTTATTCGATATATATACAGTCGAGAATATTAATTTTAATTGCAAAATTGAACCATGATTTTGGAATGTTGTTGCAGGAATGAGTACCTACTCACTGTATAGTTAAAAGTGATTTTCACATTCAATTATTGTTTCATAAGTTTAAGCTGATAGGAAATGGTAAATTTAGTAATTAATTGATATTTTAACACTCCCTTCATGTGTGGGCTCAAACTTCCTCTCCAATAAGTGAGACCCGACACATTAAATATTTAATTGAAATGATAGGTGAATTATAGAGACAATGTTCTTATTCAAATATCTTTGTTGATTTCATGTTAAATGATTAATTATCGGAGAAGTTTTGGGATAATCGACAATTCAACATGGTATGTGTAAAGGATAATCACAAGAAGATTGATAATCTACTCAAAATTTAAACTTAGATAAACTTGTTATCTTAGATAAGTCTCATTATCATAGATAAGGTTGTTCCAGTAGATTATGTCTCTCATCTCTTCAATTGTAGATTCTTATCTTCTAAGATAAGTAGTATATTTCAAATGTAGTTCTCAAATGTACAACAGATTATATTCTATAAATACAAACGTCCAATGTTCAATTGAGTAAGGCAGAATATTCAAACATATTGTCTTTATCACATGGTATCAGAGCCCTCCTCTGTGACTTACGTCTCTCACATAGCTTCTGACTCCTCCCCTACCCTCCAAAACCTGCAAAATTGCTTTCACCACAAGCTGAAAGCCGACAACTACCGCCTATGGAAAACACAAGTTGTTCCCCAATTGAAGGGAATAGACGTGTATGGCTATTTGAGTTGATTATCAATCTTCTTGTGATTATCCTTTACAGTATGTGATTAATAATTGGCTACATTTGTTAACATCTCTAAGAGAAATCATGTCACCAACCTCTTGTGCTTTTTGCTATATATTTTGACTTTAAGACTCTCATTCTTAATTTGATAGATTTAAGAGCTCGGTTTAGGCTCATTTTAAATTCAAGACCTATGTTAGATCATCGTTCAAATAGGTAACAAAAATATGTGAGAAAAATACTATTTTATTCCTAAATAAAAGAAAAATAATAATAATAATAAAAAACACTCAGCATAGGGTGGCTCACGGCTTCTCCAAATTGAGGAGTGCTCGTAGCCAGAAAGGCAAGACTCACACTTTCTAGTGTTGAGTGCCTCATGGAGTTATGGGCTTTGTTGTTTTGTTGTTTTGTGGATTTTGGGTTTGGGTTTGAAGGCTTTGGGTTAGGTTTCTTGCTCGTTTGGAGTCTCTTGTATATACTGCATGTACTTAGAGGTGCCTTACGATTTTTAATAAAATCTATTACTTATAAAAAATAAATATTAAATCTATCAAACTGAAAATTTTGGATCTTAAAATCAAAAAGGGTGAAAAAATAAAAATATAGGAGATTGGCGACCTAATTGACCAATCTCTAAACTAGTCTACATATGCAGAGAAAGAATTATATTTTTCCTATGATTTTTGCTTTTAAATAGAGTAGGGCAAGTAACAAGTTGCATCATCATCACATTGTCGGTGTGTACTTTATGCTCAAACTAATATTTGTTATCTGCATTTAAATGATTGAGATGTTACAACTTTCTCATTTTCTTAACTTTTGGCGATGGAAATGTAGACAGCAACAGCAAGGTCGAAAGATTTTGATCCACAGGCTTAATTAATTTCCTTAGGTGTTCTGTCACAGTTGGTTTTCATTCCATTTCTTCAGACATCATTGTCTTCACCATATATATAATTAACGTTGAGGAAATTTTCTGCTTTAATTTTTTAGAACCTAATCCTCGAACAATCTCTGTTAAGTGTGTTATATTGTCAGGCACAACACAACTTGAAGCAGCAATATATGTTTCAAAAACAAGTTATGATCCCCGGAAGTCGTGAGGGTTATTTATTTATTTTTTGATCTCATGAAATTCTGATGTCAATGAAATAATATTGTTATTGTGACGCATGAGTTGTATGTATTTAGAGTATCTATAAATTAATTATATGATTCTGATTTCTGAGTACTGTCGCATGGGACCTAAAGGGGGCAAGCATTGCATGCGTTTAAAGAATTCTTATTCACTGATGCTTTCTTTGAACGCATTGTATAAATGCCACTACTTTTCATTTCATATATACTGCTACTGGTAGAGCATGGAAGTATATGCTCTCAATTATTTTCTTAATTTGGTGCGCAACTTATATATATATATATATATGCTCTCAAGTCTCAACTCATTCTTTGAGATCAAGCTTTTTTTATTTTTTTCTTGGTTGAAAATTGACATTATACTTTTTTATATGTATATGCTCTCAATTATTAGCTCTTGACTTTTTAATACTATTTATATTTGGACGGCTGCGATTTACAATATTTAATACTATCACGTACACATTGGCCATTGGTAGCAAAACAATAAATTACAATTTACAATATTGGGGCGGATACCAAAAAAGGAAAAAGAATCGATTATTTTGATCCGTAATTACGTACGTGGTTAACATTTGATTATTTATGCTAGTTTTGAAGTGGCGAAATAAATTATAATTAATTTTATGACAAAGAGTATATACCTTGATGCGCGCTCCTCCTTTTCCAAGAAAACCTAGTAAATATTTGCTTGAGTCCTAAGCAAACAATAAATCTTAAATCCAATCTGCACCCAACAAGGACAAGGGATGGCTTGAGTATGAAATCTTATAAAAGGGATGGCTCCATATATCGGTTGACTCATCCATCGTAAAGTGTAAAAAACCCTACGAATTAAGTAAGCATTAAGAAACCTTTCAAAACCCTCCCTAGCTCTTTGTGAATTGTAGCGTCTGGTGAGAGCATAATTAATAATGGAGAAGATTCTGGGAGTAGTTAACAATAATGTTGGCGGGGAGAGGAGGCCCAAGACTAAGATAGTGTGCACGTTGGGACCGTCTTCTCGGTCGGTGGACATGTTAGAGAGGCTTCTGAGGGCAGGGATGAACGTTGCTCGCTTCAACTTTTCCCACGGCTCTCATGCTTACCACCGAGGGACCCTCGATAATCTCAGGGCTGCCATGAACAACACCGGCATTCTCTGTGCTGTCATGTTGGATACTAAGGTTTATATATATTCTAATTTCCAGCTAATTTCCTCCTTCTTCTTCTTCTTCTTCTTTTATATATAATATATGCGTCTTAATTTTTATATATTTCTTCAATTCCTAGCTACTTAATTTTATTGTTTTCTTATATTTTTATGATTATTCCATGTTATTCATTCACTTTGATTCTAGCGTTGTTGGGTTTTCTCTTGTTTGCTTCCTTAATTATAAGATTTCTCTCGATGAGATTAGTACATACTGATTCGGTCTTTGTTTAATTAGAATCAGTTCAGAGCTATTTAGAGTTAGTGTGTGTAGGATGGGTCGGTTTTTGGTTGCTTTAGCTAGCGTTGGATCCTCATTGAAAGTGAATCAAGCTCCTACATGCATGAATGTGTCCGGAAAGAAAGTGGTTTTGATTGTTGTTGAATCAAATTCCAGTTTTCAATTTCAAAACTATTTACAAATCTTTCTTTTTTTTTTTTTTAGAACATTAATTACTTTTGGTTGATTATTGAAACAGATTGCTTATAATTAAGGTGCAATTAATTAATGCATGAACTTTAATTTATGTCATCTTCACCATTTGATGTAATGAGTCTTGATCAATGAATATGTTGTTTGGTCAGAAGCTGCTCGCTTTCCTGCAACTTTTCCATAATAATAACAACGATTGTAGAAAGATATGCTTTGTAAAGGAATAAGAGCTTTAATTGACCTTTCGCGTACGTTCTATAATTTTTCTGTTGATCATGCGCTCGATGCTTTAACTTTTTGATGAATAAGTTTGTGTACAGTACTGATCAGTAGTGGACTTAGCTTTCATTCATGTTCAACAAGCCATTGATTTGGAAATGAATTACTTAATTGGTTCTTCCATCTCCTTTTTTAGGGTCCTGAGATTCGAACTGGGTTTTTGAAAGACGCAAAACCCATACAGCTTCAACAAGGTCAAGAGATTACTGTCACGACTGACTATAGCATTGAAGGTGATGAGAATATGATAAGTATGAGCTACCCGAAGTTGGCTGAGGATTTAAAGCCACAAAGTGTTATTCTGTGTGCTGATGGGACAATTTCTCTTACTGTTCTGGATTGTGACAAGGAACGGGGTTTGGTTCGTTGTCGTTGTGAAAACTCTGCACTACTTGGTGAGAAGAAGAATGTCAATCTTCCTGGAGTTATTGTTGATCTCCCAACCTTAACGAGCAAGGACAAAGAGGATATTTTGGAATGGGGAGTTCCAAATAAGATTGACATGATTGCTCTCTCTTTTGTTCGCAAAGGTTCTGACCTTGTGGAGGTCAGGCAACTGTTAGGACCCCATGCAAACAACATCCTTCTCATGTCAAAGGTATGTTAATGTCATTAATTTGAAGAAATTGTTTGAACTAGGCTAGCTAGCAAGCCGAAGTTAATTGTGAACTCTAAGAATTTGACATATATATATATATAGCTACTATACTGACTATTTTGTTGTGTTTAATTTGGGGCCGGGCAGGTGGAGAATCAAGAAGGTGTTGCTAATTTCGATGATATTCTGGCAAACTCAGATGCATTTATGGTGGCAAGGGGTGACCTAGGAATGGAAATTCCCATTGAAAAGATATTCCTAGCTCAAAAAGCAATGATACTGGAGGCCAACATGCAAGGAAAACCAGTGGTGACTGCCACTCAGATGTTGGAGTCCATGACCAAATCTCCCCGGCCTACTCGAGCTGAAGCCACTGATGTTGCTAATGCAGTTCTTGATGGCACTGACTGCGTCATGCTTAGCGGAGAAACTGCTGCTGGGCCCTATCCTGAAATTGCTGTTCAAACCATGTCAAGAATTTGCACAGAGGCAGAGGATTTTATAGACTACGGACATCTTTTTAAAAGAATAATGAAAACTGCACCAATCCCGATGAGCCCATTGGAGAGCTTGGCCTCTTCAGCTGTGAGCACAGCCCATTGCATTAAAGCAGCTCTAATTTTGGTCCTAACCAGAGGAGGAAGCACTGCAAAGCTAGTGGCTAAGTACAGGCCAAGCATGCCAATCTTGTCGGTGGTGGTTCCAGAGATAAGAACAGATTCTTTCGAGTGGTCATGCAGTGATGAAGCTCCGGCAAGGCATAGCCTTATTTATCGGGGTTTGGTTCCTGTTTTGAGCACAAGTTCTGCAAGAGCTTCTCATGCAGAATCAACCAAAGAGACCGTAGAGTTGGCCCTCCAACATGCAAAGGCCAAGCAACTTTGCAAGCCTGGAGACTCGGTCGTGGTGTTGCATAGAGTTGAGTCTGCTACTGTCATCAAAATATTGACTGTTGGTTGATTGTATTGGGCCAAAGTTTGGTTAATGGTACTTCGATCTTATTTTGTTGCGCGATTTTTTCTTCTTGTTTTTCCCAGGATGGGACGGTTATTGAACTCAATTCACTGGATTTTGGTGAGAATCTTTGAGATATATACATCGATCGATGATCTCAATTTTGTGTTTGCATGTTTTTCCTTTAATCCTTGTTTCTGTGAATGTTATTCAACATCTTCCGTCTTTATGTAACAACCTTAAATAAAACAACATAAAATCAGAAGAGAAGAAATCCAACTCAGGAAAAAGCTCCATTGTTAACAATATTATTATTCGCAAATATTGCTTTCCTATAGGCCTAGAACACCCTTTTTCCTTTTCTTTTAATGTAAATATGATGAGAAATACAAATACTAAAGTTATAACAAAGTTATAGGAGAGACGAGGAAATCAAAATATAGCAGAGCCGGGACCCAACAATTACCCAGACTAGCCAAAATAATGTCAAAGAAAAAAGGGAAATGGGACAAAATCGGGTCCAATAGATTCTTGGCCCAACCATTTAAAGGAACAACAACTTTGAAGCAAAAACCGGATGGACAGGCCTAATTATATTACTAATGTTATTTTTTACATTTATTTATTATATTTATTTTGAGTGACCCCTTGGCATTAGTCACTTAAAAAAAAAAAAAAATTACTTAAAATACATTTACATGAAAATAAAGAAACACTTGTTATTTGAGTTATTTTATTTTTTAAAATTTTATATATGAGATACCAAGAAATAAACCAACAAGAGAAGATACTTTTTACTTATATTATTACAAAAAAAAGTAAATGGAAAACTGTCACGCCTTGACTTCTAATCTTAAAAAATCTTCTCACGAGTTCGGGTATTAATTGCAAAAACTATACTTACCTTTTCAACTATCATCGAATTTTAAATGTTATCCCCAAACTTAAAAAGATTTGCAATGTATTCTTAAAGCACATAGCCTTTTCAATTAACCATTATGTTAGGATTTTCTAATATCTTGAAGAAGAAAAAATGCACCAACAAGTAATTTAAAATATCTATTATTATATATGTGTGTGAAAATTTAGTTATGTCATTAGATTAAAAAAAAATATTTAAAAAAATTCCCTAGCCATGAGAGTTTTAGTTAAAAAATGAGCGGTACAGATATACAAATGAATTTTTTTAATAGCATAAATAAAATTGAAATAAATTTTATTAAAAAATTATATGCATCTTAGACATTATTAAAAAAAATAGACACATGTCACTTTTATAGAGTTGCTAAGTTGAAAGAAATTTCTCCAACTTAAATTGGAGGAAAATTATGTTCTATACAAATTTGGTGAAATATAATTATATTTAATTTGTAGAGAAGGATAAATGAGAGTTTTGTGGTTGATGTGGGGATATTTTGGGGATATTGAAGCAAATGAGATGGGCAACTCGGGAAAGTAGAGGTTATAAAACAAAGAGCAGAAACCCTAGATCGCACCGATTACTTGATCTTATCTGAGCAGGAGTGTGAGAGGAAGGACTGGTTGGTTTGGGGAGGTCTCAAATCAGAAAAGCCATTCTTTAGTGTCTGCGAAGGCTGAAGCCACCCTGTCCCAACTTCGATAACGAAAAAGGGGCTGCCGGAGGCTCAGCTATTGTAGGAAGACAAAGAAATGAGTTCTTTCTGAAGAAGATCCCTTTTGCCAAATAAGTCTTAAACTTCACCCTTTTTGCGATGAAGACTGCCTGCGCTCTGAGCCCTTCATTTGATCGGGCAGTGATGGAATTGCGGGCTTTCCTGTTCTAATTTCCTTTTTGTCTGTTATTTGCTTTATGCATTTGTGTGTTTTTATTTTTTTGTTTTTTTATCTAATATGTATGTATGTTGAATACCATTGCTTATTAATTAGTATTTGCTTGTTAATTTGATGCACCCTGCTTTGCAAAGTACGGCATTTGCTGTTCTCTCTGTTAGGGAGAATCGAGATGTTTCTTTTTTCTTTTTCTCTTTGTTTTGGGGATAAAAGGTGGGAACGCGGAAATGCTTTGGGATTTACCTGGGAAAACTTGGTCGATTGTTTGATCATAATGGCCTAAGGAGAATTTGTTGTTAGTTATTCTGAAACTTCGTATTTCATTGTGGTGTCTTTATACCGTCATTGTGCAGTTTGGCAAAAGAGAAATCGAAATTAGTAATATTTAGGGAAAAAACCAAGTTTTTGGATGATGTTATGGTAACTACTGAGTTGGGTTTGAAGTCTTCTTGGTTGAAGAAAGAAAGAATGAGAAGGCAGATGATGCTTCCTTCCACAATGGAATTAATGTTGATGTATGATATGTGTATGTATATTAGCTTCTCTGATTGTCGAGTGGGAAACTCTGTATGTGTATCACTGTTATGTAGGAAAATAATTCCTAAGCAGTAGTAAGCATGGAGTTTTAGTTTTAAGGTTTTGATCCACAGGCTTTGCTACGATCTCTCATTTATCACCCCTAAACATTTAGTATTGAATGCTAAATCATATGCTTTTATTACTTGCATGTTAGAATAGTTATTTGTTTTGGTCCAAATGTCAATAGGAAGTAGTAGCAAAACAGAAGAAAAATAAGCTAAAGGAAAAATGACTCCCACATTTGTCTACGATGAAGTGGCGGGACACGTGAATGGGTTGTGAACATGGCCTAGGTGGGCTTAGTACCTTGGTTGTGTATTGTGGGCTAGCCCATCAATCCAACATTATTAAGTCATTAACAAACTAGTGTACCTTGGTTATGTATTGTGGGCTAGCCCATCAACCCAACATTATTCAGTCATTAACTAACTAGTGTAGTTAACAATCCATGGTGAGTATTTCGTTGGAGTCCTTGAAAGATTTAGTCAAGCAATGCTTCTACTTGAAATTAAGATGTCATCTTCATCCTCAACTGCAAAATGCCTATCAATTCTACCTGTGATAATCGTTTTTTGATAGGGGACAGGGAATTTTCTAGACCCCTACAGAAATTAATAAATTATGCCAAAGCTGATGGTAGGCAGTATAACATATTTTACATGACTATTTCTTAAGAGTTGTGTGTAAAGAGCGGGGGAGCTAAAATAGCTTTCTTCATGGTTATATGGTATGGTGGCAACTGGCAACACAATCTGTAATTTAAGGCTTAAGGGGACCAATGGATGCTGCTTCTTGGATTGCACATAAATCAGGATCCATACTGTGGTCTACATGAAAATGCTACCCAAAGAAGCGATCATTTTCTTTGACTTCAAACTAGAGTTTACTTCACAACTTGATATGGGCACGAGGAAAAACTTTGATATTGTTCGATTTAGAAGAACTTGGTGGTGACTATAAGAGGTACTAAACTGTTAATTAAATGATTCAATTTATTCTTAATCATCAGTTTAAGCTTTTAGAATAATTAATGATTTATTATAAAGAAGGTTTAGTTTTGAAAAAAAAAAAAAATTGTAAATGACTCTATATAGTTGGTGTGGGGCCTAATGACCCAAATATCCTGCAATTAACCAATAGACTTGAATACAACCATAAAGCGCCACATTAGATCAATCTTTTAGCACATCAACATTAGGCTCTGTGAAGGGGGGGGACTTGAGCCTTCGGTGGTTCGGTCCGCCAATCCCCAAAATGATCCTTTTTTTTATTTTTATTTTAAAAAAAAAATATCCATATAATTCTTTTAAAATCCTAGTTTCATTCATGCCCGTTGGCCTGCTCTCTCATAAGCTCTTGTGCCAATCTTTTTGCTTTCTTGTATATATATTTTAGATCTCTATTTCGGCCTGCAGTCAACTTGATCTATCGGTTGGCATTTGACCAATCATAAAAATAAAAAATAAGACTAAGAAAAGATATAGTACTTTGTTGACCGAAAAAGCAAGCAGAGGACACGTATAATAGAGCAATTATTGATTATCCTTTAATTACTTTACAAGCAATGATAAAGACATAAGATAACAAAGGATCGCTAATTAGATAAGGCGGCCTTGGACAGATGGAAGACAAAGGGAAGGGGAAAGGGAATAGGAGCTTTTTGAATATTTTAGTGCGAATCAGTAATCACATAGCTGATACTTGATAGGCCACGTTGAGGCCTCAGCCCTCACGAACGCAACCAAATCCATATTTTTTTCCACCAAACGTTGCTTTATCCAACCAAATTTCGCCGTTACTTTCATATGCGGTCCAACATTTAAAAAGCGACACTCGCCTTCCTCCTCCTCCTCTTCGAATTTTCTAGGTGCTCGACAGCAGGAGTAGCACCAACTTTTACATCAGCCCACAGTTTGAATAAGCTTCAAGAAACTTTCCTACTTGTAGACAGATATTTCTTCAGTTTTTATATTGACCAATTCTAATAAAAGAATGCCCACATCCAACAGATAGCTTAGCTTTCCATTCCTTTCCGACCACTTTCCTACCTGTAGACAGATATTTCTTCAGTTTTTATATTGACCAATCCTAATAAAAGAATGCCCACAACCAACAGATAGCTTTCCATTCCTTTCCAACTTCCCACTAGAGGGTAAGGAGTCTTAGGCTGTGTTTGTCAATGGAATGAAAAAAGAGAGTGGAACA
The DNA here is from genome assembly GCF_901000735.1 of Corylus avellana. Lineage (NCBI taxonomy): Eukaryota > Viridiplantae > Streptophyta > Magnoliopsida > Fagales > Betulaceae > Corylus > Corylus avellana. The sequence goes on along the minus strand of NC_081549.1, from coordinate 128,667 downwards.
GTATTATAGCAAATTTGATTAATATGAGAGAGAAAAATAAAAATGTTTTGTATAAAAAAATAAAAAAATTTGTTTTGTAATGATTTTTTTATTTAAATAATAATAAAAAATAATTGATATGATGTAAAAAATAAAAATGTTAAAATTGATTTAATTTTTTTTTTTTTTAATTTTTGGGTCCGATCTTGTCCAACCTTTTGCCAAACACAGCCTTAAGGACCAGGAGCATACCTCTGTTCCCCCGGAGTTATATACCCTACCCTACAAGCTATTTCAGGGCGTCATAGCAAAACAATAAACAAAAGCTCATTGATTTCGTCATACGCACGTTCACCTGCTCCACAACCACAAAAAACCAAATGGAACAAAGAAAGTAGCATTCATCCATGCCAAAAACTCCAATAGAAACCAAGGAAAAAAAAAGAAAAAGGAAAAGTCCCACTGATCGATAAACAGAGAGATATTATCTTATATAACTTAATAGAAGGGATAAGCTTTTTTACAATCATAAAAGGGCTTCAGTCCAACATAAAAGAGCACCAACAAGCACACAACTGGTTGCTCTTTAAACTTGCAAGGAACCAGCAGGCTAGGATCCAAAAAAAAACATAAATCCAAAGGCCTGCTCCATAAGAAAATACACTCACAGCATGACTTCATTTTTAGTAGTATGTTCACTTCTCACATGGATATTACATGAAAACGGTTCTGTACAAAGGGAAAAGATATAGTAAATTGGCGTTGTTGGGAAACAACCACATCATCTTCCAGCAGCGACCAAGGTCTTCTCCTTGGAGTCTTGGGCAGTCTTTAAATGAGATGGTGCTGTTTCTGCGATGATCTCTTCCTGTGCAGGGACAGGCACTGGATGAACTGGTTTTGGTGCGTAGTTGAAAGACAGATCTCTGTTGGCAGATAGTGCTAGGAGCTCTTTCTCCTCCAGCCCTTTTGTTGGCCCCAGACTGCAACGATCAGGGGTGTGCTTGGCCAATGCGTCTTTAAATTTTTTGATCTGTATTATTAATTCCATTATTTAAAAATCCGCATTGAGGGGGGAAAAGAAAGTACAAATGCTCAAATGGTATCTGCAAACAATGTAAGATCAACAAGTGGTATCCGTAACCTACATGAAAAGTTAAACCATTGGGTGGCAAATTATATCTTCAAATTTACAAAAAATGAAGCCAGTAAATCCACAAACAGAAACATGGTGTCCCGTTGAATAATACATAAATATAATGCAAAGCGCAGCTAAACATAATGTCTCATTCAACTTTATTAGTGGATAGTTAAACTAGCTAGGCTGCGAGAAAGTGTAATTTTTTAAAAGGAACATAACAAAGTAGATCCTAAAGGAGGCGGTGAAGATAATATGTTTGTGAGGAGAGGAAGTGTAACTCTAAAAGGAACATTACAAATGGTACTTCCTAAAGGAGGCGGTGAAGATAATATGTTTGGAAACCCCACCCAATTTCTAGTGGAAAACACCCAATTGCTTAAAAACAGGATTGATTGGAAAGGAATTAACTAGCCAAGTTAGTAGAAACATTTTACATATACAATTTATCATTCATTGGCAAGCAAAGTAAGAAAATTAAGAATACTGACCGTGGCATTAGTACAGCTAAAGCTGCAAAGGCGACCATGAGCGCCTCTGTAGAATCGAAAGAAGGGCAGAACATGGACATTAAGGCTATAACACATGGACTTGTGCTCCTCATAGTTCACCTGAAGGAACTGCACATCTGGGTTCATCTCTGCAAATTGACATATCTGCCACATAGAGAACAATAAACAATCATCTCAATCGGGGTGGGTTTTGAATGTAAAAAAGGCATAATAGCGACATGGGTTGTGGTTAAGAATACCACCTTGGGGTGGAGAGCTTTGCAGCCACCGCAGCCAGGGGAGAAGAAATCGAGAACAACCAGCTTATCCCCTGCGTTCAATAGAGAGTCCACAAGGTCCTGTGTGGAGGTCACCTCTTTCATGTTGGGTTGGAGCCCCTTGTCCCACCATTTCTGAACCTTCCCAATCCGAAGGCCCGTCTGTAAATCCCGTACAATGAAAAATTAAAAAAAGAAAAAGAAAGAGAAAGAAAGAAAGAAAACCAATCAATTTCCCTCAACAATTCATATCTTCAGAGGACACATACGAGTTTAATATCAATTTACATGGCATAAAATTTCAACTCGCAATTTTAAAGAGGGGGAAAAACGTAAAAAAAAAGAAAAGAAGGTGTGACCCAAAAGAAATGAATGAAGGATCAAGGAACCCTTTATTGCAAATAAACATATTTTGCCCGAAGTCTAACTAAATTGAAAAAAAGAAAAAAAAGAAAAAAAAAGGAAGATGTGGCTAAGAAATTACCAACCTGAGCAAAAATTGCAGGTTGGAATCGGAAATTCCCTCTCTTGGGCATGAATTTGTTTTCTTGAAGAACAAATCTTCTGCCATGAAAATCACTGCGTGATGAAAAAGACGATCTGAGGGACTGTGGTGTCGTCAGATTCAGAGGTTGAAACCACTTCACGGAAGAAGATGATTTGTAATTACAGCTCTTCTTTGGGAAAACAGAAAAAAGCCCATCGCCTTGACTATGATGACACGATGAAATCAGATTCGTTCCGCCCAGCACCTCCGCCATTGAATTCCAATTCCCCTACTTTTGATTGCCCAAGAAACCCACCAAAACCAGAAAAAGCGGAAATGAATTTACCCAGGTCAGAGAACTAATTGAGACTGAGAGAAAGAAGTTTGCCTAATTGCTTTAGCTTCAAGCATAAGAAATTTCAAGAAAACCAGAAAGGAGGGAGAGAGAGAGAGAGAGAGAACTTCAGGAAGACAAAATGAACGCAGACAGCAAGGAAACGCTGGAAAAATGTTGCTAGGATTTCTGTACCGTTGATGATGTGAATCCAACGATGGTGGAAAATGCACGTGGATGTGAAAATAATAAAGCGGTGATGTGATGAATTTAATTGGATAAGGTTGGTTTTGGATAGAGATCAATTTTTCTTTTCGGATGGCCATTTGGACAGAAAATTGTTAAAAATCCGGATCAGTGAGTTATTACTTTTTTTCCTTTTCATTTTGTTTTTTGTTTTATAAAAAAAATAACCATTTCAAAGAATATATCATTTTAAAAAAATGCAGTTAAAAAGCCTATTGTGTTTGGCAAATTTCTTAAAAATTCTTTTTGCTTTTCAAACCCTCAAAACTCTTATCAAATATCAATTAACCAAGTAGATTTTCCAGTGTGACTCTCCACTGATTTTTTTTTTTTTTTTTTAAAACAAAAAAAAAGACAAATCACTTCTTTAAATATAATTAACATGAGCGTTCAATGGCCCCATGATGGCATACAAGAACATTCAATTCCAAGTTAACCTTTATGAACTTTCAACAACCATACAGTAATTATTAAGAAGGTTTAGCGGCCCTAAGGTGGCCGCCATGAACTTTTGGCGGCTTTGGAATGGTCGCTATAAACTTTTAATTACTTTGCAATGGCTGCTAGGAACGTTGGATAGCTTTGAGGTGGCTACCATGAATTTTTGAGCCATGAATTTCTTGCAGCCTCACAATGGATGCTAGGAACATCAATAACCCACGGTAACCACCAAAAACTTTTGGCGCTAGACACTGTTGATTGCTGCCAATAATTTGTTTTACTTTAGGCACCTCTCTTCATTTTTTTATTGTTCAAAAACACTTTTCAAAATTTTATCAAAGGAACCCTATTTGTGGACCCAACATATAATATGTTTTAAAACTATTTTCAAAATTTAAAACTCAAAAACACTTTTCAAAACTTCGAGAAAAATATTAATTTTTTTTTTTTTAAAAAAAAATTTGTTGGTAAAACTTTACTTTAACCCCCTAAACTTTCACTCGATTTTACAATCTCTTAAACTTTCAAATATCTCATTTTGGACTCCTGAACTTTCAATTGTTCTCAATGTGAACCCATCCGTCAGATTTTAAACGTTATATGATGTTTATACCTCTAACTTTTGTATAAAATTCAAACTTCTAAAACTTTTTTTTTAATTTTAAACAAAAAATGAAAATCAATGACATTTTGGTCTCTTTTTTTTTGTATTTTTAACTGCTAAAATTAATGGAAAGGTTCTATTTGAGAGTAATTGAAAGTTTAAAGGTCCAAAATGAGAGATTTAGAAGTTCAAGAAAAGTTTGTAAAATCAAGTAAAAGTTTAAGGGGCAAAAGTAAAGTTTCTCCAAAATTGTTTATGTTTGTTACAATTTTTGTTTTTGTATTTTTCTTTTGTTTTGTCTTCTTGTAGTTTTTTTTGGAAAAAAAAAAAAAAATCTCAAAACACAATAACAATGGGACCAATTTCATTTTTTTAATCCACCCAAAATGCTTATGACGAATTTATTAAAAAAATGTGTGTTTGGCATGTCAAACACGCTCATAATCTGATTCAGTGCATCCGGATCCGGTGGTTTCATGGTAGACAAGTCACGCACGTGAAGTAGGTACTTTTCGAAATGTCAGTATCTTGATTTACCTCAACCCTTGATCTGATTTTTGGTAAGTTTGAACGTTGATCCTTGATCCTGGGAAATTTGAAAGAGAAGAAGAAATAGAATAGCATATCCTTTTGGAATTTCGACATAGAAGGCAAAGGCATCTTCGTTGCCACCTCGTCTACTCCTAGATAATGTCGTGTCGTCTCATGTGATTGTGACCCAACCATTCACGACAAAAGCGTAGCTTAGATTGAGATCCCCCTTTGGCGTTAGAGAGAGAGAGAGGTTGTGGGCCCCTTTATTCGGACATGTGAGTTTCACACTCTAAATCATTTGTGGTAGATAGATACGAGATGGTTGATACATAATAATAATCGGTCCCCCACTACTTTCGTTATTTAGGTTGTCCAATTTTTTATTTATGAAATTCTAACTCCCTTAATTATAGGAGATCTTCGTCAATCTTGCATGTCATTCATTATATGTTAATATCATGATATGTTCGTTAATGTTTTTTTGTGGGCTTTTCTGGGTTTTAGATCCAAAAAGGTGTCAAGATATTAACATAAAAGTAAAAAGGTCTTTTTTTTTTTTTTTTTTTTTTTACATGTTCACACAAGAAATGAAGAAGGATATCCAACTTGTTAACTAACACATGTCAATACATAATTGAAGAGGGTTAACAAAAATTTAACAGTTGATGCGGCTCCTATGAATTGTGTTAACAAGTTATAAAAGATATCCAGCATTACTTTAGCATTTTGACTGTTCACTACTTTTCCCACTTTCTCATCTGTCTACATCATCTACTGCTTCTCTCAATTTTTGCTCTTTTTTTCTCCTTTCACTAAGAGAAAGATGAAATAACATCGAAAAGTATCGACATCGATCTCATCAGTCATCAATTTCTCTTCTGGTTAGACATTTCTTTTAGATGAAAAGAAATATATTTTCACAAATATATATACTTATGTAAGTGTATAGTACTAAAAAGATGAGATAAGTGAAAGGAAAAATGTTACAATTATCAAATTTTTTATTTAAAAGTTGATTTTTAAATCATGTATCATTATCTCATAAGATTTATTATTTAAAAAAATATGTTATTATCTTATGAAATAGTGATACATTACTTGAGAAATGAGAACTAATTTTTAAAGAAAAATTTTGCTAAATGTAACAGTTCTCAAAAGAAAGAGAAATGCTATTTCATATTCACGTGGTTTCTACAAATTTAATAATTAACCTCTTTAAAAAAATAAAAAAAAAAATTGTAGGAAAAGGGAAAAGAATCAAGAAAATAACTTCGGGCGGGCAGCGGGCTTTCCTAAAGATACCGGGCCCATCCATCCTCTCTCCTCTCTCCTCTCTCTCTCTCTCTCTATATTGTCACTGTGGACCAAAGATTCAAAGGAATCTCTTTCTTATTGTCTGACGACTGACGACTGACGGCTCTTCTCCATTGTTTACTAGACATATATTTTTCCCCACCCAGCAGCCAGCACTGTCCAAATTCCAAGCTCCCTCCTCTTCAGGAGAATCTCATTCTCTATAAGAAAAAGGAGATTGAGTTATTGGCTGATTATCCTATATATCAACTCTAAAAATATGCTTCAACTACATCTTCCCCACCTTTCCAGACCCTGCTCAATCACCCATCCAAGATTCAACCATGCCAGAAATGATCTTCATCATTGCAAAACATCACCCGCCATCAAACCCGTCCTCACCCGGGCCAGAACCCACAATCTGAGCCACATTGCAAGGTGCACAACTCACAATGCTCTGTCATTTCCTACCACTGATGCTAAATCCGATGATGATAACCTCACCGAGCATCAGAAATCTCACGAGGTTCAAGAGCATCAGAAATCTGAGGAGCTTCAAGAGGGTTCTCGTAAAAAGAACTTCTGGGGTGCCGTCAGTTTGATCATTGGCACTGCCGTCGGGCCTGGAATGCTCGCCTTGCCCGCTGCCACCATTACTTCAGGTCCATTTCCGTCCACCATTGTCATCCTCCTCTCATGGGTTTACGTCATATCCTCAATCATTCTTGTTGCTGAGCTCAGCTTTGCCGCCATGGAAGAAGATGGGGTGGAAGAGGTGAGCTTTACTGGTCTTGCAACAAAGGCTTTAGGAAGTCGTTTCGGTGCTTTTGTTGCCCTCGTCTACATATCCTTGAGTTTCTCATTGTTAGTCGCATGTGTTTCCGGCATCGGTTCGCTTGTCTCTCAGTGGTTACCATGGATGAATCTTGTGATGGCTCATGCCTTGTTTCCTCTGATTGTTGGAACCGTGGTTCTTTTCTTTCCTTTTAAGGCAATTGATGCAGCGAATCGTTTTTTATGCCTCATCATGCTCTTCTCTATTACTGCACTTGTGGCTGTTGGTTTATCTGTGGCTAGAACAAATATATTAAATTCCTTTGCTTATGCCTCGTGGGGCTTTTCATCCATTTTGCCTGCAATACCTGTTACTGTACTCACATTGGGGTTTCATGTTATCACCCCTTTCATATGTAAGATTGCTGGGAACACCGTGCATGATGCTCGCAAGGCAATACTGGTTGGTGGGGCTGTTCCGTTGCTCATGGTTTTGTCATGGAATTTGATTGTTTTGGGACTTGCAGGCCCCAACATGGCCGCTTCCATAAAGGACCCTATATCCCTTTTGCTCTCCGTCAACCCTTCTGCTTCATCTCCAATTCAAGGCTTTGCCTTCTCTGCCTTGGCAACTAGCGTGATTGGGTATGCTGTAAGCTTCCCAAAACAGCTTCTTGATACCTTCCAGTTGCTTTTTGGGAAATTGGCTTTTCATTCAGAAATGGGTTCTAATGTGGATGAAAATGGGAGAGTTGGCTCTGTTGTTTACTCGGGAAAGCCAGGGAAAGTTTCTTATATAGAATCGAGGAGCGGTGCTGCCTCAGACGCTAAATTGAAATCAAGCGTCGACGCTTCTGATTCATTCAAGATCTTTGTAGTGGTGGTTGTACTCGTTGCTTCAGTTCTCATAGCATCTTTCTTCCGCTCCACTTTTTCAAAAGCTCTCGATTTTGCTGGGCTTTATGCAAACTGCTTTCTGTTTGGCATCATTCCTCCTGCAATGGCTTACATATATCAATCTAGAAAAAAGCTCAGGTATGGCCAAGGATTTACTCTTAATCGATTTGTTTGAGCAATACTCTTAAAACTATTTGTTAGCTAGGCCCAGGCAACATCAAGATGAAGCAAATAAAAGAGAATTTACACATGAACTGCTCTGGTGACACTTGGCTTACAGAGACGGTCGTTATACATGCTTATTGGTTAATATATATAAGTTTGGTCTCAATCCTGGGAAAAGCCCCCAAAAGCGAAAGAGTATATTGTGAAAACTAGGTCCCAGGTAGATACATATTATCTGCAGGTGCAGGTTCATCCTTGTTTGTGCTTAATCACCCGTGCAAATGCCACATTCTCTAGCTTCATTATATTTCATTTGGAATTAGCCCATGTTCAATGTGGCCAAAATTAACTTCAGAAACAGAGTCCAAATTCCTCCCATATGACATGAGCCTTTTGATTCTAGATAAACTGCTGTCTGATTAATTTGGGCCTAATATCCTCAAAAGAGCCAACTATTTTACATTTGTCTGAAACCTTGATCTCCTATTTTTTCTTAGGTCAGTGAATTATGTGAAAGCCTAAAAGACATTTGATCAGTTCTATAGTCTTGTTATCCTCAGTTATTTTTCTGCATAATGGAATAGTGAAAGGAAATTAACTTATTTACATGAAACTAGATTTTGAATTGATGGAAAACCAGTTTTTAGGTTCCACATTCCATGTATGTTCCATAATCTATTTTCAAGAATAGTTGGATAACTCGTTAAAACATTTTCCAGTGGATGTACCGACCTGGATGAATACAAATAAGTTTCTTTATGATCATTTGTATTTTCCTAGTTAACTTGTTGAGTCTTGTTTCCATGCTCGGATTTTGGCAGATCATCTGTCCTGCCGGGGGGAGATGGTGCACTTCTTTTACTCTTCTGCATTGCTGTCATCTTGGGGATTTGGCATTAGAAGACTAGCGGCTAGAATTTAACAGCCGTGTATTCCTCATGTCTTTCTTTTCAGGGAAGAGTATGGACTATTACTTTTTCAATTCATTAAGAATGAGGAATTCAATTTAAAGTCCTTCAAATTCATGGTAAATAATGGCGAGGCCTATTTCCATCGTAAAAAGAAATTGATGGATGCTGATTTTTTTTTATAATTATTATTAATTTTTAATTTAAAGATATGCCAGTACCAAAAAAAAAGCCAGCCAGCCAGCCAGACAGCCAGCCACTGTCCAGAGAAAAATCCAACAGGAAGAACATGTCAGAGGAAACTGTTGTGGCGGAAATGGATGCCTTGTTGAGGCCTTTTGTTTTTCCTTTTTGTAGGCCTTTTTTTCTGTTTCTGTTGTTTGTTTGCAACTTGCACGTTGATGCTGATGCTGCTCCTGAGCTTGCAGCTCCCTCACGGTCCTCTTCTTCTTCTTCCACGTTGCGGCTTCACCTTCCCTCCCCCTTCCTCTAAACCTATTGCGAGCATGGTTTCCCTCCAAGTTGCACTTTAGACTTTGCATCTCAAAAGTGTTCTCAACTTCTGAATTAATCACCTTTTTCTTGAACTCATTAAACCGACATGACTTAGTTTGTATATTTGGTTCATTGAATTACGAACACTACAAGAGAATATATACGTGCAATGCAACAGTATATCACCAACAACACACGCATCCGTTTGATAACAGGTTTTGCCTTCAATATTATTCACTTTTTCTTCAATACTATTCATCTTACTTTTTAACTTTTTTTATATTCTCTTACTTTTTACATCATATCAATCACTTTTTAAATAAAAAAATCACTACCAAAACAATTTTTTTTTTCATTTTTCTATACCAAACTGTTGAAAAAGACAACAGAAAGATAATTGCAGAGAAGAAATTTGTATTTCTGATATATGTTCAATTGTACAATGGAATGACCTATTTATAGTTGAATGAGGCCCTAAAAGAAAGGAAATATAATAATTACAAAATAATAAAAAATCAGCATATTTACAATAATGAATACGATATCAAATATTTCCGTAATATATTGAGAATATTACGAGAATATAATATTGCGGAAATATAATATTCTAACACAAACATTTTTACTTTTTCACTTTTTTTTTTTTTAAAAAAAAACATTCATACTTTTTTTTTACATCAATCAATTTATGCTACGGTATCAAACCAAAGCCTTTTATCAAACACACCCGTACCACCATTGCATGATCATATCATCAGAGTTAGTGCCATCGACCACGTACAAAACGACATTTATATTTGACTAGATCTACCTCGACGAAGCAGGGGGCATAGCCCTCGGTTTTGAAAGTTTTGATAATTTGAGGCTGGGAGGGGGGGGATGGGGAGAGCAGGGGGCCCCACTGTAGCTTTAAATTAGGGGTGAGTGGGGTCGGAGCGGGTTGAATTTCAACCTTTTTTCCTACTTGACCTGCAACCCTGAGGGTTTGGAAAATCCAACCTGCTACCCGGACAAAGTGAATAGCATTTGCGCGGGTTTGGGTTTTGCGGGTTGTGCGGGGTGGGTTGGATTTCGTCATAGAACTCCATGAATGAACCTCGAGAGGTCTTTGAGAACCCAGAAAGCTCAAGATTAACCCATAATATTAAGAGAAAAATATACAAAAAGACCCACAAATCAATACCCAAAAAAATCTCAAGATTAACCCAGAAGACTAAGAGAAAAATATACGAAAAAACAAACAAATCGATACCAAAAAAAATCTCAAGATTAACCCAGAAGATTAAGAGAAGAGTTAAATAGCCCCTGGGATTTTGTTTCTTTATTTTTTTCTCCATAGGGTTTGATTTTTATTATAGGAGGTCCCTGTGGTTTTGATAATAAACCAAATTAGTTCTTCCGTCAATTGACTGTTAGTTGACTTAACAGAAGTCCACGTAGACCAATTAAATGTTGACACCTCTAAGACTTAATTAATTAATTATTTTTTTAAAAAAGGAAAAAAAAAAATTGAGAATGGCCCTTTGGCTGCTGGGTGGCTCTGGCCCTAACCTTTTTTTTTTTTTTTTTTTTTAATATATATATATTAATTTAAAAAAATAATATTAAAAATTTAAGTAGGTGCCACGTGTCAACATTTGATTAGTCCACATAAACTTCTATTAAGTCAACTAACGGAATGACTAATTTGATCTATTATCAAAATCACATAGACCTTTTATGATAAAAATCAAACCCTAAGGAGAAAAAAATAAAGAAACGAAACCTAAATGAGGTATTTAGTATTTAACCCTTAAGAGAAACATATACGAAAAAACCCAAAAATCAATACCCAAAAAAGCTCAAGATTAACCCAAAAATATTCCCCAACAGCCGAAGATTTCGATACCCAAAGATTTCAGTCAACATGAAGAGAGCTCACAAAGCAGTGGTATGAGCTTTGTTGGTCCACGAAGACGGAGATAGAGCAGAGGGAGAGAGACAGGCGAGAGAACAAAAAAAACGAAAAGAAAAGAGGCACTGAAGAGGGGAGGTGGCTAAAGATGAAAAGAGAGGTATTAGGTTTTTTTATTTTATTTTTTTAATATGCTTATGAGGGGTGGGTCTATACCCGCAACCCACCTCGCACAAGTTGGATAAAATCCAACCCGAATCCGCAAAAAACCCCTCAAAATCGGCCCCTTAATAATCACTCTTGTAAAGTTGTAATGCACACCGCACAATACATTCAAATGCACATTACAAACCCCGTGAAGATGATCCACTTTCCGTGATTCCCACGTTTACCTCATGTATATAACAAGAGAACGCAATAAATTTGTCATAAAACTGAAATACTTCTTTGCACCTTGTAGTATTCCATCTCTTGTATGTATGTACCTACACTAATTCTGGAGCATGCACACATGAGAAGAAAGCTTAGAGTTGACAACAGTAAATGTAACACTTATTGCTGATAAAGGAATGCCTCCTAAAACCAACCAGATATGCATCTTCTTCAACGTCCTTAGCAGCAGGCTTCAGTCCTTGAATTGTTTTGACAATTTTCTCTTCTACAGCCACAAGCCACAACCATCTACACCAAACAAGTTTGACAGTGGAATTCGTTTTCCTGAAGTAGTGGTCTAGAGCTTCGGCAGACCTTTTCCCAGCCATTAGTCAAGAAATGCTCCATGACTTAAAACCACCTACCATTTTTTTTTTCATGTAGTATGGCCAGCTGATGAGCAATTGATCATTGTAAACACTTGAAGCCTACACCGCATCATTAATACCGAGTGGATATCTTCCAGCTAGCTTCATAATCAAGGCAGCACAAACCATGAAGCAGTAGTATATGGAGCTTCCTTTAGTTGTAGTAGATCTATTTAATTTGCTTTGCCAGCTACAGGATTCCGACCAAACTGGATTATCATTGGCTTGCCTTTGAACACATATCCATTTCCTAGATTCTGCAACCAAGGGTATGCCAGTCATCACAACTTCAGCACATGAGCAAAGATAATCAAAAGAAAAAAGAAAGATTTCATTTAGTTGTAAGTAGAACTATATATGCTACTCTTCAATCAGTGAAACGTCCAAACCTAGCCATTTCCAGAAACCTAACATATTAGTATAAAAAACCTCTCTCTCTCTCTCTCCCTTCTTTATTTTTTATTTTTTATTTTTATGTTTTGTAAGTAACAAGTCAGCCTCTACAAGTGAAAAAGTAAGCACATGTTTTCTCAAAATATTTCGAATAGAAGATGTGGGAAGTTTTCTAAAAAGTGTGTTATGTTTTGTTTTTTTAAAAGTGTTATGTGCTTTTGTTTTTTGAAAAGTGTTTCGTTTGGTAACTTAGTTTGAAAATGTGTATTTTTGTATTTGAAAAGAGAGAAGAGTTTTAAAATACGTCAGCAAACGTAGCCTTAGGCTTTTTAGATTACTTCAATTAGTGTTAGGCTTCTTCTAGATGCAAACACCCTGGCCCTTTTTTTTAGAAAAGCCAGGGCCATGAACTATGGTATCAGTAGGATTGTTCATATGTATGAAGCATAACCTATTTCATATGTTGTAGAACCCAAAAGTTACAGTAGCAACTACATTCAAATTTGATGAAATCTAGAGTTTAACTCTTATGTTCATATCACAACATCATTCATTGTGCTAAATGTATGGATATAATCCTAAAAGTCCGATTTAAGATTCAGGTTTCCACCTTTCCATCTCCTTCTATCTATGCTCACAGGTAGGCCATCCCCTAGATTCATTTACAGAAATAAGTACATTGCTGAAGCTAACTTTGATACAGGTAGCAATTCCTTTGCCGCCACTTAGGTGGGAGAGAAATAACAGGACGGCTTCCTGAAAGTGGATTCTTAAGGTTGAACACTGAAAGTGATGAGGCAGTTCATGTTAATGAAATTAGTACATAATGGGACTTATACTTCCATAGGCTCTCCCAACCAAATAATGGTTTGAAAATGGGATTTTTGCGATCAAACTAGCAAATCCTAACGATCTTTCTTTTGAGATGAAGAGAAGACTAATCTGGTTTTATTGCATTTTCCTTTTCTTTGGTCTGGACTGAATTTGCATTTCAATGATTCGAAATTGGATCCCAGGCAGCCAATTGGAACCTTCTTAACAGCTAGTATGGATTTTGATAATCAATTTCCAAAGCAGCATCCATTTTTTTCTAATTAAAGCAGCATTCATTTTGAAACTAAAGTACAGCTACTTAAAATTGGGAGGCATGTCAGTGAGTTACTGAGGAACCCGAAAGAATTTATGATGAATCATTTAGATTACTCTATCAACCAGATATTGCATTATAATTTTTATAGCGACTTAAGGCTCACACGATAACATCATAGGATATTGCACATAAAAAGGAGCAAGGACCAGCTGAAACAAAATATTCTATATGCAAGGGCTGAGATGCTGCAGAAACACAGGCACATCAGATTGCATTTTGTAAGATACATACCAATGCACGATGGGCAAGTTCAACTGATGGAAATGTCACAAAAGCTTGACCTCTCATTCTTCCCTCCTGAAATCCAATTTTATTACTTTTAGGTCCAGAATTCAGCAACTATAGCACTTTAACTTGATTGCAAATATTAATCAATCAAGAAATTAGTATGATATGTCAGGTCCACAAACTTGTTTCCATCCACTGAAACATCCATGTAAGAAGGCTTTGCTCATGCTTTCACAATCACAGACATGAATTTTTCCAAATGCCTATGTATAGTGAAATAATCCTCTAGGTTGTCATCTAATCCTCTCTAAGTACCATATTTGTTCAGTGAAATATTCACTTAGTGCTTTATATTAATAGCATTGACAGTGGCTTTTGTTTCCAAGTTGTATTCATGCTCTTAATGTACGATCATAGGACCGAGTCCTGCATAAGGCTTTCATAACTGAAACTTCGCTAAAAGATAACCAAACCTTGCACCTCATGTACTTTAAGAATCAGAACTCTAAAAAAATAAATAAATATTTTTTTGATAGGTAATGAAAAAAAATATATATTGAAACAACTAAGGACTTGGAACTAAAACTGTCTTGATTTAGATGTTAAAAGACAACTCAGAGACTTCACCTGCATAAGCTTCACGCGAAGACCAGATTTAGCCGCATCAATGCTTCCAAATACTGACCCTAAAGCACATATAGTAAGATATAATAAGCCAGAACTGTCTTTTTGATAACATTGTTAGAAGTATTAAACACAACATTAATTATTTGAGGTACTACAAAGATTTAACATACAATCATTTAACAGAACACAATCATAAAGTAATCTTCTTTTTTTCTAAACAGGCATGAAAGTTGCTAGATAGGTACCATTGATAAAAAACTAAACTAAATTTTGGATTAACTAGCAATAACCAGTGTTCGTGATCTCACCAAAAATGAAGTAGAAGTCATCAGCTATCACGTCCTTTGCCAAGTTCTTCACATACAACACAGAAGCAGGACATCCAGCTGCATAGTTCTAAAAAAAATCCGAAAGAGCTTCAATTAATCATTCAATGAGTAAATATTTGCGAGTCAAAATCATTCTGATCCAGTTGTATGTATTTTGTTTAAAATAACAGATCCTCAAGATTGATATAAGTTAGTGTTGAGCAGTCTATACTTTTAATCACATTCAGTACCTTAAACATTGGTAGTGATAAAATTTCCTCTGGGGGCAACTTTCTGCTCTCTAATTCTTCTGGGGTTGCATAAGCTTTAATATCTGAACCCTCTTTGTCTGGGTCTTCTAATTCTTTTTCTGTGCTATCATCTTTCTGTTCATTCTGAATCACTTTTGGGGCAATTTTGATCTGCAACCCAACCAAGAACAGGATATAAAAAAATATGAAAGGTAAGAGATACAATCATTTATTGCAAAAAGAAAATGACCTGTAATACATAGTTCTTTTTTTTAATCAACGGAATCTCTTTCGGGACCAACGTGGCAGGTTTCACTCCAACAGCTTCATGAACGACATCTTTATCAGCTGCAGGGCCCACAATCACTTCTTGCTTGAGACGCTTTTGACCATATTTTTTAAGTGCTGAAGCTCCAACAGAATAGGCTTTTCCATTAATCTCCTAAAAGTATCACAGCGAAAATTAGAATCCACAGGGATTACATAACAGGTTTAAAAGCCAACTCAAGGATTTTCCTTTAGGTTCCATCTCTTTCAATGTACTTTTGCAGAAGTGTAGAGATTCATTTTTTGATAAGTGAAGTGTAGAGATTCATCCACAATGCTAATTTGAAGAAACATTGTAAAGATTCTCCCCAAATCTCGTAATTAAATGTCCACACATTTTTTTCTTGAAAAAAGGATGCAGGTTAAAAAAAAAGATTAGCAGAAAAATCAACCGCAGAGGTTTTCCTGTTCAAACAACTAAAAACAAAATGACAATGAATGTAAATGTTGCTTGAAGACAAAAGGTATCATTTAAGTATATACAGACTAAACCGCATAATATTTTACCAAATATTTTAGGTAATCAGTGCAAGAGGTTACCTCATCTGAAGATTCCATTTCCGACTCATCACTGGACAGATCTGCCAAATGAAGTTTTGCAGGTACAGGTGGGGGAGGTGGTGGTGGTGCAGGTAGTGAAGGTGGTAGGGGTGGAATTGGTAGAGCCATACGAAATGGAGCTGGAATATTCATTTTGTTCATCAAGTGCAACACCTAGAATTAAAAGGTAGGTTGTAAAATATATGTCCCATTAAGCTCATGAAGTTAACTAGATTAGAATTATGCATATAATATAACTATGGAGCTCAAGGAAGGAAAACCAGTAAATTGTTCTATTAGCATTTCATAAGATTGGAGACAACCTGTGTATAAAAGCGAGGAACAGCAATAAGAGCATTTACAATGTTGGTCAGTATATTTCCATCTGGTGGAGGGTAAGCATACCTGTAACACGAGGTCTATTAAAATCTAAAATAGACATAGACAAATCTAAAGATTTCTATGTCATCCAAAGAAGGTTTTGAAAGAAAACTCCACATGTTAGACAACATAAGTATTACTTTTCAGTCAAATCAAAGTACTGGATGATAAGCTTGGGCAAAAAAATCATTACATTCAATAACAAAAGAGCCAAATTGGTATTGCCTCTTTCATTCTGATTAATGAACTGAAATTGCCTATGGATCTGAGATTTCACAAAGAGCCAAGATAAAAAGTCCAGAAATAATAACGTGCATGCTTAAATTGTTGTGCCTGTAAGGTAGAAAATTTAAGGACAGGTCATAGAAGACATATGAAGAAAGGAGCTGTATCTACAGTGAAATGGAAAAACGTACTCAAGGTGAGGAGGAAATGGATAGTCGACACCAAGCCTTGGGGCAATGGGTTCACTAGCAGGCATAGACCCAGAAATGAAACGTTGAGTAGCATCATTGGCCAAAGAAGTGGGTGGAATAGCGTCCTCCCCGGAATGAGCTTGACTTGCTTTATGTTTGGAATCTAGGGTTGGCTTATTACTAGCTCTCTCCACTGATAAGACTTTACCAAGAAACCTCAGCCTAACAAAACCCAATAACAAAGGCAGTGGCATACTTTTTAATGCAATTGAACTGAACTGGATCATAATCAGTATAAGAGTAAATGTTCAGACAGGAATGAACTATCCCAAAACAATATAATACCCATTTAACTGACGATGCGCCTGGTAAGCCAAAGCTTCATTCTTGAAATCCAAAAATACACAGTTTCTCAATCTGCAGAAAGACAAAAGGATAAAAAAAAAAGAGAGCAATTGAGAAAGAAGGAACAATGATTGGATTGAAACACCAAAGCACAAAAAAATTGACGCACTTAGGAACGAAGCAAGGACGGACAGAGGAAGCACCGTAGTGGGAGAAGAGTCTGAAGAGGGTGTCAAGAGGAATGGCTTCGGGAAGGTGCCGAATCAAAAGGGTTATCACAGCTTCTTCCGCTTCTGATGCTCTTCCATGAAATGCTTTTGCCTCTTCTTCCTGCCGCATCTGATTCTGAGGGTTTATGTAAAGTTGCGAAGTGCAGGAGGAGGAGGGGAGAAGTGCAGCCATTGTTAGAGAGAGCAATTACATTTGTTTCTTGAGAAAACCTTAGGTGATGCGCTGCAAAATACCACTTTTACAGCAACAAATCAAAACTTGACACATCAGCCAAGAGCATAAAATTTAATAGAAATGAAAACACCTGATCAACTAACCTAGTCAAAAGAAAATTCTCTTCATTTTCCCCCTCTCTCCCACATGCTCCCGCCCCCTCTCTCTCCCAAATTTCCCTGCCACCTGCCACCCTACCACCACAACCGGCCACCACCAAGCAGCGCCTCCGACCACCAAGAATTTTCGCTGCCCACCACGAAGGCCGAACACCAACCATCCAGAATCCATGGAGCCACCGCCATAATCCGCCCAAGAGAGAGATGGATGATGTTGGTGGCCCAGGCACGCGGGTCTGGCTGTGACCCACGCTGGTCTGGCTAAATGTTGGTTTTTGGCTTAAGGCTAGTTTGGTTAGCAGAATGATTATTCCATCAGAAAAATGAACAGCTATTTTTGAGAATAGAAGAGTGGAATGAAATAACTATTTATATTCCTTAGTTTGATTGAAACACTGAAATAGAGGGTTGAATGTAATTGCTATTCATATTTCTTTGTTTGGTACAGTTCAATAGGATGATAATGGAATCATATTGTAATTAAATTTCTTAAAATATCTTTATAATACAAATATAATTTATTTTTATTAAGAACTTTTTAAAAAAAAAAAAATTTATTTTTATTTTTATTTTTGAAACATAAACTACATAAACAATTTCTCACGACAAAATCTCACCTCTTCATTCGGCCATCCTCCCAACCGACAGCCCTAATTCCAAACAACCCAAAATTTCTTCAAAATCACAACACCCATTCGGTGCTTAGCCAGAACAACCCAAGAAACTCCAATCCCGCAACCAAAGAAATTTCATCCACTCTTCAATCGAGTTGGGCCATTCAGCCCGTCTAAGAAAACCCCCAAATTCAGTATACAAACAACTGGAAATTCAAGCTCAAAATCGCAACAAAACAAATCAACAAATTTATTTCAACATTTTACTCAATCGATACTCACCCCAAAATTAAAACCAACAAGCTAAAGAGATTATCGATTTGGAAAAAAATGTTGACGGGAGAAATATCTTTGGAGGACGGCCGGACTGCACCCCAAGGAAGCCCACACACTCCTCCCTCTCTTTCCTTCTCTCTCCCTCTCTTGGCGACGCTAAACAGGAAGGCAGCACACAAAAAAAAAAAAACGAATACAGAAACAGAGAGATGAGAGATAGAAATACAGAGAGGGGGCGAGAGATGAGAGATACCTGGTTGGAAGACGGACGAGTTGCAGTCTGAAGAAGACGGACGGTTTGCAATTTGAGGAAGACAGACTGTTTAGGGCGCTGGAATAACGAGAGACTGAATGGCTTTTGTGGCAACTTAAACGGATGCCTTATTCCCACATGAAATGAATAGCTATTCCACTTCTTTTTCTCCTTTTTTTTTTTATTTTTTTTTTATTTTTTTTTATTTTTTATGGATAGTTATTAGTGATTCTCAGAATTATTATTCTTAAAAATAAACTTTTACCAAACAAAAAAAAATGACTATTCTTAAGAATAATTATTTAATTTTTTGGGTTTATTCAAACGACCTTCACTTTTGTTAGTGTTCGTGGGTTGCTGAGTCTTGTTGGTTTTTGACTTACACTTGTTGTTGTTCTTGTTGGCGTTCGGCTGATTGTGACCGCGGCGTTCGGCTGCTCCGAACCTCGGGTGGTTTCCGTTGATTTGGGGTTTTTTTATTTTTTATTTTTTGAAATAGTTGAGTTGGGGCTTTGAACGTGCAAGAGAAAGATGATGAAATTTGTTTAAGAATCTGGTGTTTCCAAGTCTATTGCATTTTGTGTACTTATCTGACGTGGCAGCTTCTAATTAGATGCTGTAAAAGAAAGCATTTGCGGCCCATCCGGTGTAAGGGACTCTCTTAAGGCCGGGGCAAGCCTCACAAGTTCGTTTGGTTTTCACCAAGTTGAGTTGCTTGTTAGGCTGAATATCAGTCCATACGATTTGGACCGATTCATAGCCCAAATATAAATCCATCAATACTAAAAGGGCCCATCCATAGCCCAAAGATTGACATATTAAGCCCATAAATATATCCACCGCCTCCTTTGTCCAAGCTGACGACAACAATAACAAATAAACATCGAATTTGAAAATTTCACGAATAACCTTTACTCAATTGCTTGGAAAATGGCATAGGAATAAATAAATAAACATTTAGAATCTTGGAATTGTACCTTTACTCACACATATGGTCTAGCTGGGACGTGGAGACATATCTTATGAGGGCATAAGAACTTTTGGTAGATCTAAGATGCGATGCTTCGGTGAGTGCTGAAATAAAATTATTTATGAGAGGACTGGGGAGGAATTAAGGTGCTTTGGAATTTGCATGGATGGAAGGGTCTTCTCTATAAAAAGTGTGTGGGATTGGATTAATTTGCTTCCATAACTCTAATTAAATAAGATAGTTTTATTTAACAAAAATAATTCCTAAGCATGCGTTGATGATCGATCATCTGGTTGGTTATTAGAAGAAGTTGAGATTGAGGGCTATAAATATAACCCATAACACTATTAAGTGTGTTTTTTGTGATGCCAAGTTTATTTGTGGGAGCATCTGGGGCCACCTTAATTTATAATAAGTGTAATACATTTTGTGTTGTTGTTTTGTTTTTGTTTTTGTTTTTGTTTTTTTTTAAATAAATGTTACGCACATTCTCACTCATTCTTCTACATTTTTAAATAAACATTTTTTGATGTAATAATAAAAAATAAAAATTATCATTAAATCTAAAATTTAATAATAATTTATTCAAAATTTAATTATAGTTTTCACTACCACGTGATACTACATGTGTTTGGGAGAGTGGAGAGTGTACACTTGCATTGTTATAAAAAATAACTCATTTTATTGCATTGTTATGAAAGATAAAGGAATTTGGAAAACGGAGGAAAATGCCATGTATATGTACGTGTCACCCGATCAGGAGATCAGGACTCAGGAGGGGGATGCATGGGGCCAGCTGGGACCCGCCACGTCAGCAGTCACCATCGAAGGGATATGAATGAGCTGGTAACGACGTGGCAACCCAAGAAATTAAGGAATGGAAGTATGACGCTAATAATGATTAACCCAAAGACCAAGGGGCAAGGAGCCAAGGACATCAACATCCAGGAATAAGTCAATGTGCATATAATTAATTAATTAATTAGGAAGTCTGTTAAGCTTTTTAGATATTAGAAGATGGAAAATTCTATTATCTATTAATTATAATTTCCTTTTAGCTCCCTTAATTTAGTAAAAACTATATATATAATTAAAGTTGATTGTTTTATAACTTTGCATGCTGCAAGCATTACAGTACTTTTACTCGATAAGTCCCAAAACTTGAACCATCCCGTCCTAGATCTGTCCTCATCAGGATCAAGAAAAAAAAAAAGGGCCTCGATCGATCCGTGTTGGAGATCACCAAAAGGTCTCTTCTGCCTTCTCCAATCAGAACTACACACACAAAATTGTTTACTCATGACTCATGAGGTTAAGAGGCCTGGCCGTGGGTCACATTAACTCCTTGTCCGCTTTTGTAGTTAACTTTGATTCTTTAATTTGTGCTTGCAACCTTCTCCATAAATGAATGGATAAGATGTAAATTAAGAAATAACATACATTTTTACATTGTTTATTAATTAGTTATTAAATAACAAATTGTTAAGTTCAAATATAGTTTATTAATTAGTTACCAAATAACAAATTGTTAAGTTCAAATATGCCATATCAATCACACACCCATATATACCTCTTGTCTATTAATTGGTCCCAGCCACTAGACGTACAGTTTCAACAATTGGTCATTAATTGTTAATACAATAATACTCGTACGTAACCTTGTGGCAATAAAACTTGTAGGACATGTAATACGGATATTGATAGCAATTTAAACAGTAAAATATTATTATGCCAATTTAAGCAGCAAAAAGCTAGAAATTAATCCGAATGGGCATGACCTAGCCAGCTGAACATATCCTGAATCCAAAGAGATTGATTTATTTAATTAGTTGGCTGAACTGTTGAATGAATCCATGAAGTCCGCGTGGAAAAAGTGGTAAACAGTAGCCAAAACGCGTGAAAAAAAACAATCTGCTACAGTGAAGGAGCTATTGTGGAAACATAAATAATATTCCCCTCTCCATTATCCATATTTATATATATATAGGTTCTGGAAAATATACATGAGCTAGATATCCTTATTTATAGCTAGCTAGCTTGCATAATGTAAAAAGGATCTAGAAGAAAAGACTGGTTCCGGGGAAACTTCTATGAAGTTTCACCTTATTCTCGTAAACGACCGGGGTTCGAGAATGTCGGTACGCGGTTTGTCTCCCTGCATGTTCTAAGTTTGTTGGAGATAGATACGCTGTTGCTAGTATGAGTAGATCAGTAGGCGACATGCATATCAATATATCATGATGAAATATTATACCTAACTACATTCTAGAACAGGGTTTAAGAGCATTTCCAATGGAGGAGCCATATTTTTATGTAAAGTGGCTCCTCAAAACTCACTTTTATTTAGTTTAGCTAAGCCATTTTTAAATGTCTCTACATCCGATTAACTATATTTCTATATATTTTATTAAAATATTATTAAAAGTAAAAAAAGTTTTGAGAAAAAGAGAACATGTGATAGGAAAAATGGAAAAAAATTTAGAAAAAAAAAAAGAACATGCAAAGAAAAAGTAGGAAAAGATTTGGGAAAAAGAGAAAACAGGTGAGAAAAACAATGAAAAATAAAATAGCTCATTTGAAAAGTGCTGCTACATTTAGCTTTTCTTTTAGCTCTTCCAATCAAATATTTATTTTATATATTTTTTTTTGCTAATCCAATGTATGGGGTTTTTAAACATTTGAAGAACTATTTTAGATAAAAGTAACATTTGGCTCTTCCATTGGGAATGCTCTAAGTGGAAATTAACAATTAATCTTGTAATAATGTTCACTTTATATATATATATATATACACTAACCGTCATGCTGCCACTCTTTGTCAAACATACAATACAACTGCTTAAGTATTAGGTTAAAAGATAGATCAAAAGTCAATACAAAGTAACAACTTATGTGAAATTTCAATTCCCTTCAATCGCTTATGATCGATCACTATATATAATGACTCCAATTCCATGATGTATGGATATCCTTGTTAATTTACACCTAATTGATAAAGAAAGCGGCCGGAGAGATTTCCATCCTATGAAACTTCCTCCACTCTCCCTATAATGTTCCCCTTTTTTATTTATTTTTTATTTTTTTAGTGATGACCTTTTTCTATTTTCTTTTCATTTTTCATTTTATGATGGAGGGATATATATATAGGTCTCTCAAGGGAATAATTTGGTTCCTAAGCTTATATATATTATATAAGAGAATTAGCTAACTTTAATGTAGGAGGGAACCTTATGCATGTATCTTGTCCAAGAAACCGTGTGTAACATGTGCATCCGTACATGTTTGGCAAACATGACGCATAATGGTGTCCCTAGTCTAAATGTGTGTTAGAATTTATTAAATATATAAGAGTGGGGAGGAAAAGTTGTCTACATAATTAGCAAGATATAAAGAAAAAGTCAACCACTATAAATAATCGTCTTCACTTTAACAATAAATTGAACGATGGAGACGAGGTGATGTAAATCAGAGTGTATTCCGAACCCATATGTTATTTCATGTTTTTGTCGTTTAAGTGTCGTGGCCGTCCGGACAGCCATATGTCCCATCCGAATGAGTGTCGTCAATTTGTTTTATTTTCTAGCCGACATTATGTTGTTATTTTATTAGGGTTAGGGTTTTGGTAGTCTTTATTTCGTTATTTTATTAAGTTTAGGGTTTTAAGGGTATTTATGCCATATTTTATTAGGTTTTAGGTTTTGGGCTATAAATATATGTTTACAGTCTCCAGAGAAAGGGAGTTTATGTTGATTATTGATTTTTATTAATGAGAATTACTCATAGTTGAGTTTATTCATCTTTTTTCCTTTAAAACCTAGAGAGTATCTAGCTTTTCAAAAAAAATTCTCAGATCATTGATAGACTCAAGATTTATAATTACCTATCCGTTGCTTTATTGTTGTTCTTTGATGCAACCTACTAAGTCAGGCTTCATTAGTTGGTATTAAAGCTCAAGTTATTTTTCATGAATGGGGAGGAGCGACCGTCTGACAGACATGAACAAGGTGCACGTGCGCACGGAGACAGCACGTAAGGAGCAACCGGCGATTTGTTTGCGACACATGGGTGGTGGGCCAAACAATTGTCGTCGCTAACCAATATCGCAATTTACGGAAGCGGAAGGCAAATCTATTGCTGAACGTTGGCTACATATGAAGGATCAATTCACGACTATGAGGGATCAAATTGAAGACCTCACTATTGGAATATCCAACCTGTGTGGTCACAAAGAGAGTGGATCTAGAAACCCGTTTACAAAGCGTCAAACGCACGGACATCAGCACCTTGCGCAATCTCATGCCAATCGGCGCGTGAGTAGGTTCAAACTCGATGTACCGGAATTTCAAGGTTGCTAAAGAGTTCTTGGTGACACAAATTTTTTTTTAAAAAAAAAAAAAAAAAAAAAATTTGCACAAAAAGAATTACCTAGGAAGATGGCAGAGATGGTGCCTAGAGAGGTGACGGAGATTATGAGTCAATCAGTTGTGGTGGAAGAAGATGAATTTATTGAAGAAGATTGCTTGGTAGACTGGGCCTCTCCACCAATCTATGACATCTATCCCGGCGAAGAGGTGAATTCTATACACCAAGTTTTTGATGAAAGTCTTGAAAGAGAAATCTTTGATTTGGAAGTTAATTTCCTTAGAGTAGATGCTACATTGTCAAAAACTTTTAACCAAAGTTGTAATGAGGTCTATGGGGCGAAAACGACTTTTCTATCAAAGAGTGAAAGGGTCTTTGTGAGTTCTTTGGAGATTCTCGTGACATTTGGGAAGGGCAAGGTACGAGCAAAGCTTGGCAAGTCTACTTGGCAAGGTGAGGTGCGGGCCATCATGTTTATTATGAGGTGTGGGCTTGTTGTGATTTTGAGAAAAGGAGGATGGAATGAGTTGACTGGACAGCCGAAGGATCGTGGAAAGAACCGGCCGAATTCGAGAACGAATTCTCTCCAGCTTGGGGAGAATGATGTAGATCGGAGTGTATTCTGAACCCATATGTTATTTCATGTTTTTGTCGTTTAAGTGTCGTGGCCGTCCGGACGGCCATATGTCCCGTTCGGACGGGCGCTGTCAATTTGTTTCATTTTCTAGCCGACTTTATGTTGTTATTTTATTAGGGTTAGGGTTTTGAGAGTCTTTATTTCATTATTTTATTAGGTTTAGAGTTTTGGGCTATAAATATATGCTTATAACCTCCAGAAAAAAGGAGTTTATGTTATTATTGATTTTTATTAATGAGAATTGCTCATAGTTGAGTTTTTCCTCTTTTTCCTTCAAAACTTAGAGAGTATCTAGCTTTTCAAGAATAATTCTCAGATCATTGATAGATTGAAGATTTAGAATTACATATCCGCTACTTTATTGTTGTTCTTCGCTACAACCTACCAAGTCAGGTTGCATCAAGAGAGCTGTTCGCCCACATCACGCGATACACGCATGAGCTCGGGCTTTGGCCTCTATGAGGCACATCTACGCATCAAACCAATTGAGGAGTGTTTTGGTATGAGATTGAAGCTCAATTTTTTGCCTTCATAATTTTCCCATTTCCCTTTTTCATTTCTATTTTCCAACAATGTGTAACTGTGCATACACATGTGCTCTAAGAAAAAAAAAATAAAAAAAATTGACCCATTTACCAATTATTTTTATTGTACCAATTCAAAAAAAAATTTATTTTTATTGTACAGCTTGCATATATTATACACATTTATAATGTGTATATGGAACGTTAGTATTCATCCTCATAATAATTAACGTTTTGTGTGAAGAGCATCCAATAATTGTCCAACATAGTCTAGATGTGTGGTGAACAATACATACACGTACGCGTGCTAAAAGTTGACAATTTTAACCATTTTTTATAATTTAATGGTAGAATTTAGAACATATTATACGAAAATATACATATGGACATTTATATTTTATTTAATTCATGATAAATGCAATATATAATAGGCTCTTCATTGGATATCCTATGTGAATTCGTGGGAATCACTAGTGCTAGTGTACAGTGCAAGACTTGGTACAGTCGTAAACGCAAAAAGCCAGGTTTAATTTGATCGAGAATTCTTCAATATTCCCACCGGTTGCAGCTAGCTTATTATTAAAATAATGCTGTATACCACATTTTTCTCTCACCACTATTTATTATTAATCTATTCTTAGAGTAATGTCATGTTATATTTGGGATGACTCTAAAAATATTTTAGTTCTTTTTATAACATTACTCAATCTCAAATTTAATATAGTAAATTTAAAAGTCACGTTATATTTGAAATTACTCTAATTAATCTTCCTTATATCATTACTCAAAATGGTTAAATTTTTGTTCTAACATGTGATAGTAGAAGACAACCTGTAGTGAAAATTATTTTGAAGTCGGTGGGGATGACATAAGATGAGGTTAGGTAGCTGAGAAGAGAAGTAGCAGAGGTGGTTCATTTTCATAGGACAGCGAAGCAGGATTATGCGGTGGGGGCTTCTTATTGGTAGGCGTGTTTTCATGCAACAAATCAGGGTTTTGAATTTCTCTCAGAAGATACTCTTTCTGGTTTTCCTTTATGTTTTTGCTTAACATGAAATACTTGAGTACCACTTGTAATTTCTTTCTTTCAAGTCTAAACAACTGGGAGTAGCTAAAAAAAGGCGGTTAGCTTTCCCGCAAGTATGTATACCGGCGGACGCTTTGCTTTGAATGGAAAGTAAGCCCTTTAATGGAAAAATGGAGCATATATCACTCACGTTCACATGAACCTTTCTTCTCTTCCAATAACCGATACCCTTATCCCCAATCCCCCGCCAGCTCTCTCTCTCTCTCTTTCTCTCTCTCTCTCTCTCTACGTACAGTAATTAATTAAAATTATGATCAGCTTGATTAATTAAGAGTTTTATTAATTTATTAGATACTCATGAAATTAATCTATCTTTGATTAATTACTACTTAAGAGATATTAAGCATATATATTGTCAGCCATGGGATCTGATAAGAAAAACACGTAAGATTACACTTGTTAACAGCTCAGCTCATGATTAAATATTGTTAAGATGTTTAGTTGGGCACACATGCATCAATAATTAGGTTCCGTTGGACAAAAGATTTAAGCGTCCTTCAAGAAACTATGATTGTTATAGTTACTGTTATTTAATTCTCTTGATTACGCCTGCTCAGAAGCATCTACGCCATGGATTCAGGGAATCATTCACTCATGAATACTTTCAGGATGTTTCTTTCACGTGTTTCATCTCATCTAATTTGGTTCTTATTAATTAAGGAGCTTACTCATATATTCTTGTGCATGTATATATATCCCTTTTTTTTTATTATATATATATATATTGTCTTCGGATGAATCATTAATTATACGTCCATTTACAACTTACCATAAGATGATCAAGATTAAGGTTGCTTAATTATAAATGGTGAAGAACATTAGAAAATGAAAAGATTCTTGTTGGTAATTTGAATTATATATATGATATAAATACTGAGGAAAAAAAAAAGAATATTCATGTATGGTATAATTAGTACAGTGGGGACAAATATTTCTACACTCGTTATATACTTTCTAATTCTCAAGGGAAACCATTAATTTATAGTTTTTTTTTTTTTTTTTTTGAGAAAAACATAACATTTTATTCAATAATACCACGAGTATAACCCTCTTACATCACAGAGCAACGCTCTGAAGCAACCATAGCATAGAGCTACAAGATTACCAGGTTTAATACAAGATTCGACACCAATCCGCTAACCCATGACTAAAATCAGATTTAGTACTAGATCTGTGACAGACAGACTCAACCAAATGCACAGATAGCAATTATTCCTCGACTCTAAGAGCGGAAAGATTCTCATGCCGAACCTCTTCATCCTCGACCCGAAAGCCAGGATAATGATCACATCCACAACCCAAAGATCTGGACCAAAACTAATTAACCCGAAGACAACATAGATCGAGTGAGAGAGGAAAGAGTCCTATTACAAGCCTAACAAAACAGGAAAATTAAACAATACAGGGAAAAAACATACGCCAAAACATAAATACATCTTAAAGAAGCAACATAACAGGGAAATAAAACAAAAAAAGAAACAACACACTCCGATCACGCACACGTCGGGAACCGAAAACCGAAGGGGAGTTGAAAGCTCATCGCGGCAGGGACTCGTCGAAAGGCCCAACAGTGGACGGTGGGCGGCAAACAAGCACAGAGAAGACGGGCAAGGCAGGACCTGAAAACAACCACAAATAAGAAAAAAAGGGAAAAACAACAAGGAACCACCAAAATAGGAAAAAAACAAGGAAAATGAGCACAAAGTGGGAAGACGGTAGCCGGAAGGGAGCCGAACCCGTGCAGGCCGGAAACTGCCGTGTAAGAGGCGTGGGAGCTTGATGCGGTGGGGACGCATGAAAGAAAACCCTAATAGCGGGCAGCGAAGTGACGACATAGGTCGGTGGCGACCACAGATAAAATCCGAATCCACAAAGAGCCAAAACAAAGCCAAGGAGCCCGCTGCAGAAAATGAAGGCGGGGAAGAAAAGCGGCAGGGAAGGGGCAAAAATGGAGAAAACAGAGGGGGAAATGAGCGGTAAGAAAGGGGAAGAGAGGAGGCACCAGGGCTAGGGCATCAGGTAAATAACTAGCACCGTAGCGAGGAAGACGAGGGGAGGAGGGAGGCAGCAAAACGGCCAACCCTCCTCCCCTATGTGGCTGAAGAGTTTCGCTTTTCTCTCTGGTGGCTAAAGAAAAAAGAGACGGCTAGGGTTTTACGGCCGACTTAATCATTAATTTATAGTTATTTCAACATTAATGGTAAATGGTGATTTGAAAATTTTAAATCATATTGGCCTTGATGGCACTAGCTAGCTAGTTTGAGAGAATCTTTCGAATAAAGAAAAAATTGGTTATTATTCTATCATGTTGAACTCACCATTTTCGGGATAAATAGAGATTTAATATTATTCTATCATGTTGAACTTAGGAATTCTGCTATGATATCATGTTAAATTACTATTTATCCCGAAAGCTTAAGCTAATTATAAGAAGATGTAAATTTATTCATTTAATTTATATTCAAACATATATCAAAAGAGTCTCTGCTCTTATGATTGAATCTATTGCTTGTGCGGTGCATTTGACCTCTCGATTAAACTATCATTTATATCAAAAGTTTAAGTTAATAGAAAAAAAATGAATTTAATTATTTAACGGATATTTTAACAATTGAAATATTTAATTATACAAGTGAAATATGTAAATGAAATGGGGAGTCATTTTTCTTCCATTGTTTCCTCTTCAGCACAACATATAGCACGTACGTCTGTATCTCTCCGGGTTTATGTTTCTTTCATTACGCTCATATAATTTCATCCCTCTCTTTCTTCATAGCCTCATAGATGGGAGATGTGCAAAAGAAATATACAAATATACTATACCGTTCTCCACAGAGTAATTAATTATAAATCAGTGAAAAAAAAAAAAAAAAAAACCCAGAAGACGACTCTATATCTGTGTCTGAAATCGATCTATATATTGGAGAATAAATGTAGTAGCGCGCCTGAACCTTAGATGAACAATCCAAATTCCAACATATATAGATTTAAAAAGAGAGAGTGAGAAAAAAAAAAAAAAAAAAAAAAAAAAAAGAAGAAGAAGAAATCCAGTAATTAACACAAGTATCGAAAGAATATATAGATGTATACATGCATGATGAGTTTATGGTGATGAAATATTAATTTCATTGGTATCTGATCTATGAATTATAATAAAAATGCAATCGGAAAAGGTTTGGACATGATGAATAGTTTGTGTCCAAAAACATCTTCTGACTAATTATACCTATTGGAAGCGACTCATGTATATTTGAAATCAAACAATAACCTAAATAAAGAAAATAATTAAGGAACAAGCTTATTTTGTACTCTTCAGTAGTCCCACAAGCAATCCAAATCTGCAATGGGGCCAATATTGGATGGACCCTGATGAAGGTGATCATGGTAAGACCTGTTGCTTCCTACAATATCTTGCTTCGAAACAACAGACGAAATCTCGGCGTTCATGTCAGTGCTAAGCCCGGTGTCCTGTGAGCGGCTGAGCATGGACTGATTATTAGATGAGAACTGCTCCACCTTGCACTGCCTTTCTAATCCAGATCCAGATGTTCCCTGTTGTTGATGATCACCCACTCCAAAGCCGTAGCCTTGGTGCAA
Source organism: Corylus avellana (assembly GCF_901000735.1). Classification (NCBI taxonomy): domain Eukaryota; kingdom Viridiplantae; phylum Streptophyta; class Magnoliopsida; order Fagales; family Betulaceae; genus Corylus; species Corylus avellana. Next base: position 99,060 of record NC_081549.1, on the reverse strand, counting down.
ATTATAACCCGCCGCGGGGTTTGGATTTGGGTCAAAGGAGAAACTAGTAGGAGTTTGAGGATATAGACTCGAACTCGGATTCGGATTACTATTTTGGTAAATATTATTGGTGGGAAGCTGGAAGATTATCTTCTGATCATGCTGGTTGTTCTCCCTCATTGAGAAGTAGGCAGGGTTAGCGTTAAATGGAGGATCCATGAGAGGTGGGAGTGAAGAACAATCCAAGAGATCATCCCCAAAAGAGTTCATCCTCAGCAGCTCCTCTGGGGCTGAGCTCTTTCTGATTCCTGTACTACTGTTCTTGTGGAAAACTCTGCAGACAACCCATTCATCCTGCAATAACAACTCTTTCTTAATTAGTTTACTGTTTTCTTTAATTTCCCAATAAAAAAAAGTTAAATTATAAATGAAAGAAAGTCTCAACCAATAATTACAAATTGATCAAGAGATGATCGATCGATCGATCGATCAAGATATTGGAAAACCCATGATATGATGACAATAAAATCTCAACTTTCGTGCGTGTGGATGAAAGAAAGAGATGGAGAAAAGAAAATACCTTTGCAGCCCTGGGAAGATTGAAGTAGGCGAATTTGCCTTCTAGTCGGTACTCGTGCATAACCCAGTTGCTTTTTTCTCCTTTTGGAGCTCTTCCTTTATAGAACACAAGGGTCTTCTTCATCCCAACAAGGCGGCCTTTCCCCTTGTATATCTCTTTATCCTTTCCGGTGGCCTTCCAATATCCAGATTCCGTTGCTCGATTCGTTCTCATGCCTGTTGGATACTTCCTATCTCTCTGGCAAAAGAAGTACCATTCCTTCTCTCCCATCTTGGCTTTCTCTGCGCGATCATATATGTATATATATATATATGTGTGTCAAGATTGATGGGGTAGTATTCCAATAACAAAATTAACAGATCATAACCATATCGACGTGAATATATAGAGGGCTCTTTCTATATCTATATCTATATCTATATATATATATATGATATGAAAGAAAGCAGATATATATATAAAAGAATTACTTGGCAAATCCCAGGGCTCGCACTTATTCAGATCAGCTTCTCCAATAGCACTTGCACTGAAGTTGCTATTCACCACCTTCTCCGTAAGATAACAAGTTATAATCTCCTCATCCGTGGGATGAAATCGAAAGCCTGGAGGCAAATCGATGAGGTCCTCTCCTTTGTTTACCACGATTGCCTCTTCCATAAGAATAAACTTAATTGCTAGCTAGCTAGCTAGTTTGATTTCTATATATATGTATAGGATTGAAGGAATACAAATCAAACCCAGTATTCGCAACCCCGGCCACAAGATGTAAATATATATATATCACAAGCCTAAATATTTACACAGCCTGCTAAAAATATTTGTATATGAAAAGCCAAGGAAGGATACTAGAAGATCGAGGGGATGATGAGAAAGTGAGAGAGATAGTTTGTGCTTGAAAACAAAAAATTGGAAGAGAGCAGTTAAGAAAGTAGAGCAAAGGGGAAAAGGCGAGCTTAAATAGAGGAGCTTCTTCAACAGCTCATGTTCTTAAGATCCGTGGACCTCAAGACACTTGCCATGGAAGCCTTAATTGAGGGGTTCAATTGTTTTGGTTTGTTTGTATAATATTTTAGTATTTTATTTGAGTGTCCTATCTGGGTGGTTTCTTAGCCAGCTACCTGTTTGAAAAGGAATGAGATATGGAGAATAAAAAACGCTAGGAAAATGGTTAAAAAAAACAAGGAGCTTTCCATGTAGAGGTGGGACCCATGTTTCCAGAACTCTTTCACATAATAAATAACAACTTTATCTGCTAGCTAGCTTAAACCTAACTTCTAAGAATTTCATTGCATGTAATTCATAAATTTTATGTCTCTGTTCAAAGTCTAGAATATATATATATAATATAATTAAGTTTCTTTGGCTTCTTCTCGATCGGCTTGGCTCAGCTGGTCCACATGTGGCTTAAATTCAACATTTTATTGCATGAGTACTAGTCATATATGCAGCTTCAAATTTTGAGATTCCCCTCCCCAAATGCAAAAGAAAAGAGCTAGCCATTAGATCGAGCGAATCTAGGGGCTTTTCATACTCAAAAAAGTCAAGAAAGGAAGAAATAGGGAAACAGTCCTCCTTCGTAAAACGTACTCAGGAAGATATATATATATATATATTAGCAAGCTACCATGCTTTAAATTTTCACTTTTAACTATATAAAAAATGGTTAACGTAGCAGTCCTAACTAATTTTTGAATTAATCTTTGTTAAAAAAAATATTAAAGTTGTTCTCGAAATTATTACATCATTATCGCGAAATTTTAATTGTGAAATAAAAATATGATGGGTTAAAAAAAAGTGACATTTTTTAATTGATTGTTTAAGAAACACTGCTGTATAGAAATATGATGGGTTAAAAAAAGGTTTTTAATTTGTCATTGTCATCTCGTAATAAGTGTATTTTCACTACGTATAAGAATCCATTGGAGTATATCAGGAAGGACTATTTTTGAGGCCTACTTTGGCAGCTTCCATGAAGTTTCGATGAATGGCATTGGGCGGAAAACAGCAATGACAATGCCCCTTCCTCACTAAATAAGCCATTACTACATATTCCCACTAAATCCCGGCGGGGTAGAATAAAGAGTCCATTTAGCAGGTCAGATGGCCAACCCAAAAAAATAAATAAATAAAAAAAAATAAAGAAAAAGAAAAGAACCCAAGAAAGAAAGCCTAACATTAAGGACGATGACTGCATCAAGGCCTTTACGTTGGGATGTCTTATCGCTAATTTGATAGAACATGCTTTATATTTTTAGCTTTGGCGTAAAAGTTGAACCATTTTTAGAAGTCATATGGTTTTACACCACGATATCATGATGTAGTGCCAATGTGGCAATTATGTTATATATGTAGATGCTTAATTAGTCAGATAAAAATAAAAATTAAGAGTTTTCTTTGTCTTTGGGAAGAAGATTACAATAAATACTTTCTAGATTTATGACTGCAAATTAGTCCGTTGTACTATTTACTAGTAAGTTGTTTCCCACTATGAATTTTACTTTTTTTTTCCTATGTATCTATATAAAAAGGTTAAAAGCCCACTATGAATCTCAAAAAAAAAAAAAATTGGATATTTTTCGTTAGACGTCATAGTGAGGTACTATTTTGGAAATAATAATATTACTTTTTACACCTATTAATAAATATTCATTTTATACTGATTGATGTGACACGTTTTAATTGACTTCCTCTCTTCTATCATCACCTAAAAATGGGTAGGAAGAATAGCATTAATCTTATGAAAATCAAGCAAGAGTTTTCAAGACTAGTTTTATTGCTGTTTGAAACGCAAACCTTATTAGCTGGCTTTGGTGAGCCGCACATGCTCAGTCATTCAACAACTCCTCAAACTAAAAGGAAAAAAAAATGCATATAGCATTGTCATACAAACACAAACACCAACACCGAAACCCAAGTTAGAGAAGGTAAACATTCCGGCCGCCGACAGAGACAATGAGCCGGCTTTGTGAAACGTTCTAACACGCTCACGTTTAATAAGTAAAGACGAGAGAGAGAGAGAAATCAAAAAGAAAAATTGAAGAAACGGTTCAAATGCCACCTCATCCTTTTATTTATTTGTTTGTATGAAAATTGACTAACCCAAATTAATTATATAAATCGTCTTTTTATTTACCGGTAAGTGAAAAATCAACTTAAATAGCTGGGTTCAACTGAATTACATAGACGTCAAAATCTGGATGTTGCCAAATTTCTTTGTTTAATTAATCAAAGCAGCTGCAAATTTAAAATCCTAGCTAGCATTTGTGATAAAAAAAAAAAAAAAGATTAATGATGGATGTCATATTGTATTTGCAATAATTAAATGCATTAAATAGTAAAAAGTTGGGGCCAAGCAAATCCACACCAAAGTGTTTGACATTCTCCGTTGGATGTTTATGAGCTGAGGTGGATAACGATTACTTAGCTGAAACCCCTCCGCAAGGTTGACTGGCTGAGTACTAAAGAGTATGCTTACGCGTTAACATCTCTGTGGCTACGTTTGGCCACCTCCTCATTTGCCTTGTTATTTTCTATTATTAATATTCTCGCGATAATATATATATATATATATAAAACATGAGTAGGAAAAAATAAAAAGGAGTAGGACGTGAGATACGGAATGAATCTCGCTAGATAAAATAATTGGATAATGAAAAATAACACATAATTTAATAGTAAATCAAGTGTTGAAGATAAACGCGTGGACCACCACCTAACCATTACAGGTAATTACTAATCGGCAATTGGAATAAAAGGCTTGAGGAGATATTTCTAAGCCTAATTAGCCCCCCTTAATCCTCTCTCTTCTTTAAATGTTGACTTTTGGGCAACGAAATTGCAGAGCAAAAGCCGAAGCCCCACCCCAATTGCTGACGATTTCTGACGAATTCACACACCTCATGTGATGTGGGGGTGTGGCCTCCGATTCTGATATTGCATGTGATCATCAGGCTGGCCCACAAATCTTTGGGCTCCTTATATACCGCCAAACACGAGCCGTTCGATTGTCAAGGCGGTTGGAGTTCATTGGTGAATATGATCCATCCGATCTGAAGACTGTGATGTCACGTCCCTGGTCATTGTATAGAGCACATCGACCACTGGCAATCATATATATATATATATATATATATGTTAATCTTCTTAATTAATATATAGGATAATCAAGTGGGCGCAGCTTGCTATTATTGACAGAGTAAACGATAAACGCAGAATTAGCAGCACACTCAGCTGTAGGCCCCCAACAGTGTTTCATGGGTTGAGACAGTTGGCCACCATTCGGACAGACGATGGGATCTCAGGGCAGCCACACGCCACCTAAGCTATTCTGATCCCAGTTTTTTTTTTTTTTTTTTATAAAAAAAAAATTAATTAATTAATGAATTAAACGAGTACCGGCTATTTAATTAAGAGAAAAGGGGGCGATCTTGATTCATTAAAAGTCAATATAATTGACTTTTTCATATTGGATTTGGTATTTGAGTTGTATTCACACTTGTCCTTTCCAGGCTAACCTCCCCCGGTATTCTCTCCCTCATCTATCTAATATCTCTCTTTTTAATATCTCATGACTCTTTCAGATTTTGGAGTACTCATCAACCGCGCCTAACTGCTCCCTAACTTCGAACTAACGAACTCAGGAGTAGAAAGAAAGATGAAAATCTTCCTCTCTTTTCTTTCTCATGAGTTTCTCTCTCTGCCGGGCGAAAATATAAAAACAAAACAAGTAAGGAACTCAAAAGGGAATAAAGGTATGCATCAAAAATTAATCATCACGTGGCCGGTGAATGTAATATTTGACTATGAGTCTGCTTTAATATGATTTTAATACTCAGGCACATGCAAACCAATCCATGAATAGAACAAAAGTAATTGCTAAAGTATTAATTATAAAAATTACCCATTCTTGTCAACTTAAACCTTAGAGAGGGAGAGATGACAGACAGGTTAGCCCTATTTTCCCTTTGAAAAGTCATTTTTCAGGAAATTTAATAAGGGTATATATGCATGATTTATAAAAGTGGACACTGAATCCAAGCTGTTTGTTACATCCAACAATAGGTGGGTGTCGGGAGGTTTTAATATATATATATATAAGTGTAAGTAAAATATTATTGGAGATATTTGACCAAAAGAGGGTCTTCTTCCGTCCCTTATGACTCGGCAGCATATGGAAGGTTCGTGTCTAGTGTCTACAATAGAATTTTGATTCATTTTGTAAATGTTCCATAATTTTCCCGAGGTATGACATTCTATATCCAATAAAAATTGTCGGACTACAACAAGACTGCTTCACTTCGCTGGTCTTTGACTCGATCTGCACTTACAGCGACGTTGCTTCTGTAGGGGTGCAAATCAAATTTATCTAATAAACTTGACAACAATTGAGCCGAACGCAACCTTGTATAATGTACTTGCAATATAAACGAAGCCCAATGGACCAATGTTTAAGCCCAACATAAGCTCCACTGAACAAGCTTCGCACGAGCTAGGTCCAAAAAATAAAATAAATAAATAATAGATAAATATTGTTGAAGCATAATTTTTTCGGAAGGTATTAATAACAATGGGCTCTTGCGAAGAGCCTCCAATGCTTCGTGCGAGTAAATGGCTCATCCAAGGGAAAATCGAATGGAGAGAGTGGAAGATGAGAAATGATGTGATGTGGATTTTTAAAATTATTATTAGATTAAAATTTAATAATAATATATTATAAATTTAATTGTGATTTTAAAAATTACATTACATTTAAAAAAAAAAAGAAAAGTAAAATCATACTTATAGCATTATTCAATTATTTATTGTATGACCAAAAACAAAAGGCAAGCTTACATAATGTAGTTAATTAGAACATCATCTCGCTTCATGCACCTCCGAAACTTGAAGCTTGAACCATAAGCAAAAAATGGTAGCCACTTATTAGTTTGTTGCAAAGTCTATTTTGAAAGGTTGCAATGTAGATCTCATCAGGATACCCGCCAAAAATTGATGATCTTGGTCAATGGTCCTTTTCAAGCAAGATTACATGAGAGATGACTGTATTAAATAATTAAGGTTCAAACTTAGGATATTTAGTTTTGATATCAGGTTAAATAATTATTTATCTAAAAAATTTAAGTGGATAAAAAAAATAAATTTAATCATTTAATTAATATTTTAATAGGTTATAGCCACAAAGGATTATTGAATCAATAATTAAGTACTAAATTTTGAATGCATGAATGATGTAGGATGATATTTATCATATTTTCGGTGATATTGGAACAACGCCGTTTGATTAGAAGTTTACTCGTTCTCAAACAATAGAAGTACAAAAAAAAAAAAAAAGATTTGTCACGATTCGAGCTGATTATCAATTATATTTAATTTTTCATTTTAGATTAGGATTTTATTTGATATATATATATAAGTTTGTTGATCTAAGATTCTAGAACATAGACTCATTCGAATTATTATTCAATTAGAAAATTTTCTTTCAAATACTTTGCGCTTATGATTATTGGTCCTTAATCTTCTGCTATGGCACTGAAACAAATGATGCAGTGTGACTTAGTGGGCTGCAGCAAAGAACATCAATAAGCAGCGGATAAATTATTATAGATTTTGAATGTATCAATGATATGAGAATTCTTCTAAAAATAATAGATACTCTCTAAAGTTTATAGGAAAAGAGAAATAAACTCAAATCTGAGTATTCTCATTAATCAAAATCAATAATGAAACAGCAACTCCTCTTCTCTGGAGGTTATAAGCATATATTTAAGCCAAAAACCCTAAACCTAATAAAATATGACATAAATACCCCAAAAACCCTAAATCTAATAAAATAACGAAATAAAGACTCACAAAACCTTAACCCTAATAAAATAACAACAAAAAGTCGGTTTAGAAAATAAAACAAACTGACGGCTACGCAATCTGCATCATTCTCCCCTTGTTGGTGAGAATTCGTCATCAAATTCGGTCGGTTCTTTCCACGGTCCTTCAGATGCCCTATCAACTCGTTCCACTCATCCTTCCTCAAGATCAAAACAAGACAACACCTCATAATAAACGTGATGCTCCTCATCATCGGAATACCTTAACGGTTGTCGTGACGGTCCTACACACCACTTGGCAATACTTCGGATTTGCCGTACTTCTCTCGCTCCTTTTTCCCTTCCACGTGCCATGAAAATACTCAAGAATGGGTCAGCCATTGTTTCCCATGGGAGCATATAATTTTCCTCATCCGCATAAAACTCACCATAATCTTCGTTAGGAGAATTTAAAATATCTTCAACACCAAGGAAATCAACTTAATCAATTTCTTCACCATTAAAATTAGGCACTTCACCTGAAAGGTCTTCACCATCCTTTTCATAATCGGCGATGCCATCCATGGGCTCTTCTTCTTCCAATTGATCATCTTCGGGATAGAGGCCGTCAAAGATGGGAAAAAATTCATCTTCTTCATATTCTTCCCCATCCAATTGGTCATCTTCTTTGGAGTAGAGGCCATCAAACATTGGATAAAACCCATCTTCTTTATACTCCTCCGGGGGTTTTTCCTCTTCCCATGAATCATCTTCTTCGGGCTTCTCATCATAGGTTGGTGGGGAATCCCAAGCCACAAATCGTTGTGAAGGATCTTCAATATCTTCATGTCGGAATTCTTCATCAATAAATTTAGATTCCTGAAACTTTCCATCCACAGATTCTTTTTCCTCCTTCATAGAATATGGATTCGGTTTATGGATTTGTGGTTGGCAAGTAGGGGTCTAATTAGCCTGTCGTAGACTCTTCGCCTCACTCCATGTTTCCCTAAATATCTATTTTTTGTATGAATTTTCTATTTTCCTTATCAAAGTCATAGACCCTTGTCTCCAATTTTGTGACTTTTGGCCCATGGTATAACTATGGGGCAAGAAAGCGACTCACATATTTTACAATAGTTTCTCCCAACTATTGATCTTCAATTTGCCTTGCCGCATCCTAGTTTTCTTCAGTTGTTGCCACCATGCACCAACTCTTCCCCGGAATGTGCGTACCACCAAAGAGACTCGTCGTTCATCGGACACCTCATTGAATTCAAGAACCTCTTCAACAGCCAACACCCAATCTAGAAATTCTTCGGGTTCTAGATCCCGGTCGAATTCCGAAATATTGAGTTTGAATCTACTCATCCACCGATGGGCATGAGCTTGCGCAAGGTGCTGACGTCTGTGCATTCTGCGCTCCGCAAACAGGTTTCTAGATCCGTTCCCATGTTGACGACACCAGTCGGATACTTAAGTAGTGAGGTCTTCAATTTGATCCCTCATATCTCTGAGCCGATCGTCCGTGTATTGCCCACGTTCAGCGATAGATTTGCCTTCTGCCCCCGCGAATCGCGGTCTTGGCTGGTGACGACAACCGTTCGGCCCACCACTCATGTGCCACAAGCGAATTACCGGTTGCTCCTTACGTGCTATCTCCGTGTGCATGTGCACCTCGTTCATGTCTGCACAACAGTTACTCCTCTCCATTTATAGAAAGTAAATAAGCTCTGATACCAACTGATGCAGCGTGACTTAGTAGGCTTTAGCGAAGAACATCAATAAGTAGCGGATAAATAATTCTAAATCTTGAGTCTATTAATGATCTGAGAATTCTTCTAAAAACAATAGATACTCTCTAAAGTTTATAGGAAAAGATGAATAAATTCAACTCTGAGTATTCTCATTAATCAAAATCAATAATAAAACAACTCCTCTTCTCTGAAGGTTATAAGCATATATTTATAGCCCAAAACCCAAAACCCAATAAAATAACAAAATAAAGACTTCCAAAACCCTAACCCTAATAAAATAACAACATAAAGTCCGTTTAGAAAATAAAACAAACCGACGATTACGCAATATGCATCAACAGACACTCTATGATTGAATGACAGGATGCAACAAATTCACCTTTTAGTAAACTAATATTTAGAGATAGTGGAAAAACCTTCCAAAAAAAGGAAGAGACAAACCTGCTCGACAAAACATGAATCACGTTAGCAGAAGTATAACCTATAAATTTAAGATAAACCAAAGTTGATCTGTAAACCACATCGTATAATTAAAAATGAGAATTGATTGTGCCAGAAGAAGTTCAAAATCTTCTGTTTTACGCAGAGGATCTAGAACACAGCAGCATTATAAATTTATATACGCGACGGAAGAGTCTCGAGACAGAAGACAGACCATGCGGAAAGAAGTGGGTGATGGTTGAGAATCAGTTAAAAGGGGGCCAGGCCAATGAATCCTATCTATTATCTAAAGCTGTTACATGAATTTCGTATCTCATATACTAATACGTACATGATGTTTTTCTTGTCCATGCCAAAACGTGGTTAGTGTCATAAAGTCAGAGTCACCATAAAAATGCTACTTCTTTACTTCTTTTATTGATTTATGTTTTCTTAAATGATACTTTTTCGACCCAAATATACTAAAAATTTGGTCGAGGGAAAAATAACATTTCTCAAAATAAAAGTTAGGTGCCATAACACATCGAGACAACAACATATATTAATTGGAATGAATTATTTGCTTTTGGCATTCTTCGAGGTTGGTTTAATGTAAGAGATGCAAGTGTTTTGAATTAGGGCAGGAAGTTTGGAGCAGATATTGGCGATTATTTTTAACATAATAACTTATATTAATTTATGAATATAAAGTAACAGCAGCAGGCGCTGAGACTGAATTACAGAGATTTTCACGCATAGTGAACATAGAAACACAAACACACTCACAAAGAGAACAAGCAGATTCCTCCCAACTCGATTTTTTTTTATTTTAACACAACACAGATTTAACGCATGGCCACGACACTGCACAGAGATCCTGCATTTAGCACCAAAGGGAAATATTAGGGAAAAAGACGCAAAAAAGAGAAATGAAGATCTTTTAGCCGCTGAGAAGATTGAAGAAGAAATGCCAAGGGTTCAGCTTATCAAACTACAAACATCTGGGGCGGGACTCCTGTTATTAGAGTTATAGAAGTTTGTAGAGAAGCTATAGAAGTTTCACAAGATAGGAGAAAAAACAACGGGAATGAATATCATTTCCTTGCATTTTATGTGCTGAGAAACTTACAGTAGGGAATGATCTTCCAAAGCTGGTTATTCCCTTTGTTCCACTGCCACAGCACTATGGTAGTGCCATCATGCACACCTCCAGATTTCTTATCTCCATGAAAAGCATCCACATTAAGTCGAATGTTATTAACCATTCTTATAGCTCGAAAATTGTCACCTAAGTCCTTGCTCTCAGTCCAAAGGATGGACTCGTCAAGAACATCAGCACTATAAGGAATCAGCTGCACCTGCAATCAAATTAGAACAAAATTGAAGTTGAGAACCTAATAATTACTGCAAAGTGCACACATAGAAACAAATGCAGAAAATAGAATAGACTATCATGAGGTTGCCTTTTTTTTGCTATGCATAAGCACACACCCTCGATTGTCTACTTATGAAACAAATGACAATGCACACATCCCGTCATTATCTGTAGATCCCAAATGCAATATATCAAACTTGAATCTCCATTTAATTTTGGTCACACATACCATTCAAAGTGAAGGAGGTAGGCAGTCAGATGAAAGTAAAAATCATTGTTTCACCTTTGCGTTAAATTTGAGCCAAAATTTATAAATAGGGACAGGTGAGCCCCTAGATTGTAAAGTGGGTGCAGGTGCAGGTGCAGGAGCATGCCAGATCAAGAGAGAGCTCATGGTACCCTCTGCACTCAAATCAAATTTGGAATGGGAAATAGGAACAGGGGTGGGAAGCTCTAAGCTTATTTCTGCATTTCAGGTGCACAAATTGAAAGCCCTTTAAAACCTATATTGTATCAGAAGGTGATTAAAAACTGTGGTCATGAACAGCAATCATTTAAGTTTATATAACACAAAAACAAATGTGAGATTTTGACAACTACTTTCAACAGTTGTCAATCTCACAATAGCAGGAAAGAATCGATATATATGAGATGAGAGACAGAGGGGAAGATATCAAACTTTTTCCTGGAAGCAATGATTTCTGCAATTGGTAAGAAGATCCTTGGGCTGAGAGAACTTAAGCTGTCGGTAGCTAAAGAACAAACAGCATAGAAACGTACCAGATTGTGCAATTTAACACATTAGAGTCCTGAACTTCCAAGACCAACCAAAGTCTCTCCTTTATCAATTTATCCTGAAAACTTCCCAAAAATCGTTACTGGATACAACACAGAAGGTATATTTCTGTTTATTCTCAGCATTTGAAGTTAGCCAGAGTTTCTAATCAGATGATATATCATAAGGAGAAGAAACCATTGAATAAAATGAGAAGAACACCGAAAACTGGAAAGAGTAGTAGCTCTTAAATCTATAATGTTGAAACCAACTAACCCTCTCACATTGAAAGAGTTTGTCCCACATTGAAAGAATCAATTGCTAATTTGTTTAAAACCAACTAACCCTCTCACCTCTCAAAGAAAAAATGGATATGAAATGAGATGGCACTGGCAGAACCAAAATGTCAACGTAGGAATAGGATCAGAGCTACTTTAATTTAACATGGATATCTTACAGGATGAGTGGCTCCAATGGAGTGCTTGATGGCCTGACCAGTGGCTTTGTTAACAAGAGCAAAGCAGGGAAAGCCCTCTTCATCCTTCACCCTTGTGCTGTACTTCTCATCTTTGTACCAGTGCTGAAACCAAACCCAGATGAGAAGAAGTACAGATAAATATACTTAAACAGCCAGATCAAAGCAAATCGAATATTAGCGTAAGATAATAACGAAGTAAATAGGGAGAGATGAAGTGAAGAGTGTGCGAGACAAACCTGGAAGTCATCGGACGGATCAGATGCGGCAAGAATGACATGGCCATCTCCGATAGTGAGGGAGTAGTTGGGATCGGCCTTGGAGAAGACCCTGAAAGTCCGTTTGCTGGAGAGGTCAGAGGTAGGAGGCTGGTGGGTTTGATGGTGAAGGAAGGAGGGTAAATGCGGACGATGGGTATGATGGGTTTCAGTATCGTGAGCAACATGCTCCACATAAGTAGTAGTGATATAATCAGGAGGTGGTGGTTCAGATCCTGATGGAAAAGCAGAGTAGCTATCGAATTCTTGGGAAGGGGGTGGAGGTGGTGGTGGACGAGATTCTGATGGAAAGGCAGAGTAGCTATCGAATTCTTGGGAGTGGCGTGGAGGTGGTGGCACGTGGGAGGTGTGGGAGGCGTGGGTAAGGTGAGGTGGTGGTTCATCTTCCCCGTAATATGATGGAGGAGGTCGTGGAGGTGGTGGTTCATCTTCCCCGTAATACGATGGAGGAGGTCGTGGAGGTGGTGGTTCATCTTCCCCGTAAGATGATGGAGGAGGTCGCGGAGGTGGTGGGTGATCAAAGGCAGTTGTTCCTGGAGGTGGGTAATTCTCCCCTCTTTCTCCTCCTCCATCATCATCATCATCATCCCTCCGTCGGTGGTGGTGGGTGTGAGACTGATGCCCAAATGGGAACTCCATCATCCACTCTGATTCTTTCTTCTTCTTTTTTTCTGGAATTCCAATGTCATATGATCTCAACCCAGGACTGTTTTAAAAGGTAATTGCCAAAGAAATAAATAAATAAAAGAAAGATAATGGAATGAAAAAGAAAAGATAAAGAAGGCTTTTTTTTTTTTTTTTTTGGGGGGGGTGCAAATAATGATCGGTGAAAGAACAACAGAGGAAAATACCATTATTCACAAAATAATAATAATAATAATAATAAAAATAAATAAATAAACAGGCTCTTTTTAATCAAATAAAATTCCCTATTAAGCTAATCATATGGACATGTTTCTACTTTTTTATTATTATTATTTTTTACATGTTCACACAAAGGGGAGCAAAAATGAGGGAGGACGTTCGATCTAATGATTTTTGCTTTATGAGACATAGTCTTTAGTCGATTGAGCTATCCCTTAAGGTTAAGAACTTTTACCTTTCGTTGTTACCTTTCGGGAGTGATAATTGCCCATGTATAAGATTATATGAATTAATTTAATTAAATGTGTTAATTATTTTTTATTGATTTCATGTTAAGTTTGCATTGAGTTAGAGCATTTCTAATAGATGAGTCATATTTTTATGTGAAATGGCTCTTCAAAACTCACTTTTATCTAGTTTAGCTAAGCCATTTTTAAATGTCTCTACATCCGATTAGTTATATTTCTATATATTCTATTAAAATATTATTAAAAGTAAGAAAAGTTTTGGAAAAAGAGAACATGCAGAGAAAAAGTAGGAAACGATTTGAGAAAAAGATAAAACAGGTAAGAGAAACAATAAAAGATAAATGGCTCCCTTAAAAAGTGCTGCTACATTTAACTTTTTTTTTAGCTCTTCTAATCAAATATCTATTTTACATTTATTTTTGGCTCATCCAATGTAGGAGGTTTTTTGAACATTTGAAGAGCTATTCTAGATAAAAGTAGCATTTAGCTCTTCCATTGGGAATGCTCTTAGAGAATTTTGTTAAAAATTATCAGTTTTAAATGTCACATGTCGAATTTATAAGACTACATAAATTAATTCTAATTTAATCCATTAAATTATACAAGTCAAATAATTTAATCTTTACCGATTAATTTTATTTTTAATTTATATTAAATTAACCGATCATATAAAAAAAATGATGTGTATCCTAATTTCTCCCGGTGTCTCAGAAATGTTGTTCTATTGAATCTATTCTGTGCCCCCACCGCCCACTCACAGTCTCACATTGGCCACGAGGGACCCAGTATGGCAGTGCGTGGCAACAGCATCATTTACTTACTTTTTTTTTTTTTTCTTTTTTTTTTAAATGTTCATTTACTTAGAGCATTTCCAACAGACTCTCTATAAAGGAGGAATAGAGATTTCCCAAGAGTCAGACATTTCACTTTCCTTTTTTTTTCTTTTTTTTTTCTTTAAAAAAAAAAATTGAAGATGAGAGAAATTAAAGGGGAATCCAAATTTAAGGTATTAGCACCAAATTTAAGGTATTAGTACAAAATTTGAGGTATTAGCACTAAATTTAGGATGATCGAATCCCTTTTGAGTGATACCATCCTTAAAGGGTTAACCTTCTACCCCTATATTTTAGTTTTGAATCAAAAAATAAATTTTGAGGCATTAGAAACTAAATATTAACTCATAATTTTATTTTTTAAAAAAATAACAATTTATGATTATTATTATTATTATTATTATTATTATTTTAATATATGTCCTACACTAGGCTGCCAATTGGCAGCCGCATAGCAGGACTCATAAAGGAGTCTCAGAGTCTGTTCTCTAAGTTTAGGAAATATGTCTAAAAAATTGCAAAAAAATCTCACAGCAAACTCCCTAATGAACCTTAAACAAATGATTCTCTCTTTTCTCTCCTCTCTCCTTTCATGTCTCACAATTCTCTCTCATCTTTCTTATCATATATATATATATATATATATAATTAAAAAGACAAATATTTTAAGGATATAGGGAATGATTAAAAGAAGTTATTGAGATGTATTTTGACATAGGAAAATAAAAAGTAGTTTGAATCCTTAAATGTAGGAAAAATAACGGAGAAGTCGCTGGAAATACACTTACTATTGCTTAGAAAAAAGTTAAGAGAAAAAAAATAATAATTAGGAACACATAGTAACGGTAAGTAATTATTAAAGATTCCCCTTGAAATGCTGACCCGTAGTTGGAGTGAGATTTCTTTAATTTTTTTAAAATAGGAGATTTTCAAATTTTTATATTTGAGCTCTACATTATATTTAATGGTCGAAAAAATTGTTAGGTATAATGTATGACTGAGATTTAAAAATATAAAAAACATCATATTTTTAAAATCTGAGAGTATCCTAATGTGTTAGTCTCTCACACTACAAAAAAACCATGGTTTATAGACATTTTTTTTGGTGACATTTTAAGGTCTTCTATATTTAATTAGGGACACTTAATTAGGGACATTTTGTAAATATTCCAATTAAAGTGACCATAATTAAAATTAGGAACGTTTACACTTCTCCTTTTAAAAGGGGACATGTGAACAGTACAAAACGTCCCCTAATCTTTAAATTTTTTTTTAAAAAATTAACACAAAGTCAAATTAATTTTATTTTGTTTAAATAAAATCAATTAAAAAAATTAGAAGGGTGGCCTGAGGCCGAAGGCCACCCCGAATCTGCCCTGGGGTGTGGCCCCCAACCTTAGGGGTGGTCCGCAAGCCACCCCTCCCTCAAGGGTGGCTGCCAGTTTCCAAACCGGCAGCCACCAGACTTTTTTTAAAAAAAAAAACAAGTGAGAGATATTCACGAGTGAGAGAGAGTTGCCGGAGAGAGAGAGAAAGCTGAGTGAGAGAGGGCTGTGTAAGAGAGGATCGTGAGTTGAGTGATGAGAGAGAGTGGAGAGAGCTGAGCGAGAGGGCGAGAGGTAGAGGAGGGGGGGTGGGTTCGCAGATCGATGAAGGAAGGACGTTTTTACTGTAGCAACGTCCCCCAATTAAATAATTGGGGATGTTGTTACAGTAAAACAACTCCTCTTAGAAAGTGTGGTCGTTTTACTATTAAAATGACCCATGGTGGGGTCGTTTTGTTAAAAAGACCCCATTAAAAAATGACGTAGCGGAAGACTATGGTAACTAATCAAAGAGCAGCGTCTTTGATTCTGTAAGAAGAAGCGTCTTCGTCTTCTACCAAAAAAGAAAAAAAACAAGTCCGCAGGTTAAAAGAAAGATAAAACTCTGCAGAGTATTTGAGAGAAAATTCTTTGATTTAATAATAATTCGATGAGTTTTACATAATAAGCTAGCCTATTATAGAAGAGAAATACTTGTAGAGAAAGTAAATATAATCCTAGTAGTAATAGTAAACATAATCCTATTAGCAATAGTAAACATAATCCTAATAAGGAAATTAAGGAAAGTAATTAATGCAAATCTATCCCTATTGAGGAAAGGAATTAAAATCCTAATAAAATAAAATAAAATAAGATCCTAATATAAAATTAATAATCAGCGGGAATCGTGACAATCTTTATTTTTGTACTTTCATTGTTTGAGAACGGATAAAATTTTGATCAAGCGGCATTGCTCCAATATTATTTTTGATATTTTTCTAGATAAATATCATCCTACATTAGACTCGTCCTTGAGTTTTCTTTGGGACATGACATGTGCAGCTCCTCTGAAGAAAGCTATTTGGAGAAATCTACATAAATAGCACCAAAACACGATTTTTCATTTTTGTCTACTTCCAGAAAAATTCCTCAAACGATTTCTTTGTGGATGTCATCTTCAACTTCACCGTTTTCTTCAAAAGAATTATCAATTTTTGTGGTGATCATGATGAGTTGCACCTGCGGTGTAGGGGGTGGTGGTTATTCTTCCACTGATGTAGTCATTGGAACAAATAGTTGTGGCTGCACAAATTGTTTCTTTGACTGCAACTCCAAATTAACAGCATCAACATCCTTTTCACCATAATTAGTATTATCTTCATAGACGAAGTGCCTATTTTGAGATTTATGAATATGGTTACGGACATGTCGAATGTGACTTACGTCATCATCAAAGAATCTGTCAACAAAAGGATAGTGAACAAGTTTCCTTTGGATCCCATAGTCATCTTGGGCATCCTTGTGATTCCAAAGGGCATGCATTTGCATGCGTTCAAACGTCTCCCACAACTGGCGCATCTCCTGTTGCATAGCTCGCATCGTCTACTAGAGCTTTTGGAATTAGGTTCTCAAAGGAGCCTCTGATCGCTTGATGTATCGCTGGTAGTCAGATCTTGAAACAACATCTTTTTCACGAACGGTGTCGTTATAGAAGTTGTTGTTGTAGTATAAGTTGGCTATCGAATCCGGATAATGTCGGCTCGGATACCCCATGAATTTGGCTATTGAAAGAGCCCTTCCCCTACAAGCAGCGTTATTGGGGAAGTTTGTCACTGTTGCGCTAATGGGCCATGATCAGGATAAAGCATTTTCTGATACCAACTGACGTAGCGGAAGACTAAGGTAACTAATCAAAGAGCAGCGTCTTTGATTCTGCAAGCTTTTACCCAAAAAGATGAAAACAAGCCCACAGGCTAAAAGAAAGATTTCGTAGAGTATTTGAGAGAAAATTCTCTGATTTAATAATAATTCGATGAGTTTTTTCATAATAAATTAGCTTATTTATAGAAGATAAATACTTATAGAAAGAGTAAATCTAATCCTAATAGTAATAGTAAACCTAATCCTAGTAGCAATAGTAAACCTAATCCTAATAAGAAAGTTAAGGAAAGTAATTAAAACAAATCTAACCCTATGAAGGAAATGAATTAAAGTCCTAATAAAATAAAATAAGATTCTAATGTAAAATTGACAATCAGCGGGAATCGTGACAATCTTTCCTTCTGTACTTCCGTTGTCTGAGAATGAATAAAATTCTGATCAACTGGCATTGCTCCAATATTATTTTTGATATTTTCCTTATTTTCGTTTTTACTGAAAATATAGGTAAATATCGTCCTAGATGAAAAAAGGTCCCTAAAACATGATATTTTTCGTAGTATCAACTACTAATCCAAGACCTAATTTGGGTTAGATATATTATTTGCTTTTGTAAAAGATTAGAAAACGTTTTGGTAAAGGTTTACCTACCCCTTTAAAAGTATCATAAGGTTGGTAATGTTTTTCCCAAGTTTTTAATTGAGACAATATTCTCCTTAAACTATTAATTTAAAATTATTTGTATCAAGAACTTAAGACCATATAATTTTTTTTTTCTTAAAAAAAAAAAAAAAAACTTAGAGACACGATCTTCATACCCCCTAGCAACAAACTAGATGGTTGTTCCATATAAGCTTCCTCATGTAGGTCAGTCCCCATGTAAAAATATATTGTTGACATCCAATTAAAAAATGGCTAATCTAGATTAGCAGCCATAGAAATAAGTACACGAACATAAGAACTTTTGGCAATCGGAGAAAATGCCTCATTGTAATCAATATCATATGTATGTGTATAGCCCTAATTAGCAACCAAACGAGCTTTCAATCATTCAATTGAACCATCATGAGGCAACCAAAAGTCTGTTTGAGGCAATAATGGAACCAGCTCTCATGTTATATTTTGATGCGAGGGCGCCATTTCCATTTCTATAGCTCGTCTCAAACCAAAGTCATGCAATGTCTTTGGGATAAAAACACTAGAGAGATGAGAAATAAAGTAAGAAAGTGACTAAGTAAAAGAACTAGTGGATACAAATCGACTAATAGATACTGGGTAGTACAATAGCGTTTATCATGTAATTAAATCCACACTTGCATCCAAAAGCTTAACTTGATAGGAAAACAAAAAATTAATTATTTAATTAATACTTGAACACGTTCCTTACGTGGAACCGAATTAATAGCACATGAGCTGTTTTAATTGAAATGTATGGAGATAAACTGTAGAGTCAAGATTTTAACTCAAAAACTTTTACTCTGATTCAATGTTTTAGAATTTACATGAGAAGAAAATGGAGGAAGAAGAGGCTATCTATTACCCCTTTGTAGCTTTTTCCTTTTCTTATACAGTTATACTGCTCAAGAAAAAAACAAATCGTGAACCGAAATAACTTTGTGATGAGCAAGATGGTTGAATTTTATTAAAAAAATAAATAAAAATAGAATTTTTTTAGCAAGTAAAATAGGATCATCTTATTTCTTAGAGAAGCAAATTTATTTCATTTTATCTATTTGTGTATGTTTATATTTTGTGTGAAAGAGCATAATCTCATGAGATAAAATGGAGTATAAACAAAGGAAAAAAAAACAAAATTAACCAATAAACGAAAAGGAGGAGGAGCAAGAGGAGAAGGGCAAAAACCTTAATTTTGCAGTTCGGCCTTGTTATTAATTAATTGGAATAAAACATCAAGAGAGGGCCCCCAATGTATGATCGATGAGGGATTATGATAAGACCGTTAGTGAAAACCAACTTTTATATATATATTCCATTAGTGGTGGTAGTTCAATGGTCTTAAGAACATATTTAAGTGGCTAGACATATATATATAATAGGGTGAGAGTTTGACTCCCAAAATGACATATAATAGTATTTTAGCTACCCAAAAGTTTATTTTGAAACATCGGTTGGAGAGTAAAAAGATTATATTAGCTAAATATAGCTAGATATAAGCTCTTTAAAACATCTTATGGAAATGCTCAAATACAATCTTAAAAACTTTAATTACCAAGATAAATATTATCTTGATTCTTGAGAGAGAAATCTTATAAAACAAAAAAAAATGAAGACTTTGATGTATAGCTTAGTATTCTCTATAATTCCTAACGTATTATATATACCAAAGATATTTTTTTGAGTATTAATCATTGTTTTAAAATTAAAGTCTTAGGGTACTATTGTTTTTACTACAAATTCTTTATAAATTGATGTGACAATTCACATCATATTTACTATGTATGTTATTAAAATGTAGATTGTCATGTGACAATCTACCAAACACTTACAATTGATGCAACAAAATAGGTAATACTTATCACGTTTATAAGTTAAGGTGATAGTCTATGTAGTACTTAGATCATGTTAGTTACTAAAATGTTGATTGTGACGTTACGGTCCACGTAACACTTATTTTCATAAAATGTGATAATGTAAGTTTTTAAGTAGTTAAAAAAAAACAAAAAAAGGTGGTAGTTATAGTAGCTCAATTAGCTCAATCATAGCTCAATCATTTTCCTTGTATATATGATAACATTTTATTGCATGCGCTGCAAAATAAGCACTGGCATAGGACTGAATTTTTTTTTTTAATCAACATTTATTACCTATGCTTATTTTATTTATTTCCATTTACCATTTGCCTCTTTATTTAACATATAGATTCTTTTCCTAGAATAATTTACGAATTCTAAGAAATATTCATCACGCAAGGTTTTCAAGATTTATAAACTTTTTAATCAAACCCATGCTCTAAAAGTAATCACAAGTACGCAAATTAAGCTCTCTAATTCAAACTGAAGTGGACCAATAATGCATATATATCAAGCCTTTTTTTTTTCCTCCAAACAAAAGAAGATCATACGATCATAGCAATCAAACCAAATATAGTATCTGTACAGGTATGAAGTCTGTCTGCCAACCCAAGACTTCGGCACAAAAATCATGTATATATGATTTCATAAAAACTCCGTCTTTCTTTTCAACAATCTTTGGACTTAATTAGAAACAGTGTCCTTTTTCTTTTTTTCTTTTTTTTCTCCCTCCGATTCCATACTTAATTGGCATCTTCCTACCTGTTTATAAATGCGTTTTTTTCTCCTTATTTTTGAAATTGGAGATGAGGACTCAAAAGTAGCTGCTGATTGAAGAATGACTGGTTTAATATATTGTACTGAGGGATGTCTGATTGACTGGTGCTGTTACTGAAACTGCAGGAATTCATGCGTTTCTTTGCTGGGTATAACATATCCTCATCCAAGTTGGAATGCTGGCGTTTGAGCTGGTTTTCCGTGTAGTTGAGTTGAGGGAGCTTTTGAAACAGATAGCTGGTGGTGGTGGAGGTGGAGGTGCTAGTGATTGTGGAGTCATTGAGTAAAGGCAGCTGGTCTAGACTCCCCCAATTGAATAGTGTTGATTCGAGTCCAGGTGGGTTACAATGATTGTCGGATAGTAAACTACTTAGCACGGAGTAGTCCATGGCATCGAATAAGTTTGAGAAAGAAGAAGATTTCTGGGGCATGAGAGTGTTGTGGCCAAGGGGACTTTTAAGGCTTGGTAAAATGGTATCTTCTTCTTCTTCTTCTTCTTGATCTGCCGTTGGAGGTAAAGTAGTAATGGACTTCTTGTAGATCCGGCAAAGAACCCAATCGTCTAACTGCGAAGAGCATCAACTAAAAAGTGTTAGTTGCAAAATAAACGTCTTTAAACGCTAAATCTGTTTGCGACACTCGCAAAACAGAGTCACTTGCAAATAATCCTTTGTCGAATCTTTGTGGATATGCGTTTGCGTACAAGACTTTCCTTATTACAAATTTACAATTCACGGTGAGTGCTGTGTGGATAGAGATAAAGGTGACATATAATTGAGTGTGCTGCTCACCCTCATGGACGAATCTTTAAGCTTCAAGGGCTTGTTGTTGTAGGCGTTGGGGGGTTGGGCAAGGCGATATTCGTGCATGATCCAATTGGTTTTGACTCCCTTGGGTGGTCTTCCCTTGTAGAACACAAGGGCCTTCTTCACACCAATGTTGTGGCGTCCTCCTCCTCCTCCTCCTGCTAATGATGTCAATATGGTTTTGTCTGTACCAGTTGCCTTCCAATACCCCGAAGCGGCTGCCCTGTTTGGCCTGGCACCATTTGGGTATTTGCGATCTCTAGGACTGAAGAAGTACCATTCTTTCTCACCAGACGCAGCTTTGGCTGATGATATATATATATATATATATCTATGTATCAATTATCATTACTAGTAGTCTAGTACTGCGACATGGTATTTGATAAAATTAAATGAATTCATAAGGGTTATCATGTAACATATATAAGACAAACCTGGTAAGTCCCATGGGTCAGACTTGTAGATATCAACCTCCGCGATGATGGAAACCGGCAAGGGTGTGGAAGCCACCTTTTTGCTCAGATAATGAAGGATGAGCTCTTCATCTGTTGGGTGGAACCTAAAGCCTGGTGGCAGGGGCGATTGAGGGTTCTTCATATATACTGCCTGATGATCACTTTTAACTCTGTCTTGGCCCTTGTGTTCTACGTACAATTAAGTGTTTTTTTTTTTTTTTTTTTGAGTTTGCCGAATGCTAAAACTCAAAACCAAATATAAACAAGTGTTCTGGCCAACTCAACAAGGGAAAGAGAGGAGGATTGAAATTTTTGGGAGGGGAAGAAGGGAAGGGGTTTTATTGTTGAAGGAATTTTGTCGGTTTGTGGACAAAGAGATTAGGCCAAAGGAGGGATCGGTTGCGTTCTCGGATGGGGCCCCACATTTTGTTGTTTGTGCTTTGCCAGCTGGAGGCTTGTAAGACTAAGCCACTGGTTTAATTCTTTCCACCTTTTTTGTCGTTTCCCCATATTTTCCTGGTTCACGTATGCTTAAAGATGGCGGCTGGGGCTAAGATGAGGAGCTTTCAGATAGAAACTCGACACGTGCCCCCGGCCCCACACGCCCACGCGTGCTTCTGTGCTAGTCCTACTCGTCTCATCATGCGGTGATTATATCGTATCTTATTGACTTTTACTTGGTCTCATGCGGGAGGTTAGGATAAAATGAGCTAAAACAGTAAAAATCAGAAACAAAGCAGTCTAAGCAGAGAACCCTTAGAAAACATAATAGATGCATGATTTCCATGAGCATTGTTACAACGAAAATCATAGTGTTTATATATATATATATATATATATATATATATATATATATATATAATTTATGAGTAAAATGAATTATTACAGTATCCGCGAACTCTGAAGAGGAGCTAGCAACCAAAAGAAGGAAACAAAAGAGTTGAGTGAGTGGATGGATGAGGGATCAACGGGGGTTGGTAAGATTGGATGGAATACCATATTATACTATATTATATTTTGGGGCCGGGGCTCAACTTTCTCCTAGAAACAGGTTTTAGTGAGTTGATAATTGAGATCATCATCCACAATTTGGAATATTCCATATCCTGCAGGTGGCATACATGCATGTACTGTTTCCAAAACAAGTTATCTTCTTCTTCTTCTTCATTTTTTTTTTTTTTTTTGTAAATAAAATAAAGTTATCTTTAATTTGTCACTATAACTACAACTCACGTGCATATTGATATTGATATATAGACTTCATTCCAATTTCTACTTCCTATATTCCAAGTAATCTGCTTAATTTTCCATCCATCACAGCTTCTTGCTTTGGTAACCTAGCTAGCTAAAATCACCATATCTTGTTTGTTACAAGGACTCCCTCAATAATTCAAGCATGTGGAAGAATAATTTCCATCTTTCATTAAATTATTATTAGGTCCCTCCTCCATAAATATCTAATTTGTAGACACGAAGATCATGTAAGTTCATCAACGGATCTTGCAGGAAGAAACCACAACAACGACTATTACAAGAGTCAACCCTCGGAATAGCTAGCTTATATAGACTGAAAAATAAAATAAAATTTAATAATCGGAATAGTTTAACGTAACTCGTGGGTTGTTAAGGAGTAGGAGGAATTTTTGTCATTTCTGATTTGGTCATCGTAACAGATACCAAACAAATTAAGAAGGATTTTTCCAAAGACAAATTTCAATAGCCTAAACCACAAACACGTATCGTCCTGCATATCTTAATGCAAACCGTAAAGAAGGATTCAAACAATATATTTATTTTTTATAAAAAAAAAAAGTGTAACGGTAGTCAAATTGAGCGGGTCGTGATTTTAGAATAATGAGCCGCAAAAATATTCCTAAATGTGCGGAGCGGAGACTTGCGCAATAAGGAAAAGATCCAAGAGGACGAGGTGGGTGAGCAATGGTGAGATCGATGGTGGATTGTACAAAAGAAAAAAGAAAAAAGAAAAAAGAAAAAAAAAAAATAGGTGGTGTAGAGAGAGATAGGTAGGCCTTGTGCCTTGGCATCATCTGCTAAAAGAATAACCAAAAGGTGATGATTATCCACGTACAACTCCTCATTCATACGTATCTCCTTTCAAGTTTGAAGATGCTTTTATTTGTTTTGGTCTGCCCACATTGGCCTTTATCTTTGGTTTCATCTCAATGCACGAATTAATAGGTGAATTTAACTCTTAAATCTTACGTCACATGTGACGTACGTAAAAGAAAGTAGCAGCTCAGCTGGGGATATTATTAATTATTATTGTTCAAAGGTTCTCCCTCCACCTCCTTCGCTTTCCTACGTACTTGGTTAACTTGTTCGCCTAAAATTCATATACTCACATGTCAAAAATGCAATATATATATATATATATATAAAATAATATATATTACCCTGCCCATGGCCCCCATGAGTCATGACCAAGTAGCCCATCACCTTCTGTTTCCGTTCCAATTAAGAAGAAAGAAAAAGCTTCAACATTTAGGCAGTTGAGAGTTTTCACATCTGATCTCATTTTCACCTTTCACCCAAAACAACATTGCTGCTTCATTAGAACGTCGACTCGTAGCCTAAACCAAGATGTCATTGGGTGTGCATCTAGTTTGTTAGAGAAATTTGGCTAGTCAAGCATGGGTAACACATATGAACACGTATTATTATTATTACTATTATTATTATCATTATTAGCTTATTTCCACCTCCAAAAAAAGTCTTGATTGTGACCCCCCGTAGTTTTCCACGTGTAGTTCACCTAATCCACTGGATACTAATCCAATTTCAAATGCTAAAGCATATGTTTCCCATCTGTGACATTCAAAGTGAGTTACGCCTAACAATAACCATTATAACAAATTTTATGAGTTTTTTCCTTTTCTATAATCACGAAATACTTGAGAGAAAAGAAATACATAATTGTAAGTCCCAATTAGACCACGAAGACCAACTTAAAGGAACAAGACAAGGAATCGGCAATAGTAATCGATGAGGGGAAAATCCAAATAGTTCACCAGCTAGCTACTTGACCATAATGGCTACTTAAATATAGACAGTAACTTCCGCTAACAGAGAGATGAGGATATCTACTCCTTGATTTCTATCCGACTTCTCTTTGATTTTAGAGAAATGCTACAACCTTGACGTGGAAAAGAGCCACATCAGATTTCCACACCAAACTCGTTCATGTATATTGTATAATTAAACTGTAATTATGCTTCTTCCTTTCTTTTCCATTTTTTGGTTGGGGTGGGGGGGTTCTGCCTTCGGATGCTGGGACACAATTCTAACTACATTTTTATTGTTTTCCTACTTTTTTTTATGCTGCTGAAACATTTCCATAATGTTCTGAAATAATTTAATACCTCGAACTAAATTCCAGCCACAAATATTGCTAAGCATGAAATTCGTCAACACGCATCTAGTGACAACAACGTAGCCCAAAACAAATTGTTGCAATAGAAGCGCTATGATCATCAGACATAATGGCATGAGCTCACCAGCTAAGAAACTACAAAACTCCCTAAACTCGGTACTCAACTTTAAATGCTACCAGACCAGGGCAGTAGGTAGAAGCTGATTAAACTAAAGTTAACGAAGTCCATGAACAGAAGTAAAGCTCCAATCAGCCAAACACCCTCTCGAATCCACATAGGTTATGATCAGCATCAATAACACATAAAGATATTGCAAACAAGTCTCTCTTGCTACAGAATAAAAAAGCAGCAATCTGTCATGAGTTTTTATCACACGAAAAAGAAATAAAGGTATATATGACAGGTGATCACATCACGAATCAAATATTGACAAGTTTGAATGGCATTTTATACAGAGTGACCAAACAAAGACAGGCCAAGTGGAAACTTGACTTATGATAGCAGCAACGAAGGACCTTTAGTGCATTTCTCAAAAGGTCTTAGGTGACCAGACGATAGATATGTATATGGAATTTGATTTAAGCAATCGCATCAAAGTTTCAGAGGCTTCCATCATGCAACCCTCAAGAGCATTCTTTGCTGAAAATTCTTAGAAGCAAAGTATTGATTGAATAGAAACCAACTAAACAACAACACATGTATAGGCATTTCAAACTTATCGTAATAAGACTTCGATTCCTTGGACTTTAGATTTCTAAAACCAAATTAAATAACTGGTAAAATCCACAAATAAAAACCCAATAACGTAATAAAATCTAAAATAGTCAAAGGACCAAAACAATAACAGCCTGTATCCATAGATTCAGAAAATTGCAAAAATGGCCCTAACAGAAAAAAATAAATAAATAAACTAAAAGAAATCTGAACCAGCAGTTAATTAATGCCAATTAAGAAGCATAGGAAATAAGACTCATGATCATTCAGCAAACCTATTCAAGGTACCAAGTAGCCTCAGCATCATTTGAAAATTGACATCCCCCTCTCTCCCCCTCCTTTATTTGCTTTTTTCTAACCAGCTAATCGTGAGACCCACTTGAGATCCTTCATAGTCTAGTATGTTTCTTCACATTACAAATCTGCTGGTTCTGTCCTTTTAGAGCTTTCTTTAAGCTTTCAAGTGAAGGGCATTCCAATTATTTTGGATTTGTTGGACATGAGCTATTGTAGTGGTCCATACTCCATAGGTCCTATTATGTTAGAAACTAGACGTAGGTAAATTTATTTGCCATTATGTTTGTCCATAGTAATTTTAAGATGGGTTTTTAGAAGTCAAAGTAACTAAATTTGAAGTCATAGCCCTATTAAAGTTAGAAGTTACCAGCACCCTGTATATATCCATGACGCTCTTTCAATTAATGGGTCAGTTTAGAGAAATTATGCAGCAGCTAGGAAACTCTCTATAAAAAATGAATGATACAATTCTAAACCCAGGAGTGAGTCCCAAGGGAATCAATATACAGTGCCTAGGATTTGATCATTACTTGTTCTTCTCCTTGAAATTAATAAGCCACAAAACAATAATTGCCTTTTAACCCACAAATAGCATTCATAGTTTTAAACGTAAAATCTAGTTTTCGTAACATTATTCTACGCTAAGCCTTCTGCTAAACTACCGTATCCTGAGAAATAGTTTGTGTCCTGAAAATCCGGCAACACTTTCTCAATTTCCTGCTGCTTTTCCACCATTAAAACTCCAGCTATATTCAATTTTATTTCATCAACAACTCCTACCAACTCTTTTCCACCTATCACACCCCCAAAGTTGCAATTTAACCATTTAACCACAACCTGAGCTAAAAATGCAACAAACTATAGGCAAAAGAAATCCAATAGCACATGTAAATCATACACCTCTTGATCCTTCATCCAATAATTATAATTTTTTTTTGTAAGTCCAATAATTATAACTTAAGTACGGCAAAAGATAGCTAAAAATGACTTAATGAGTCAACCACATTCTCACGATACAAGAAAACACAGCATGTCCATGGAAACATACATATAATCATAATGTCAGTAGCACTTACCCTTCAATGCAAATGTCCTTTGTATTCATTCATGCATGCATGTTAATACAATTTTTCTTTTTAATTTTTAAATTCCCTTTTCAATTTTTTTACCTTTAATAACCATATCTTTTGTCACTTAAGTATGTTAGGACTTAGGATGTTCAGTGAAGATTGAATGCCTCTATTAGATGTATCTACACTCAACAAACACAGGAAGGAATGTATTCACCAGCCATTAAAGATGATGCAGCTTATGCACCCCTTTTTTTGTAGACACCCATATAGTGATTTTAAGGTGTGCTCAAGTTAGGTTAATTTATGAAACATCAACATGTGAGTGCTTTACTATGATTTCTAACAACAAAAGCAAATAGTTAGGATGCATCTTATCATGATGAGGATAAAAAACTCTGCACACCTGCATGAAGTTCTTGGGCAACTCAATGCTGGAGGTCGGTAGTAACTACCCAGTCATGTTTATAGACAAACCTCAAACTGTTGAGACTTCTCATCACATGAGAAGCTACTGGTCCCAAAAAGAAAAGCCCCGGTCTCTTACAACTCTTCTAGTTTCAGGTTGGCGGCAAAAATCCCTTCCCTGATCAACTCTCCTGGATATGGCTCTGCTATTCTTGCCCGATTGACTACAATTTAATTGATTGCACTCTAAATCTGTCATCTGACACTCTGATGTATACTTACCAGACAGCCAAGCCTGAAGCATCTTTTCTGTCTTTGGTTCTGGCATTAACTCTTTCTCTTTCATCTCTATATAATATTTATGCGCCTCCTCCAACTTTCCATTCAAAAATAGCCCATGTATGAGCACAATATATGAGCTTCGATCAGGGTTGACTCCATTCTGACTCATCTCGCTCCACAACTTGAAGACATTATCAAGCTGGCGCCATCGACAAAATTTCCTAATCAACATTATGTAGGTATCAGTATTTGGGTGGCAGCCCATCTTTTTCATCTTTTCCAAGAGCACAAACACTTCTTCCCCAGTCCTTAAAGTACGGAGGAAGGCATGGTAAGTCCGAATCGTAGGGGAGAGGCCCTGGTGCAACATCTTATCAAATACTTCTCTAGCTTCTTCTATTTGCCGGGCCCTACAAAGAGGCTTGATCAGTGAGTTATAAGTGACAATGTTTGGAGCGACTCCCTTCTCTTCCATCGTTTTCATGAGATTGATAGCTTCTTTGACAAGCCTACCTTTTGCAAGAGCATGAATGACAGCATTGTAAACTTTCCTATCCGTTGTAATGTTCAATTTCTTCATCCGGTTAAAGAGCTTGAGCACCTTATTCAGATTACATGCTTTTGAGTAACAAGATATGAGACTTCCGTACGAGAAAACATCATGTTGGACGCCTCTCTTTCCCATCTCCCTCCAAATTCTTTCTCCCTCTCGGGGACTAACAATCACATTACACCATCCATTGAGGATAATGTTAAAGCTCTTGGTATTAAAGGGGAACACATTCTTATTGCAGAAGAGCAAGTGCTCAGCGTCTTTTGCATTCTTGTACCGGCAAAGGGCAGAGAGAAGGCCTTGAAATTCATTGATCCCAACTTCAAACTTAAACCGTTTGAAGGCGTAGAAAGTATTTATAGCCTTCCCCACGTCGTGTACAGCACAATATCTCCTAATCATGATCAAGAGAGTCTGAGGAGTCACAAGAGATAGACCAGTGGTACCCCCTTTCATTTCATCAATCAAGGCCCACGCAGTGTCGAACTTCCTCATTTTCGCAAGAATAGAGATCATGGAATGGTATTCACGCACAGAATGAGCGTAACCCGGCTGCTTGCCAGCCCACAGAAAGAACGTGAATGCTGCTTCCCAATCGTTGCGGACCCGTGGCAACACCCCAACCACCAATTCTGATGAGGCGCTAATCCCGCTATGGTGAAGCTTGTATTTTGTCTCAGACGGACTGCTTCCCAGTTGACGTAAGATATCCACAATTGCGGTAATGTCTCGGGCGAGACCCTCATCTTCCAAATTCAATCCTCTAAAGTGGGTTTCATCATCTTCATAGTCTTCATCATTGTCGTTATCATCGCCATCACTAATAGCATCTTCTTGGGTTTCTATTGAAGGCGCATATTTTGAGTTTGGAAAAGCAGTAGAAGACGACAAAAATTTGAAGTGAAGTTCCATAGCTGAAAAAGTGTTGGTGGTAGAAGGGCTCAGGTTAAAAAGAACAGCAGTGATGGGCTTAACAACAGCACAAGAAGAGATGGAACTACTACAATGGCTTCGAAGCAAAATTGAGAAGATGGAAAAGTTAGAAGATCTTACTCTCATCATGTGCCTCATATCTACTGATGGTAGAAAACAGAAGGAAGCTCAAAAGAAGAATGATCAATCGATGCCTACAAACAAGCGTGAGTGGGTGACAGAGATTAACGGATTCCTTTCTCTCCGCGTGGGCAAAAGAAAGATAGATGCAATGGATTGGAAGAGGTCCACTATGTTTACAAATGGAGTACAAACCGTTTGTGAAATTAACTAAACGAACATACCATAAAAACGAACTCCTTTCTTCTACTGCTACGTCTATACAGCAGTCCGTCTGGAATTGCTCCTTGCTGGAGGTGGTCTTTAACAACCAACGCCTATCTATAAAGCAATCTGCCGAATCAAGCGCGCAATTTATTTCTTTTGCCTCTCTTCTCGCCGAGACTGCCAAAATGACAAGAATACTTTATGTAGCCCAGCAGTCGAACAGTGTTACATCAGTGACAGTGTATCCATTACTGCATAAGCCCACAATGTCCCAAATTTAGTTTACCAAAGCTTTTCTTTTATCGGTCCAAATTTTACTCTTTTCTTCACTGAAAAACTTTGAAATTATTGTTGAAAAATTGCATACTAAGCCAAATCCATCCCACGGTCAGGGGAGTCGAACAGGTGTACAATTATTATGCTTTCCGTATTGTTGGACGCGGTGAGAGAGAGTTTTTATAACATTTAATTAATAGGTTGTGGTTCTCATTATTTATAGTGATGTTAAGGGTTAATAAATTTTTTATATTTAGTTTATATTTTTTTACAAATTTAATAGATTAATTATTATATTTATGGGGGTCTACCATTAATTTATATGGAGTTCACATAAGTTCACAAATTTCATGATTGATTTGTAAGATGAAATAGAATAAATATGAGAAAAATATTGACCTTTAACATTTCTCTTATAAAAAAAATACAGTAACAATCATCTCAGAAAGAACATAATAGTAAAGATAAGATCAACGCATGGCTAGTTTTCACAGTTCCAAAATTGATGAACTATTAAGGCGGTATTTTTGGATCAGGATCTCTTACATTTCCTTTAAAATTGTAGATTCTCAAATCACGTAATTTAAGCATTTTTAGGCATTTAAATGTTTGAAAAATGCTACCTATTAAAAAGGTGGCATGTAATGGAGGTAACCAAAAATAATTTTTCTTCCTAAAGACTTCGTCTTCACTTTTGCAAAGACACTTCTTTTTCAAAATATCAAAAGACAATTTTTTGCTGAAAGCTTTTTTACTACATAAGGAGCAAGAGAATAAATTCAATTTTTAATAGATAACATTTTCCAAGCATTTGGATGCCTAAAAATAACCAAAATTATGTAATTTGAGAATCTATTATTTATTTAAAATTGTAGATGATCCTAATCCGGCATTTTCTAGTCTTTTTATAGTGTGTATATATAAAGTTATACATGTGCGGGCACGCATGCAAACGCAAAGCTCCGTTTATTTCAGCATAAAATATTTTTTGAAAAATGTTTGTTCCATATTTTTCGGTGTTTGGTTTGCCATAAAATAATAGTCAAACCAAAAATATGATCAAAAAAGTTTCTTTAATTTCGAAAAATAGTTTCTTGTTTTTAAATTTTGTAAACATTTTTTTAAATTTGAGTTTCTCCTTCTCAAATTGCCGAACCACTGTTAGACCATCATCAGGCCACCACTAGGCCTCCATTGAGCCTCCACCAGACCATCGTTAGGCTTCCTCAGGGCCACTATTAGACCGCCATCAGGCCACCATTGGGCCTCCACCGAACCTCCACCGGACCATCTTTAGGGCACCGTCGGACCACCACCAAAACTCAAATTATTAAGTTAAATTTTTATGTTGTGAATAAAAATTAATTTTATAGGATGATATCATTGAATAAAAATATGAAAATTATTTGAGTTTTTTCGTAAGTGCCAAACACTAAAAAAATGTTTTCAATGGAAAACACTTTCTTGAAAAATAATTTCCCTAAAAATATTTTACAATAGCATTTTTTTTCATGAATCTAACCTTTAATGGAAGTTGCACGTCTGATGCATGTACACAGGCATGTTCCCAACAGGCTGCAACTAGGGGTGGGCGCAGGTCGGATCGGGTCAAATTTCAGCCTTTTCCCCTACTCGACCCGCACCCTGCAAGTTTGGAAAATCCTACCTGGTACTCAGACACAGTGAACCCTATCCACCTGGGTTTGGGTTTTGTAGGGCGGATACTACGGGTTGAGCGGGGCGGGCGGGGCGGGTGTTATGGGCATGCCAACAAGTCTCCCATATCCACTCACAACAACAACAACAACAACGCCACCGAAAACCACAACAACACTACAATTACCAACACCACCACCACCAACAACAACGAGGAAGACGAGGACAAAGAGGAGGATGACGACGACCCTCCACCCAAGAAGCAAAAACCCCTCTCCTCCTCTCACCACAACCCAGCCTCCAAACCCTGATGAACCACCACAAGTTGTGGTCCACAACAACAACCCAATGTCGGTGAGAGAGGAGCGGCAAGAGTGAGAGTAAGAAGAGAAGAGAAGACTGAAGAAGAGTAGCGAGAGAGGAGTGGTGAGAGTTTGAGAGAGGACTGGAGGAAAGGTTAGGTTAGAAATTTAGAATAAAGTTAGGAGGATCTAGGGGCATTTTTTTTTTTTTTTCCCTTTTAAGTGCTTATTAGCGGGGTGGGGCAAGTACCTGCTACCCAAAAATTTCTATTCCCGCAACCCACCCCGCCCCACATGGGTTGGAAGAAATCCAATCCGTATCAGCAAAAAACCCAAGTCCGGCTGAGGCTGGGCGAGTTTGTGGATTTGCGGGTTGGGTGGGTTTTTACCAATCATTAGCTGCAACATAAGAAAGAAGAATAAAAAAGGAAAAGAAACACCTAAAAATAAAAAGAAAAAAATAAAGAAGAAATAAACATTTGTTTCTTTCTTTTTTCGTTCAATTACCGATACAATGCAATACTACAACACAAAAATGCTTCATATTAAGAGCCTGTTTGGAATTGCGTTCGAAAAATAGAACTCTTAAGTCAAAAAACACTTTCTAACAAATGCTTCATTTTTAAGCTTTTACCAAAAGTACGTTTTGACCATTTTTTAGCTTTTAAGACTCTTAAAAGTACTTTTAATTTTTTTACTAAATAACTACTTTTTTCTTCATACAACTTTTTGAACTTTTTGAATGTTAAACGCACTATAGGCCACTCAAACGCAATCTCAAACAGGCCCTAAAACCTAGCTCTTTCATGTAGACTATTCTGTCTATACTCGAACTTCCCACACCATGGAGTTTCATGATTTCATCTATAGGGAGATGCACGCATATACCGGTATACTAACAAACAAATGAGAAAAAGATCAATCAAGTAGAATAAACCAATGAGAAAGAGATAAAATAAGTAGAAGTAAATTTGAACTTCAAGTTAGAAGGGACGAGACACAAATGAATTGGTATGACCATTTTGTAAGTCCACCTAGGCGAACTAAATGAACTAATTGAATCAAATCATTCTCTCAGAAGCTATAAATCAGAATACTCCCGCAAAATAATAATTACAAATCAAGATAAAAGAATCATACTCTCCCCTTTATTCCCAAAATGTAGACCAAAATCCAATATCCAGTCCAACCTGATAGACTTTTAGAGCATCATTATCTGTGGATACTTAAGCTTGAAACCTCTAAAGCCAAAAATACCACACACCTCCAATAGCTGAATTAGCTAATGATGTCATCTGCAGTTATGTTATTGACGACACAGCCTCAATGGCACTGCCTAGTGGCCAAGCTGCTTCAACTAGGGAATTACCATATTTAACTTTCTTCACCAATGTAATCTCTTGCCAGGGATCTAGACCTGTGTAACAAACAAAAACAGCAAGAAAGATTAGTGACTTTTACCTGGATTTTCTGGATAAATTATCATGATGTACGCAACAAATGACTAAAATGCGATGTCAACCTACCAAATCCCTCTACAAGCAATGTATACTGGTACATAAGATCCATGCATAAAAATGGCAGGTTATCCTCCTCAACACGACGATATATGGTCTTGGCATCTGCAAGTTTTGTCTCGCAAGCACGCTTAGCTGCCTCCTCAAACTCCGCAGGATGAACTTTGACAACAGGAACATTTGGATCAGCAAAACCAGCCTATACGAGTAAATAAGTGGTCAGACATAGCCATGAATAAGTACAAAAGAAATTTCAACTTTTTCATATGTATTTCTCAAGCAATGAAATCAACCATAATTGATACCTCAGCAGCCCTGTCAAAGAAAAATGAAGCAACAAAGAGATTCTTCTGTCCATCCCCACCACCACCATTCCATACCCCACCAAATGTGCATTTCATGTGTGTGCATGTTGATTCATTAGCTTTGAGAGCATTAGAAGCTACCCTCCTGCACTCATCCATGTTTGAGCCAGATGGGGAAGCTGCCACTTTATACTTCTCTCCTCCATATTTGTAAATCCCTTGTCAAAAACAAAGAATTCAAATTAACAAAAGACACAAAGGCACATGCACGCATGCAGCACGCACACGCACACGCACACATACTCATTCACTCACTCTTCAATTGTCAGTGCTTCATTTGGGTTCCAAAGAAAGTACTAGTAAAGATTCTTATATCATTTCAAATTCATATTGTTGTAAAATCTAAACAAGGTTGCCCAATTCCCAAACTTTTCTAAGCATTTAAGAATACTCATTGGAATGTAGAAGGTAAAGGAAAAGTTGAGAGAGAGAGAGATCAACTATGATGGTTAGCAGGAGAGCAGAACGCTCATTGCCTCCACTGACAACCATCAGGGTGACTTTGTTGCCATGCACGAATGCCTACTAAACTCAGATCTGCAAGCGAAGGTAGATAATTGAACAAGTCTGCTCCATGATATGTTTATAGAGCCACCTGCTTACATGCAATAATTTCCTTCTGGTTTAACAATCAGCACACTGGCCACAAGACTAGAGTCAACAGTTAACTTGAATTGTGGGTCGGGTAATATATACCATTTAGTTTAAAACAGTTTTTACTTCAAAATTTCATAAATGATCTGAATCTTCTACTAAAACATTATATGCATCCGTAAATTATAGAGCCGCCTTTACTCCATGTGATTACAAAATACGTGGTTTAACAGAAGAGAAGAAGGTTAAAAACCAGTGCTGTCACAATATCAGCCCTAGTGTAAAAAGGAGTTCAACATACCATGATAGCCAACTAAGATGCAAGGGTTGCTAGAGCCTTCAGAAACCTTCAAAATCTCTGCCCGTGCGGCTAGTAAGCCATAATGCAAGTAACTGCATACATGGTTCAAAACCATGTCAATATTCTACATAAAAAAATATATAGACAGATGAAATAATAGAAATAATTGTTACTTTATATCAGAGATCAATGAACCATCAAGCAGTCAAGGGAAATAATAAGATCTTTAGCAACAACTGAGAAGCTAATATGAAGATATGCAACATCACTCAATAACCAAAACAAGGAACCACAGGAACAGTCAGGCCGATGAGTCAATACATCAACAATTCATCTATCATAAAATCACGAAATAATTTCACTAAAAGAAAGAAGAACACCTGTGAACATAGAGGAAATATTTTGTTCCCATAAGATACATTTCCTTTACATATGAATCCTCTCCATCTGATATCCTTGGTGCATTTGCCACATCTGTCTCCGAGATAGCATATGCCATTTGAACAGATCCACCTCCAAGGTCAACTACTCCAACTGTATTTGAGTATTTCTTCCCCAAATTCCCTAGTAGATAGTTTATTGTGACCTGAAAAACAAGAGGCAACCTAAGACAAGATGGATAATCACGTATACTCCATGGTCCATAGAATAGAATACAAAAGATGCTAATGTTCCATTCAGTTTATAAGAATCTGCGGAAGTGGCAACATGCTTTCCTGAAGACTTTTCTTTCATGTTTCAGTCTTCATATATGGTTCTCATGTTAATTAACACCAATTTTTCTTTTTTCTTTTTAACAAAAATGTCCTTATTTGGATGAGTATAAAACAGTAATTATTATGAATGAGAACATAACAATATATTCCCTGTTCTATTATTAGCTAAAAATTTTCTCCTCCCTTGGTTTTTATAGTAGCAACTGATGACTCACTAAATAATTCTTGAGTGTATCCAGACGTTTCTCAAATTCACTTGAAATTAAGAAACAACACAGCCCAATACACATCACCATCTTCAGTTCTAGACAAAGAAAAGCTCTTGTACCAATGCATGACCACATCTTCCTTCAAAGGAACTACATGATCACAAACTGATCCATTTGGTTTAAGTAAAACCACCAGGCTAGAACAAGAATTCATCCTATTAGGGAGCCATATAAATTTTTGCAAGATCTGCTTGGGACATGCTAAAATTTTTTAGAGCAAGATAACATCTGATCTTCTGTCCACAGCCCAGTTCAGCATTTAAGGCTTGGACTTCGCATACTCTCCACAAACCTGAAGGCCTTGAATGGCAGAAAGCTCAAAAAGGCAACAGGACCTCAATCCCAGCAATTAATCTTTGCCCTGCTATCATTGAGGCTGAGTCATAGAATCCAGTTAAAGGAACAACTTCTTTACTTTATTTATCTAAATATCTACTGGTTCTGATGGGACTCCCATGCTTTTATT
Organism: Corylus avellana; assembly: GCF_901000735.1. Taxonomy (NCBI): domain Eukaryota; kingdom Viridiplantae; phylum Streptophyta; class Magnoliopsida; order Fagales; family Betulaceae; genus Corylus; species Corylus avellana. The sequence continues at coordinate 62,493 of NC_081549.1, read as the reverse complement.
ATCCCCCACCCCGCAAAACTCAGCTCTAAGTACACTCTGACGTTCTGCCAAAAAAATTTGCTATTTTTCTTCAGAGCAACTGCAGGACATTTACCACCGTTCCCTCCTACTTGTAATTATAGGGCTTCTAACATTGTGGAAGAAGGTATAATTGCTTCTCAATATTTCCGTTCTTTTTTTATTGATAATTAATAGAAATAATATTATAAAATAAGTAGAAAAAGTATATAGGAGGTATAGAAATTAGCCTCCAAACAATTATGACCTAAAATTCATAGAAGCAGCAAAGCCCAAGAAAGAATGACAATGAATGGAGGCTTCCTAATGCATTCATCCAATTGTATAAAGATGTTAGGAACATAGACTTCAGATCATCCAAATTAAGCTCTACACCATTGACTGCTCAATTGTTCCTCTCTGACTCTCTCCTCATATCATCCAAATAAGACAAATCATTACAGCACTCCATATAATGACAGCACCAATGACCACATCTTCCTCACCATGGCACCATGGCACAATGTTAGGAACATGGACTTCAGATCAATCCACTCTCTCCTCATATCATCCAAATAAGACAAATCATTACAGCACTCCATATAATGACAGCACCAATGACCACATCTTCCTCACCATGGCACCATGGCACAATGTTAGGAACATGGACTTCAGATCATCCAAATTACGCTCTACACCATTGACAGCTCAATTGTTCCTCTCTGACTCTCTCCTCATATCATCTAAATAAGACAAATCATTACAGCACTCCATATAATGACAGCACCAATGACCACATCTTCCTCACCATGGCACAATGCGAAAGAAGTCCAAATTTGATCAACCCAGGTCTCTTTCCCCAAAGACACGAATTACTAGATAATAAGTAAGCTCTTTTCCCATGTTCCAAAATTTAAGGTAAATAGTTTATGAGCTGAAGGACATCATTGATATACCAACTACTTCCACTGTCGACTTGTTGACATACTCTCAGGATTCACAATTTTATTTTTAGGGGCCCCACTAGAGTAAAACATATATCTTCATTGAATGAACCTAGAAATCATTAAAAGTGCAAAGACAACACGATAAGCATGCTTCAGAAGATGTTTCTTTTGTAAGTAAACGATTTTTTAAAAAAGTGTAAGGACGGGCCTGATCCTAGTACGTTGAATATCATTAAAAGCGCAAGCACAACCTAAGTACACAGGAAAGTATACAAGAGAGATACCTATCTAGAAGGAGAAAAAAGAACAAGAAAATCATTAAAACTAATCACCAAAGGATCTACAAATGTAGTTGTCCAAGTATGAAGAGAATAAAAAATGACTTAAATTCCTCCAACGTCCTCCTGCGGTCCTTGAAATTTCAATCGTTTCTTTCCCTGCACAGGCACAAAAAATGCAAAAGGGTACTATCTTCCACACAACAGCACTCGAGAGCTACTACAAATCCACCAGCATGCAAACAAATCAATCATGCAACTAGACATAACCCAGGACAGCCCAAAGTGACTGAAAAAAGCATTCCATAGCGGAGAAGACGATGGTCTATGGACTCTCCATCTCTCTTGCACATGCAACACCTATTGATCACAATGACATGCCACTTCCTAAGGTTGTCCATGGTAAGAATCTTCCCTAAACACGCCAACCAAGCGAGAAAAAATAAAATAAAAAAATAAAAAACCACTCTCAAATGAACCTTGGTCTATCAAATACTCTTCCAACAAAAAAAAATCCCATCATTACAGACAAGGACGCTATAAAAAGAGCTAACATTGACACCCCTTTGTTTGAAGGGGCCTACCAAAGCTTGTCTTCACCTTCCCTTCTCACTCTAAAGGAGTATAACAAATAGAAAAAACGAACACAAGATATCCACTGCCCAATCAAAAGCCAAGAGAGAAAAAATGGAGAAAACAAAAGGGATAAAACTGTCTAGAATTTCCTAAGGATTAATAGTGTGCTCATCACTTGGTCCCAAAAAAGGGGCTTTTAAAATCTCATAATTTTTCTAACTCATAGGACTAACATTAATCTTTACAAAGTTACTGATGAGGACTTCCTGTAGGCTCAGATTGAAAGTGTTAATATTTTCACCAACAATAAACTTGCTATTGTGATGGGAAAGCAAGGTAACAATGCAGCTCTTGTGGCTAACAGAAGTCCTGAAGAATATTAGGTGAAACCAAGCTTTGAAAAGCCTTGCAATTAATGCAGATTAATATTACTCGGATTAGTCCACAAATAATAGTTAAAGTGAAAGACTACAAGAGTTTCAAAGCTTGTGTGCAAATTTTTTAATTTGAAAGAAATTCAACCAGAAAGAGAGAGAGAGAGAGAGAGAAGAAGAAGAAGAAGAAGAAGAAGAAGAAGAAATGAAATAAACTTATGTTTATCAGGATAAATTGTAACAGTGAAAATGTCACAGAAGCAATGTCCAGACTGTTTGTGAAGAAGTCAATAGCATGGAACAATTGCAGAGTGCCTTTGTAGTTTGTGGATCAACTCCTTCACAATCCAAGGTGTCAACTAAAATGCATGATAAACTGTGCACGTTATTACTGGGTTTTGGTGGAGCTTTTTTTTTTTTATCAACAAGTGGGTTGAAAACTCTACTGTGGGTTCTCAAAAGGAGAAAGGCCGGTGTCAGACGCAATCAATTCTACCACTAAGAAGGGCATGTATTGAATATAGGAAAGAGTCTTACACCCGCTCTCTATACTTGAGTCCTAGAATAAAAGAATGCAGACACTCACATAGCCTAATAGGCCAACAAACTTATAACTTATAAGAGGATTTAAAACTAATTTAAGTAAAACTTCACTATTTTCAACAGTCAGGCCCCCAAGATCGTTAATACAACAGCTTCATCATTAAAAAGAATAAGAAGTAAAATTTGAAAGCATCAATTCAACCACTAGTAGAGGAAGAAGCAAGATAGTAAGTTTAAGCACCATACCCACTGAAAAGAGCCTTCTTGCGTTCCATCGATAACAGCAACTCCATTGGGCTCAGATTTCAGAGTGCTTCTATGTTTCAGAAGATCTCTAACCTTAAAGAGTCAAAGTTTTAGGCAACTCCACATAAATTGAAGGCTTAAGATTCTGGAAATAGCAATGAATACGATAAATAAGAAGTAAAATTTTACCGCTTGCAAGATTCGATCGGAGGCATCGCCACCCAAGGCCCTTAAGCCTGCAGTTGCCTGAAATTGACATCAAAATCCAATTTCTATACGAAAGCAAATGGAGTACAAATGAAATGAAAAGAAATGAAAGCGAGCAACAAAAAGGGGAAAGAAAGGCATTTTAAGAAATACTACGGACCCCAACACGAACAGGCGTCTTGGGACGCAAATCTTTGGGAACGACATTTTGGGCTTGATCCAATAGTGTAACCAGAGAATTGGCAGCCTCCCGCGGGTCATTGGCAAACGCACTCAAACCCGGCTTTATCTACAATGGTAAGTGAAATAAGCAAACGTAGCAAGGAGTGGACCGCAATCGAGTTGAATGGGTAACGGTGAAGGTGTAGTATCAGTACCTGCACGAAGAGCTCTAGATCTTTGCCGATGGGAAGGAGATCGAGACGATGATCAAAGCAGAAGACGTGTACACGGCTGCCGGAGCTACCGGCGTCGAAGATAACGGCGTAGGACTTTGGGGATCTGAGATCGGAGGGTACCTTGCGGATGCTGAGGGACTGGGAGGGAGAAGTGGCAGGCATCAGGAAGAGGACGAAGGTGATGAGGAGGAGCGGCACAGATACTATGAGCAATACCCCTCGGAAGCGGTAGATCTTGTCCGACAAGGACTCGTGGCGGAGGCCTGGCCGCTTTAGCATTTTCTCGAATTCCAGAGCCTCTTGTTGATGATCGGTTGGAGATGTGGACTGACCCTCTAGCAATTCGGCGGACGAGGGGGATCTGTACCGGATCTGTCCGTTTCCGGCAGCGGCGGCGGGAGTAGCCTTCAAGGACTGGGATTCCTGTACGGGCTCCAGCTCTCCCGATTTCGACTCCCACCGATTCTTTCCTTTTTATTTTCTGTTTTATTACTTCTCCTCCTATTTACAAATGATTATGACACTGATGATGAGGACGACGAGGACGACAACATGCAATGCGATGTAATGGAGAATTACGAATTGTTCTAACAATCAATCAGTATCTCATCTGTGCGGAGAAAAAGTAAAGAAAGATACGTTCATAACGCCAGATCGGAGACTCGCAATCACGATGCCGTTTTTGGGGGGCAGAGGCAGTTATGAGATGCTACTGCTACTACTGCCTTTTTTGCTCTTTCCTTCTTTCTGGAGAGTGCGTGCTGTCGTCGCTCGCTGCTCTCTCTACCACTAATGAAATTTTACAAAAAAATCCTACTTTTATTTCTTCTTTTTCCTTTTTTGGCTGAAAATGAATTTGCATAACGTAAGGCTTTTTTTCCAGCATGTGCACACAGAGACTTCCAAATATGCCGGTGATTAAATTTTTAAGTGTAAAGTCTACACAAAGTTGTTTCTAGAAAGTAGACGAGGAAATTATTAATATTATTTAGGAAAAGCTTCACTTATCTTAATTGCCACCTATTTTGCAAATTTTTTTTTTTTACATGTCCGCACAAGAGAATGAGAGAGATTCGAACTAGTGACCTCTGCTTCATTAAGCGTAGTCTCAGCCGATTGAGCTACCTTTTGGAGACACCTATTTTGCAATGTTATCTTTAAGTTTAAAACCAAAATTTAGTGTATCGAACTTTTTTTTATTTTATTGTTTTTTCGGATGTCTTATTTTCATAAGGATTTTCCATTAAATCCTAACAAAATTCCAAAAAATGCCCTACGTTTTTTTTTTCTTTTAGAAAATATATATATATTTGCAAAGATTGAGGCATGGATATTTTTGCAAATACAGTTAAATTCAAATCAACATCTTAATCTTTGCAAAAAAAAATTTTCCCCTAAAACAACTGGGGGTATATTAGGAAAAATTAATAGAAGGGTGAGATTGCAAACATTTGAAAAATGGATATACTAAATTGAGAGAAATTAAACTTTAAGATGACATTACAAAAGTGATGACAATTCAGAGAATTAAGTGAAATTTTCGTATTATTTATTATAAATTAAGTTGAAAACCCTACTTATTGATCTCCCAATGAAATTCTTTAAATTCGGTATGGTATTCCTATGCCTTGGGAAACCTATGGCTACAAATACTTTTATCTCACAATTATTCTTAAAAATTCAAGAGTTGGCAGGATTGCTACACTAGCGCTTTGTAAGATAATTATAAGATAAAAATTTAATATATAAGAGAAAATCTTTTATCAGGACCATTTTGATAACATTCCTTTTACAGCCCCTAATCAATAACCGACACATAAGCAAAAACATAAAAAGTACAAAAAAATAACTTGGACCAAAATACACTAGATTTTAGGGTGATAAAATTCCTAAAAGGTTAACCTTCCACCTTTAGGTTTTAGTTTGAGAGTGCTGCTGCTATACGGTCAAGGTAGAAAACTCATGTTTTCTGCCTTCCACTCAAATGCTGCCACCTCATAGTATTTCAACATACAAAATAAGTTTGGTTTCACAGGATAATAACCCACATCTGCTCAAAAATAAAACAAAAAAACCCAAACACCAAACTTCACCAAGAAGCTTGGTTTCACGCTGCCCACTCCCCAACAGAGACGCCGCCACCTCCCGCGAAGCCCACGCCGCCCAGCTTTGTGCCGACCAGCCACCCAGCTCCACCAAGCCCACGCCGCCAGACTACTCTGACGGTTCACCACCACTGCTCCGCCTGAGGGAATTAGAAAAAATCATTCCTCCGCCTGTGAGTTCTGAGAAATTTTGTGATTACCAACAGTGGGCTGCTGGGCGGTGGGCAGCCGGCTGGACTTTGGATCGACCTGGGCGTGGGTGCAGGGGAACAACCTGCTAGTCTGGGGAATGGCGTGCTGGGCGGGGCCGGTGGGAACGGATTGCTGGGCGGAAGCGATGGGAACGACTTGCTGGGCGGTGGGCAGCTCGTGGGCGGTGGGCAGCTCGTGGGCAGTGGGCAACCGGTGGGCAGGGGTAGCCGGTGGGCAGGGGCTTTTTGTAAGAGACCGGTGGGGTTTTGGGAGAAATTTTGTAACGATGGTTTCATTTTAAGAGCAGGGGGTGGTATATTCTAGTGTGGGTAAGTGCATTTTGTAAGTTAAAACAAGCTTAGTTGTCATCTTCTGGTTGGTGGGCGTAAATTTGGCCATTTACGCCATGACCGAACGGAAGATATACTCTTAGTTTGAATCTAAAAAAGAGTTTTGAGGCATTAAAAACTGATTTTGAGGCATTAGAAACGAGTTTTGGGCATTAAAAATAGGTTTTGAGGCATCCAGTGAGATCCAGGCCACTGAAGCACTGCTAGAGACCCGCCATGGGTCTGGCAGGTCTGCAGACTCACTGCTGGGTCGCCAACCTGACCTAGTGTGGGTCTGGCTGTGAATAACAGATTTGGTTTTTAAAAAACCAGATTTGGAAAACATAGCAAATTTGTTGTAGAGGGTAGCAAAAACAGGGCGGGGGGGAGGGGGAGATTGAGATCAACAGTAAAAAGGTGAAGGACGGGGAGAAAGCCAAAGAGACCCATTGAAGAGGTTGTCGACACTGTGCTGAGACCGAAAAAACAAGAGAAAACCAAAGGAAAGAGAGAAATGAAGCAAAAAAGGGTGAGGGAAGGAGGATGGAAACTATACCTCCTTCCCTGAAAAGCACTACTTGAGGAAGCAGCAAGTCTAAAAAAGGGATTTGGCTTACATGCTGTTATAGTTTAATCAACGGTCAAGATTGAATTTTAAAGTTGACTTACTTTTAGAAGCTTTTAATAGGAGAGAGAAAATAAAAAAAGATTTTGAAAAATTCAATCTTGACCGTTGATTAAACTACATCATACATTCTGTTATTTAAATAACAACATGTAAACCAAATCCCTAAAAAAGATACCAAAGAAAACCGGCTTTCAGAGCTTCTCTCTCTAAACAAGAGAGAGAAGTTGAGTCTAGAAGATTGAATAGTTCATAGGTTAGAATCTTACATGACATTGCCAAAAAGAAAAAGGTCAATACTAAAACAAAAAGCGAGTGCATCCTGGGGATACTTGAACAGAAATGTCATCCGCTATAGGTTAGAATTTTCCACAAAAATCGTAACATGTTTTTGAAAACATATGAGCGCTGCCCAAATCAAACAAGCTCATTATCATGAGAAATGAAAATGTAAATGACCACAGCATCAAATGCACCTCTACAATACTCAGACTTGTCCTATGTGCCTTAAGAAAACCAGCACCTCTACAATACCCTAGCCACCTCAATTCGTGTGGCTGCACAGAGACATCTCACCAAGTTATCTTGTGCAGCGTGCAACATTCAGATGTGTACGGTCAATCAGTCACTTCGCTCTCAAGTCCTAAATACTCTTTTTTCTGGGTTAAATCCCACTATTTCAGACTAGCCATAGTTTCCAGATATCCAATAATGAACCAAGGGCACTAATATCGTAGAAACTAGAACAGAGAACAAGTAGCTCTCTTAAAAAAAAAAAAAGTAGACCACATCACCAGCACAACAAAAACGGACCAGTCAATGGCAAACCTCGCATACAGGCTGCAAATATCCATTTCTGGACAGGTTATATTATTGATCCATAAGCTGAAGAGAGTCCCAATACTGCTAGTGAGGTAGAAAGAAAAAAAAAAAAAAAAAAAAAAAAACCCCAAGAAAGGTCCTTATTACTAACATCAAGCTTATTTACTAAATAGACGAGCAGAAGATAAGATATTGTGACTTTTCAGGCTTTCTTCTGTTTCGCTGGGGTTGGGGGAAAGAGAACCCGGAAGACCCAAGCAGCCAATATTGCTCCAACGAAGGGGCAGATCCAGTAGACATAAAACTGCTCCCATGTGTTGTGCCAGTTGTTGACATATGCCCAACCAAAGGCCTGCAGAGACAATATGATAAAAGTTCGCACATCCCATAAGGCTTTTCATTGAAATAGAAATTATTATTTTGGTTCAAGAAAAATTATTCGTTTTTATCACAACACCAACACCCCCCACCCCCCCTTTTTTTTTTCTCTCTCGCCTTCCATTTTGCTTCCAGGCTTTGTTTTCACTGTCAGAAAATATTGTGATATGGAACCTCAGTAGCCATATTTTAGTAGAAAACTCACCTCAAATCTTAATCTTCCATATATGAAGATATATAGATTCCATAGTACAAGTAATCACAAAAACATGAAAGATCTCTACACAGGCGTTAACTTAGCAAAAGATAAGAAGAAATCAGATAAGTGATGCAACTACTGCAAACAAGTTTTCTAGTCAGTTCACACTCTTCATATTGGACAATCAGTTACCTATGTTCCACATTTACTAAAGCAAAATTTTACACACGCGCACGCACACACGTGTATATAAAGTATCATTAGTATGTATGCATGTATATATGTATACTTGTACATGATAAGTAGGAAGTCAAATTGAAATAAGAACCTGCTATTTACATGAACATTACAAAATCATGCAGATTATTAGAATATAAGAAATTTTCAATTGAAGAAATTCAACTTTTGATATAAAATGGTAAATTGCAAAACCAACAGAACTCTAGGAGTATATAATGAAAGTTTATCAAGTAGAAAAGCGTGGAAGTGTGCTGGATATCATTAAAATAAAACAACAAAAAACTCTGCAATGGGTGTTTAGGAAGGATAAGATAATAGCACCATCACAAGATGGCATTTGGTCTCGTTAATGCTTGGCAAGCTTGACATTTTTAAATCAGAGCCTTTTACATGGAACTCCATTTATTAAAATTGAGGGGAGTAGGAAATTGTTTTTTGGGTTAAATACACTTAACCATTTCAAAAAAGCCTCACAAACTATCATTTGTGTCAAAAATGCCACTCCGTTAGAGTTGTCCGTTAGAATGGATGGAAAAACTAGATTTGACCAAAATCTTCCAAAAATACCCTCACTTTGACCATTGAAAAACCAAATTTGCACTTTGTAATTATTAATCAGTAAAAAAAAAAAAAGAAAACTGAACTTTATTTTTTTAAAAGGGTAAATTTGGTTTTTAAATAATCAAAGTGAATGTATTTTCGGAAGATTTTGGTCAAATTTGGTTTTTCCATATATTCTAATAGTCAAACCCTAACGGACTAGCATTTTTGCCACAAAATGGTAGTTTGATACATCTATGTGTAACACCTGTCAACTTTGTGGGGCTTTTTTGAAAATGAAGTTTAAGGGGCTTAAGTTTATTTAATCCTTTTTTTTAATTGATAACTCACACGCACCCGATGAGTCTTGAACTCACAACATTACCCTACTCTTGTTAGAGGGTGAGGAGGTACCACCAAGCTAGAGCTCATTGGCGCGAGTATGAATTCAATAATAAGTTAAAGGGGAAACTTTACTTACCTCCGATCTACTACGCGTGTTTTGCAAATATGGGGTTCTAATCTATCAACCCCGTGCAATTACCCCATTTGTTAGGGTTTTTTTGTCAAATCCTAGAGTAATGCTATATACCCCATAATCCCACCTCCATCTCACTATACTTATGTGGCATTGCTAATCCACCATTGGATCATGCATTGTTAAAAAAAAAAAAAATCAATAATGGATTGGCAATGTGACACCAGCAAAGTGTAATGAATGTGTGATGATGGTGTAGTGTTTAGCATTAGTATAAATCCTAATAGAGGAAAGAAAAAATTACCAAATTAGCACCTTTACAAAATAAAAAAAAATGGGAACAAAAAATTGAGTGACCCACGTGCAGCCATAGTCTAGCATGAACCACGGCCACGCCATGGGTCTGCTGAACCACATAGTGTTTGTGGATCAGTTTCCTTCTTTTTTTTTTTTTTTTTTTAAAAAAAAAAATGAATTTTTTAGTTTTTTGTCTTTTTATTTTTATTTATTTTTTTTATTTTTCTCTTTTTTATTTGTTAATATAAGGGCATAATTGTATTTTTATAAATTGTACTAGGGGTATAATTGTCATTTTACATGTTAGTTGTCTAAACTCAACGAAAAAATTCAATGGTAGGGGGGTAACTGAAATGAGCTGATAAATTAAAATCCCACATTGCAAATTTTGAAGTTTAGTGAGAAATTGCAAATCGTGTGGTAATTAGAGGGGGGTAAGTGAATTTCTCTTAAGTTAAAATCCCAAAGTCAACAAAAAGATCAAGCCGAACAATTTCAGCACAGTAGCAGTCATGGTATGATACTGAAACACTCCAGTCCCATATTTGAAAGAGATGAGTAGCCCACATAGAGTGAGTAATTTATAAGAGATGTTCATGGGTGCTAAATCTCACATTTCTTACTTGGTAAAAATAGGCTTTATAAGTGATTCTATGGAAGCTCCAAATTGACTAGTCCTTTTGGGATGATAGCGCAGATGTAGGTAACGCTCTCCTCTAGGTCGTTACAAATGGTATCAAAGCCACCTAGTATGTGGTACTGTCAGGATCGCATGACGTGGCCCTAATGAGAACGTCAAGGGTTTAAGGGGAGGAGTTTGTAACACCTCAATCCCATATTGAGAAGAGATGAGTAGCCCACATAAAGTAGGTAGTTTATAAGAGATGTTTATAGGTGCTAAGTCTCACATTGCTTACTTCTAGATGAAACTGGACTTTATATGTGATTTTAGGAAAGTTCCAAACGACAATGGAAAAAAAATTTACAGGGCAAGTTATAGTACAACAGAAGAACTTTGAGTAACTTATGGAGTGTAGGAGCTTCTACAGCTTAAGATCTTTCAAAGTTCGTTATTGTAGTTCATTTACTAATGGAACTCTACTAAGTAAAAGTTGGCAATCAGTATTGCACATAACATTGCTCAAAATATTGAGGGAAACTAATTGAGGGAGATTGTTGCTCAAAATATTCATCATATCTTTTGCATCAGGGGCATCATGATGCAATTAAATCGGATCAGAACTTGTAAAAAAAAAACCCTGTAGAGCTTAAGGACCCAAAGAATGGTTATAAAGCTTATGAGCAAGACAAACCATCATTACTCTTTGAATAGAAGCGCGCCCTGCAACTGTCAATTATCCAAAGCATACTCCAATTATATATGTCTCAGAAATATAGAAGGTTTGCTATAAGTGAAGGGCCTAAATCAGGATTTTTATCATTAATTAGACACTTTGCTCTTCTAAAAAAGGTGCATGGCGTATGTGCGAACGGAGTATTACAATTCACAAGACAAGATCTCATTTACGAGGACTCACATGCTTCTAGAAATTAAAATAATAATAATAATAATAATAATCACATAACATACCAAATGCTTACACTTGCAATAGCCTTAACCGTCCCCAAGACCTCTCATACAGAAAAGGGAAGAGGTACAACATGGGTAGGAGATTAATCTATAGCTCAAATTTTGCTCAAAGAAGAGTATAAGAATTTAGAATTTCAAACACTTATATGTATGGGAAAAATGTATATGAAAAAGAAAGGTATATATATATATATATCAATTTCTCGATTGGACACCAATAAAATCCTCATCCAAGAGAGCATATGTAGCAAAGTTTCCTTTAACTTCACAAACTCTACCCCCAGAGAACCCCAAATGACATGAGCTAGATCAGTCTCCTTCTATTGATCCTTACGAGACAAGTCCTTACCATAAAACTGCCTCTTAAAGCAATGGTTAAACCTGTCAATCTTGTAATATGAAGATCTATAGAAGAGTTTATGCATATGGGACGGTTGAACTTTGAAAACTCCTAGCCCTAAAGGTTTGGTTGCATTAAACTTCTGAATTTGAATAAAGGATCAAGATTATGGTAATTATTATTGTATTGGATCTTCTTAAGCTAAACTTAGGAACTAACATGTCTTTCATCACTTATCCATTCATGGACAAATCTGAAATTGGAAATGTGTTCCTTCACCATCCTAAATGTCTCTCAATCTGATTCAAGTGTCTGTCATGCCCCAATGATTCTTCTGCAATAGAACTGTTTCTCTAGCAAGCATCTAGGTAGCAACCTCAGAATTGCACGTTAAGAGTAAAAGGTGGGAAATTCCTGCAACTAAGTCCCAAAATGGTGAGATATTAAATAAACTTTTTAAAAAAGTATTAAATGGTGAGACTCCTTAAATTCTGTCCCATCAACAGTAGGTCTGAATCCTTCAACTAGGTCAAACTTATGTTTGCTCGAATTTTTTTTTTCGATAAGCATATTTTCATTTCCTCAATGTTCTTAAGATCACAAATCAAATAAGGTACTCTAGAAATTTTTTCTTATATTTGTGAAAAGATATATTACTACACTCAATTTTGAAACTACAGACCTCGCACCCCTCCCTCTCCCCGACAAATCTTGAAAAAAAAAAAAAATTCCATAGCCCGGATGGCATTAACAGAGTACATTAAATAAAAGTTATACCAAATGCTTCCATATTCATTTTCACCTACCCATATTCACTGCAATTATTGCTATCAATATTGTCATCGATACCATTGGTGTCAACACTCACAAACATCACCAACAGCAACACCATTACCATCATCGCCTATCATCATCAACTCGTTGCCACCATTCTTCCATCACCATTGCCACCAACTATTGACTCTATGCCCCAAACTATCACCATCTTCATTCTGCTTAGACTGAAGACTATTTCTCCTAGGTTGTTGGTTAGCAGAAAATATAATATTATTTTGCCACACTTCCATCTCCCTGTATCCCTTCAAACCCAAAAATATCAAAACCCTCTCCATGGAATGGATCTATGGTGATGTAAAAGGATTGAGAAGAACTCAATTTTGTATCCCATATTTGTGGTAGAAGAAGGGGAAAAAAGAAGATACTAATTTCTTCCTTCATCTACTTGGTTCATCTAGAAAGAAAGAATGAGTGCTTTAGGCAATAATCTTTCTTTGGCCCACAAAATTCTTTCACATGATGAGTGTGGCAATTTCTAGAGAAAACTTATGTTAGAAGTTTTTAGTATAACATCCTCCTCACATAATAAAAGTATATTACAAATGGGCAAAAGGTGGGGCCAACCTATCCCTCTACACGACAGGCCTTGTCTTGTCTGGCATTAGAGATGAGTTTCACACCCCATATCAGAAAGTTGATAAAAGAAACTTCCACTCGAATCAGTAAATAAAGCAGCAGTCAATCAACTTTGCACAAAAGTCCAATGGTACTTGCCAATTCTACAGGCTAAGAGCTTTCTAAAGAAAGCACTTAAGTAACAGCTATGTAACACGTGCTTCTAATCCAGGGTATGCCAAGTAGGACTGATTCAAACCCTACCCTATCTCGAACCTAACACACATTGGAAGTTACTAACTAAAATCTCACAGCTACCTAGCCACTTAACTTGCACTGTCAGTGCTTAAAAAGTTCTTTACCATTCCCTTCCCAATAGGGCAGAATATGGTAGTTATTTGAGAAGTCCAGCCATTGTCAACCTTACACATACACCAGACCAGCTATCAAGACAGATCTCAAGTGCTGCACAGGTATACAACCTAAAATGTACGTAAACTTTATGACGGGTGAGCTCACAAAGGTTCTAGGTAATATAAGGAGATAAGTGGGAGAAAAGAAAGGCAACCAGAAATGGAAAATAAATAGACACCAAGATTCTTTTTCTTTAGATCTGATTCAGTTGGATAAAAGAGGAGCTAGGTTTCCTTTTTCAACAATTATTTCCAAATTATTGTTGGCTTTATCACATTTATTACTCCATCAGATAGACAAGAAGATATAGTATGCTTTTGTTCCTATGTGTTTCATCAATTATACATTTTGTAAATTCTTAAAGATAGACAAAAAGTGCTGCCATGCAAAAGAACAAAAAATAAGGAAGAAACTACAAGGTATTCATTGAATCTGTCCTAATATTATTTAATCCCTTGTCATATTTAGCGTACCACTAAGCATTAGCAATGGATATAATGCATTTAGTATGCCATATTTGACTCCAACAAACATATATACAACAAAATTTGCTTAAATGTAATAGTCTGATAAAATTTGGATTAAAGAGTGATGACCTAAGTGAATTATATAAAAAGGGAAGAGGAGGGTGGTGAGTAAAACACTTAAAAACGCATCCAAAAAAAGAGGCTTAATTGCATAGTTGTCAAGAAAAGTATATCATCCACATTGCTTAAAGAAAGGACGTAAAATCATATAAGGGAACTTTAAGAGAAACCAGTGAAAAAATCAGCCATGAGAATGTAATACAAAGTGCAAGGATCTACTCACATTGGCAGGATTCATGGAAGGTCCAGTGTAATTAGAACCCACAATCACTAATGCCACTGTCGCCATGGCAAGTAACCATGTCTTCAGTATCGGGCTACGAGGCCCTCTGAGTACGATTAAAAGGACAGCAAAGCTAATGAGGAAAGTCAACACCCCCTCCGCAATGGCTCCAGTATGCAAGTCAACTTTGAGAGAGGGCCCACCAAGCATGTGCTTGTAGTGCTTCGGCATCACTTCCATGATTGCCAGAGCACCACCCACAGCACCGGCTGCCTGTCAAGCAGACAATAGTATTTTGAATGTTTTTGTTCAACAACCTCAACATTTTGCCACATCTTCTTCTGTTTTCTTTTCTTTTCCTTTTTTGGCTTGAGAGTTGAGAGTGAGTAATGGTAAAAAAAAAGATTCCGGCAGGACATTTTGTAAACTGGCTTACAGACACTCGTTAAAAAAAAAAAAGGGCATGCAAAAAGTATGGGGGGCAGATTTGCATAAAGAAACAGATGAGAAATTCAACAAAAGCACAGTGCATGTTAAAAAACAAAGAAAGAAAAGAAACAGCGAATTGTTCAGTCAATCAATATAAGAATTCTGAATACACAAAGAATAGCAGATCTATATGAGAAACAAAAAGATGAAAAGACACAAAGGAGGCATGCATGTTATGTTATTTGTTAGATGAAATTGTGAAATTGAAAAAGAGAAAGAGAAGACCTGAGCAGGAAAGCGTAGGGCCATGGAGAAGAGGGTGTCGGGACCCAGGCCGGCAGCGTAAAAGGAGGCGGTGCCGGTGGGGTTGAAGCTGGCCCCACCCAAGGCATCAGCGATCAAGGTGAAGACGAAGACGAGAACAAATACAAGCACGGTAGTGATGAAGACAGAAGGCCAAACCAGCCCTTCAATTCCGAGGGCTCTGGCTGTCACCGTAGTCGCTGCCCCCAGAGTGGATGCACTGAACACCCACATGAATGTCAGCACTGCATCTCCGATTGCCGCCTTTATAGCGCCCATTTCGATCTAGCTATCACCACCAACCACCGATCTCTCCTTTCTCTGTCTCTCGTCTTGACTTATTGGCCTCTGTTTGTTTGTTTATCTATATGCATATGTATTGTCCGCGGTGGCAGTCGGGCAGAGACGAAGGCAACACCAGCGGGCACTTCTTCTTTTTTGGTTTTTTTTGTTTTGTTTTGTTTTTTTTTTTTTTTTTTGCTTTTGTTTTTCCGCAGTGGCAGTTGGGCAGAGGCGCAAGCAACGCCAGCGGGCACTTTTTTTTTTTCCCCTATTGAGCAGCTCCAGTGGCCATTTACTTGTTTTTTGTTTTAATCTTATATGCTCTTAATTCTCGAATTTCTAATAGAGGAAAAAGAAAGAAAGAAAGCAGTATTCATTATTTAGTATGCGTCTTAAAATAAACCAAATTATAAAGCATCCCACAGTCCCACTTGACAACATGTGACAGAATTCCAATTTATACGTACCATTGTTTTTTTTTTTTTTTGTTAAATATACGTGCCATGGTATGTACTTACTAATATTTGTCTCGCTATCTTCATTTAAAGGAGTTATTTTCAAAATAATTCATACGATTAAATGGTATATAGGGAGTGTTTGTCAAACACCTTGGCACTATTCATTTTCCACCACACTATTCACTTTATTTTTTTCAAAAAAAACATTCTCACTTTTATATCTAATCATTCACCTTTTATATCACATTATTTACTTTTTATTACTATTCTAATAAAATAATTACTACAAAACAAAATTTTTTACTTTCCAATACCACTTTTTTATTTTTTCATACCAATTATTATTATTATTATTATTATTTTATTCATGAACAGTGTCCTGAAAAATGAACAGTGCTGGAGTGTTTAACAAACACCCCCATAGTTTAATACGTACTATATACTATTTTGAACATGATATGTATCATTTTTATTAGTTTGAATGTAGCTTTTTATTGCGAACAAAAGGAGTTCAAAGAGCCCCTCCACATTTTTCACTTCGACCTTCTTTGTTCTCTTTGCTCCCGAGTCCTTTCTATTAGTTGGGTTTTTTTTTTTTTTTTGTAGTTTTTTTGTTATTGTCTTGAGTATCTTGTTATTTTGTGTATGCTTTAAATTTAGTCTCCCTACTCTTGTGTTGTTTAATTTTTGGGTGGAGACTTGTTTTAGCCTCTATCTCAGTCTACTTTGATGCATGTTTTGTTGTTGTGCTTTGTTATTGTGATTAAGAGAGAATTTTCAGTTTCAGTTGCAGTTGTAGTTTTTAGATTCACTAACGGTAAAATTATCTATGTTAATGTGTTTTAGCCTGTTGGCAGGACTTGTATTTGGTGCTACTTGGTGTTTTGATTTTGTGCTCTAATGAAGTTGCTTATTCATCAAAAAAAAATATATATATCTATGCTGCTATTACGCTCGTTTTCTGCTAACTTTGGTAAACTCAGGCCATGTTGCTAGCATTTAAAGACTGAACTTTTGTTTTTTTTGTTTTTTTTTTTTTGTTTTTTGTTTTTGTTTGTTTGTTTTTTTTTTTTGATTTCCTTTGTTAATTGCTTTATTTGTAGTACATTTTAATGTGCACATTGTACAGTTCGATGGGTTGCTTCCAATCGCGTATTTGGAAGCATTTTCGACTTGCCTCTCATTCTCTATTTCATTTGGATTAAGAATGGGAAGAACCCCTTTAACTATTTTTTTATTTGCTTAAAAAAAAAAGGGAGTTCAAAGAAGATCGAGAGTTGATATTTAAGAGTTAGAAAATAGTGATTGACATAATTATTGAACTCCATTTTTCTTTCTGTAATTTTCTTGTGAGTATTCTAGCTTCGATGTTATGTATTATTTATTGGCTGACCGTTCTTGTAATTGACAGCTATAGTTGCACAATGTTTTTTTTTTTTTCTTCCATCAAAGTTAAAAGATTAATTTTACCCACTAAAAAGAGTGAAGAGACATAAAGAAAACACAGAGAAAAATGAACTAGAATTTTGTTGGGGGTCTTGGGGGAATATCTGTATGTTCCTTATCCAAGCTGAGTCAAGTTAGAGGTTGTAACAGTCCACACATGTCCACTAACTGACCCACGTAGAGTCGTAGAGTTATATCTTTCGGTCATAATTTTGGCCCAAGTAACTCTTAGTCCCATAGTCCACAGTCGGCTCCTCTTGTTTGCACAAGTAAAAGCCCAAGGAGCCAGCAAGCATTTAAAATATAGACGCGGAAAAAAGAAGAAAAAAACGAAGTAGAAGGATAAGAACGTGTATTTGAAAATATAGCCGTTGAAAAGTACAACGGCTACTTTTGTGTTGTAGTTTCAAAAGCATATAGCCGTTAATCCACAGCGATTAGATAAAACAGGTAATCAGCTAAGCTAGTATTTCTACTGAAAAGGTCCTGACATCTTCTTCTTTATTAGATTTGTTTCCAAATCCTCTCTCTCTCTCTCTCTCTGATCTCCAACTGGGAAGTAAGCTGATTGCAGAGAAAGGTAAGCATTCTCCCATCCGAGTTGCATAACTACATTTACTTCGAAAAGGAATCTTCTTATTTTGCGTCATTCAAGATTAATGTTCAAGTGTTTCGGGATCAATTTATTTTATTAACGGAGATTTTTTTAGGGTAAATCTAATTTGTTCCTGGTTCATTTATAGGATATATCTTAATTTTCAAGTTAAAAGGATAAAAACATGAACGACCTTATGACCAAATCCTTCACCAACTATGTGGATTTAAAGAAAGCGGCCGTGAAGGATGTGGATCTGGAAGCCGGAGATTTAGAGATGGCATCTTCCACAACCTACATGGACAGCGACCTTGGTCTCTTCCTGGAAGAGGCCGAGAAGGTGAAGAAGGAGATGGCCCTACTCCGGGACATTCTGGGCAAACTACAGCAAGCCAACGAGGAGAGCAAATCCCTTCACAAGCCCGAGGTCTTGAAATCCTTGCGCAACAGTATCAACGGGGACATACTCACAGTGCTCAAGAAGGCCAGGACCATCCGCTCTCAACTTGAAGAAATGGATCGCGCCAACGTCGCTAATAAGAGGCTCTCAGGCTACAAAGAAGGCACCCCGATTTACAGGACCAGGATTGCAGTCACCAACGGGCTGCGCAAGAAGCTCAAAGAACTTATGATGGACTTCCAGGGGCTGAGGCAAAGAATGATGTCCGAGTACAAGGACACGGTGGGCAGACGCTACTTCACCGTGACGGGGGAGTACCCCGACGAGGAGGTTATAGATAAGATCATATCTAACGGAGGCGAGGAGTTTCTGGGAAGGGCGGTGCAGGAGCACGGAAGGGGGAAGGTGCTAGAGACGGTGGTGGAGATACAGGATAGGCATGATGCGGCCAAGGAGATTGAGAAGAGCCTGCTGGAGCTGCATCAGGTGTTTCTGGATATGGCCGTGATGGTGGAGGCGCAGGCTGAGCAGATGGACGACATTGAGCACCATGTCATGAATGCTGCGCACTATGTCAAGGATGGTACCAAAGATCTTAAGACAGCAGTGGGGTACCAGAGGAACAGCAGGAAGTGGATGTGTGCCGGTTTGATACTTCTCCTTGTGCTCATTCTTGTTGTGGTCATCCCTATTGCCACCAGTTTCAGCAATTCTTGAATGTCTTATATTTTCTTCAATCTTGGGACTGTAATAGTCTGTCAACTGGTTTGGTTGAGGGAATCGTCAAATAACTGCTGTCATTTTTATCTTTGTCCCAGCTCTTGCTCGACTGCTCAGTGGTTTGTGGATTTGTTCTGTCTATCCTTCCATTTGTTTATGCTTTCCCCATCATCAACCCTCCAAAGACAATAATTTTACAAAATTTCTTCCGGCCTAGATTGATATATTAAACCTTAAGCCTGGGAATCGCTATTCCTTAATTAATGAACATAAGACTTCGGGAATCGCTATTCCTTAATTAATGAACATAAGACTTCAAACTGGTGTTGGACAAGATTATTTCTAGATTGATATATTAAAGAGAAATGCTTTAGTACAATATAATGCACACATTTGGCCCATTTTTAGTGACGTGGCAGATGGACAATCACATGAAAGGGAGGATTGAAATTTGAAATTTGAATTTCAATCTTCTCTCTTTCACTAAATATGGGCCAAATGTGAGCATTATATTGCATTGTAGCATATCTCTATATTAAACCTTCCATGCGCATTTTGCAGGGATCATGCTTAGGAGGTGCTGTAGAAAAAGCAACAGCATACCTGCTGTAAAAAATCAACCAACAATCCAAAATGAACAAAGAAATCTTTTAATCTATTGACAACGTTTTAATTGGATTTAAAGAGATAAAGGAAATATTTGTGAAAGGTGGACTTGACGCCGTTTGTGAGGGTAGAGGACGTCTCTTTTCAAGCCAACTTTCTTGAACAAGTTAAAACCTGAGTTCCCTTTGTTAAATTCATAGCCATTGTTAAATTTGTGGTCAGATCTCCAGGTGTAGGTGTTGCCCCAAGTGTCGATTTATTTATTATTCCACACATATATCCAAGAGAAACTAGCAGCCCCACCAATTCCGGAGAAGGATCCTCTCCATTTCACTTGAAATGGAGAGGATCCATTTCCACCAATTCCTAAGCAGTAATATTGCTCCAAGTTGTTACACTCATTAAAAGGCCTCCGGCTTGCAGGGAAGTGCATTTCTTTGGTGAGCGAGACTTCTCAGTTGTCAAGAAAGCAAGAACCCCAAAAATCAACCCAATTCTATAAACCATCAGGCTTGTGTTGAAGGTGCCGTGAGGGTTCCAAACTTCCAAAGAGCTGACAACCCAACTTGTCCAACTCGTCGCCTTCAGTAGATCATGTAAAACATGAAATTGACATAACATACTATAACTTACAAGATCTTAGCTATTATGAATTTCACAATAAATTAATAACAAGAAACATACCATAATCCATTGCTTCTTTTAACTCTTCTTTTGAAAGCATAAACACCAGAAATCGGTTTCTCTCGCTTGACCCACTTAAGATACACACAGATGATGAAAATTGAGTACATGTATAGGGCAGAGAGAGGACGGGTTTCCTTTATTCCTTTATAACTCAACTTCCCTTTAAAGTAAGAGTAAATTCAATCGGAAACCACTTCTTTTAATTAATTAACCAACCGTTTATTAAGGATTAAGATTAAATAATCTTATAACTTAAGGAGTCTAATAAATACTCATATGTGCTATGTCACGTGGGACATTAAATTCTTATATTCTCCCACTTGGCCCATATGACTAATATTGTTTTAGACTCAATGAGGTTAACATTAGGTGCACAAAATTTTAATCCATTCTTACTTTAATTTAGTAATCCTAAATACCATAATTAAATAACCTACTAGTGAGAGTCATGGCGGTTGTACATGAAAAGACGACATAGTCCCTTCCATGTACCACAACACTAGCAACCTGTTCAATCATGGTTCATAAATGAGAAGTGTCTAAAAATGGTCCACAAAAATGTCTTTTTTCAAAGACTATCTCTGTTGTCATTCATCCAATCTTATATATACGTACAAAATGGAAAACAGGAAAATCAGAAGCATATTTAATGAGATTTCAAAAGTGTCTAATAACATAAATAAACATTATGCATTCCATAAACATTATGGGCATTATGGGTTACAATCAAGGCTCATTATGTTAACATGTTCCTTAATGTCTTTGTTGCTAACCCTTTAATGGATCAGCAATTATGAGCTCTTTATTAATATATTCTATAAACACTCGTCGTTTCTGAATTTTCTCCTTAATGACAAAATATTTAAGCTTCATATGCTTATAGCATCTTTAGAATATTTGTAGTTGTTCGAGGAAAATATAAATGCATAATTATCACAATAAATTCTCAGCGACTTGGCCATAGTGTCGACAACTCCAAGTCCTAAGATAAATTTATGCAACCGTAATAAATGAAATGTGGCCTCAAAGCATACCACAAATTCAGTAGAGTCTGAATTAGAGTAATCAATCATCTCAAAATAATTAGACCTCTTAAAAATGAGCATAAAATCTTTTAATCCTCACAAGTACCTCATCAATTCTTTGCAGCTTTCTAATGATTCATTTTAGGATCATTTTGGTATCTGCCCAACATACCAACTGCAAAATTGATGTCTGGAATAGTGCAAGTCTCTCTATACATCAAGTTTCTTACAATAGAAGCATACGGTTTCTATCATTTTTCGACATTGCATAAGACTAAACTTATCATTTTTTTTAAACAAATAAAATAAAATAAATTGAATCTTTTATTACCGAATTTAAAGTAATAGCCATCAAGATAAAGTTTGCACAAAGAAACCAAATTCGAGAAATAAAAGGAACATAAGTGTCTGAAAACAAATCTAGACAATAACCAATATCTAGAAACAAACGAAAAAGAAAGCCATGGATCGAATTAAAAATATAAACAATATAACCTTAGTCAATCCACCAAGTATAGGAAGGAACTTCAGTGAGATTTGATTCGAAACATACACAAGCTAAATGATTACCTCTATTTTGGAACCATGTCATAATTAAGCTTGTGTCAATCTTTCTCAACATGCCAAAACTTTCTACAAAAATTGGCACTATTTTATCTCTTTTCATGAACCTCAATTGCTTAAGGATGTCCACTAACTATAGTTGACTCTATCGTTTTGCCCAATTTAAGCTTCTTTCGGGCTCCTTGATTTACAAGGTGAACTAGATGATATTCTTGTTGCTTAAGCCTTGCCTCTTATTGAATAAGCATACTAGCCAATTCATTTACATTTCACTTATCTGTAATAGTGTTGTAATGAATTAAAATAGCCCAAACTGAGGTAAGGAATTCAAGATAATTTACACAAGAAAGAACTAATCCACATTCATCTCAAGAGCCTTCAATTTAGAAGATAGATTTTTCATTTCAAGGATATGCTCATGCATCCCCATATCTGCCATCAAATTTCATGGTAGTAAGTTCAGTCATCAGTGTCACAACACGAGTCTTATTAGCTGAATGAAAACGCTCTTCCCCTGTTAGGAAACATTTACTTAATATTATTCGCTATGCTCATTCACATAAACATATTGCTCAAGTTGTCAAGACTTGTATATAGTATTTTCTTCCGCACTGCTTGAATCAGTAATAGCATACGGTTTCTCAGTTCGGAGTACCAAATCAAGGTTCAGAACACCAAGGTGAAACTGAACTTGTTCAAACTAGTCTGAGAAATTTGTTCAATTAAGAATCACAATAGATGAAGTATGCAAATGTAGCAAAATATGACTAAATCTTCAATTAAATAAATGTTCACTACATTAATGCTTTGAGTTATTAAACATAAAATAATATTTCAATAAGTAGTACTATTGCAATTCACCTTTGTGTGAAAATTACGATATACTATATATATATATATAGGTAAAGAGGAGAAGAATAAGACAATACTCAGGGGGGTCAAAGGAGAGCAGGGTGTACATCAAGCAGCAAAGAGATCGGAACTCTTATGGCTTTGATACCAAACAACAGAGGGGGAGGAAGCGCAGTATGCATATAAATGCAGGGGATAGGGGACAGTGATGTATATGCAATAAGATAATTTAAATCAAAAGTAGTAAAACCGTCCAAGAAGGTGGTAATGACAGTTGAATAATCAAGATATAAAACTGAAATTAAAGACAGTTGATAAGATAAACAAAGCTTGATAAAAAGCTTAAAATCATTATAGATTTTAGACAGATAATCGTTACAGATTGATAGGCTTACAAGAGTAAGTGTTAGGACTTACTGAAGTAAAAGACAGGGAGAATAGAAGACAAGACAGGGGAATGGCAAGAAAGTTTCTGAGGAAGAGCTTTGGAATCTCCGAAAACCTCTAGAAAAAACTCTGCCTTACAATGGGGGAGGGGAGCCTATTATATAGGCTAATTACATTGCATAAAACAAAATATAATCATGAAAGCAGATGCCGCGTCAGTACGGTCACATGTGAACAGTAGAGGCAAGTCTGGCGCCAATTTGAAATAGTAAAAGTTATCAATCTTGAACAGTTGCTGTCGGCACTGTAGTGTTGGCAGACAAAACTTGAACAGTGAAGTGAATAGTGCGTCTGAACAGTAATCCTGTACAGTAGGATTTCGACGAACGAAGGAATTCTTTTGCTCGTTCCACAACCTCAGAAGGATTTCGACGTCGTGATAAAGATGTGGATGAGTCCCTTAATGCTCCTCCTCCTCTTTGTCCTGTTGTTAACCCTGATTTGAAACTCAAAGGAATTTCTAGCGATTCTCAAGTTTCTTCTGCTTTTTATTCTACTAGAAATCATCCCCAAACGGATGACGAAGGTGGATCTGTTTCTCCTTCTGCTTCTGATTTTAATGCTCCTCTTCCCGCTACTCATCATCTGTGTAATGTTCTTATTGCTACTGTCAAAGATTTCTTTTCTGTTATTGATTGGCCTGCTTTGTCCAAAGATTTCAGTTCAAAAGAAAATCGTGCTTTACGGCATGCTTACCGTGCCAAATATTCTGAAAAGGAACAAAAACTCATCAAGGTCAAATGGACTGAGATGATGATTAAGCCCCAAAAACACATTCTGTTTTTTGATTATCTTCAAAAACATTTCCCTGTTGATAATGTTTTGAATGTTGTCAAAAAGAGTTTTACCAAAGAGGATAAATCTGTTATCAGATCTACACATCCTCCTATTGAAAACACTCTTCTTGATGTTAACTAAATTGTTGTTAAATGTTCTCCTTTCAAAACCCATGATAAGGATCCTATTAATAACGATAGGAAAATTATCAAACAAAACAATTTTCGTGCCCAATCTTTGCATATTTTAGGACAACAATTGGACCGTATCGAAGAGAAACTTCCCTCTCTCTCTCTTCTAATCCAAAAGTTTCCTCTGCTCCTTCAAAAATTGAAAAACCCCTAATTTCTCTCCCTGATTTGAAAAATTTTTTTGGTTTGAAAATGACTTCTCAAATGAACCTTGAGAAAGTCAACAAATTGCTTTCTAAATTGACTACTGCTCGTGCCAGTTCTTCTGGACAGAACTTTGGGATCAAAAAAGTCTCTTCTTCTGATTCTGAAACTTCTTCTCAAGAATCTACTGATTCTGACATCAGAATTCTTGAACAAAACTTTGGTAAGATTGAAATGGAGCCAAAACTCCAAAGGATCTTTGACGGATCTAAACCTTTTAATCTTACAAAGAATTTTTATTCAAAACCCACTCATCCTGATTTACAATTTGAGGAAAGGTTTCTCCAATCCCAATTCTCTGTCTCTGCTGATAAATTGTATGAATGAAATATTGACGGTTTGTCTGAGCAAGAACTGCTCAATAAGATGAATCACATGTCCATGGTTGCTAATGCCTATCTCATTAATCACAACAAAAGCCAAGCTGATATTGTGGATTTACTTGCTACTGGGTTTTCTGGTACTCTTAGAAATTGGTGGGACAATTATCTCACTGAACTAAGAAGAGATCAGATCAGGAAAGCAGTAAAGAGTGATGAAGAAGGATTACCCATTTTCAATGAGCAAATTGGTATGGGTGAACCTGATGGTGTTAACTGTAGCAACCCAGATTTTTAAAGTCTTATTTTAGAGATATTAAATTGATGCTATGATTATATTAATATTCATATTAGGTAATGGCATTTACTTTGAGGTTGAGATATTTATTGATGATATTAGGTAATAATATTTATTCTTGAGGAACTTATTAGATCTTATGAATATTATTGGAATGAATATTGATTTGAGGTTATTATATCATGATGATGATTTTATATTGATTATTTTATTGGGAGTTTTAAGAGATATGATAATTGATGATTGATTGGTATAATTTGGAGTATGATTGTAATAATTGGTGAAATAATAGGATAGTAAATGGTAGGTATAAGGATGGTAGAATAAGAATGTAGAATAGTATAGGGTTGGTGGAATAGTATAGGGTTGGTGAAATAGTATAGGGTTGGTGGAATAGTATAGGGTTGGTGAAATAGTAAAATGAAGGGTATAATTGTAAATTGAAGGTAGAATAGTATTTGATTTTCTCCTATAAATAGAACTCTTCTCCTTCACAATTTTCACCACTCATCTTCTCTCCCATCTCTTGCATATATTCTTCCTTCTTCCGCTTTTTACTCGGTCTTTCTTATTTCTAAGAGTGTTTACTCAGAACAGAGAGAGAAAGGGCGAGACCAAGCGCTACAAGAAAGAAAGAACACAAGAGAAACCGAGAGTGAGATGGGAAATTTAAGACAGAGAGTTGAAGAGGAAGAAAGAGAGTTTAGGCAAGAGAGAGAGAGAGAGAGAGAAAGTCAGTGAAGGGATTGTTATGGGTATGGACCAACTGCAGCAGAACGGGTTTCAAGTAATTACCTTTGATGATCCATTCATGTAATCCAACTGTAAGTATTCTTACTTACTGAGTATGATATTGATATCCAATAATACGGATTTTTGTGGTTTTATAACTTGTCTAGCATTTTGCTATATATGATTCAACAATGATTTATATTGTCGGAAATCAATTGACTCACTACTTCACAGTTTTTTGTAGTGCTTGCAGGAATGGAAAATCAAGGTAATTATGCAGTTGTGATTAGAGATTCATATTGAGATGTACAGAGATTCCAAGTTGGTTAAGTTTTGTCTAGAGTTTAGACTGTCGGATAGATTTGTATAAATGCCTTGTACGACATAGCTTTGGGTATTTTTGTATAAAGAAAAGTATTTTAACAGTATTTTTTTGTATTGATAATTACAGTTTTTCCGCTATATGAGATTATTTCAGCGTAACATTCGTGTTTATCTACAAGATAAAAGAAGAGAAATATGAGGTTGTTACATTAACTCCTTGATCTATACAATTATCAAACATTTTGTCGGAACTCCTTCCAATATCACTTCTCGTATTTCTGATTATTTAAACAATCTTCGATGCCCTATTATGTCTGACTATAGATGGTATCAAGATGTCATTCTTTCCCGTGTCATGGTTAGACCTGATAGTCAAAAACCTTATTGGAAAGAAAAGTTTATTGACGGATTACCTTCATTATTTGCTCACAAAGTTAAAGATGAATTGATCAGTTCTGACACTGGTTTCATTGATTTTGAAAATTTGACTTATGGTGATTTGTTTTCAACTGTGAAAAAACTTGGTATTAAGATGTGCATCGATCAAAAGATGATCAGACAACAACTTAAGAACGCCAAGAAAGCTAAGTATGAAATGGGAAATTTCTGTGAACAGTTTGGATTACCTCCTATTGCTCATTCCAGAACGCAAATGAAGAAATCTAAAGCTTTCATGAAATCACCCTCTCCATATTACAATAGTAACAAGAAAAGAAAATTTAATAAACCTAAATTTTCTAAACCTCCTCCTAAACGGAGTAAAGAATCTAAATTTGAAAAATACATTTCAAAAAATAAATGCTTCAATTGTGGAGAAACATGACACTATGCTGACAAGTGCTCAAAACCTCCCAAAAAGATTAAAAAAGAAATTAATGCTTTAAACATCAATGACGATGAAAAGCAAAAAATCTTTAGAATTTTTCAAAACAATGCCTTTTCTGATTATTCTTCTGATAATGATTTTCTATCCTCCTCTGATTCTGAATATCGCTCTG
Source organism: Corylus avellana (assembly GCF_901000735.1). Classification (NCBI taxonomy): domain Eukaryota; kingdom Viridiplantae; phylum Streptophyta; class Magnoliopsida; order Fagales; family Betulaceae; genus Corylus; species Corylus avellana. Next base: position 35,517 of record NC_081549.1, on the reverse strand, counting down.
CTTCTGATATTTCTGCAAATTGTGTCAATTTTGGTTGTACTGAATTTTGCTGCAACCCAAAAACTTGTTCTGTCCTGACCAAATCAGAAGAACAAGAAGATTTGCTTCTTACCCTGATTTCAAAAATTGAAAACCCTGATTTAAAAGAAGAGTATCTTAAAAAACTTAAGAAACTCATGATTAAAGATGTTGAAAAACCTGTTGGCACTAAAATCTCTCTTGAAGACACCTTGAAACGATTTTCAAAACAAAAATCCAAGGTAGTTACTATCTCAGATTTGCAGCATGAGATTAGTATCATCAAGAAAGACATTGTCAACTTGCAAATTGCCTTGCAAGATGTTAATTCTGAAAACAAAGATTTACAGCAAAAGCTTTTGCTTTTAAATCTTAACCAATGCTTTCCTGAAAATGTTTCTGATAACGAAACAACTGAGCATGATGATGAGGCTGAATCCAGTCATAAATCTTTGTCCAATGAAGTTAAGATTGTCAGTATGATCAGTAAAATTGTCCCTCCGAGATGGTATTCAGAAGTCAGAATTACCATTTCTCCTGATTATGCTTTTGATGTTTTTGCTTTGATTGATTCTGGTTCTGATTTGAATTGCATTCAAGAATGATTCATTCCTAGCAAATATTTTGAAAAATCCACAGAACGGTTGCACTCAGCCAGTGGAAGCAAATTGCACATTGATTTTGAATTAAACAATGCTTATGTCTGTTTTGATAATATTCATTTTCATATTCCTACTGTTCTTGTCAAAAACATGGGTGAAAGGGTAATTCTTGGGACGCCTTTTCTTGCTTTACTTTATCCATTCTCTGTTGACGAGATTTGTGTTTTAACTGTTAAATTTGATGTTAATATTCAAATACCTTTTGCTTCAAAATTTGAAATTGATGTTAATAGGTTGGATATTAAGTTTAGGCAGTCCTCAGACCTAGAGTTGGATAAGGACCCTATTACCATCAGATACTTGTCTTGCCTAAACACCCCCCGACGGTCGTGTTTTCCCATAATTCTTTGTTCATACCTATCCCCCGCACATGGCGCATATTATTGTTTCTGCTTTGCAAAAAATAATTTTGACATTATTTTGCATATATTTTGTAAAAGTTTTAACCATTTTGGTTTTAATTACTTTCATTTTGAATTTTTGCAGTGCCACTATGCTAGCAAAAATGATAAAGAAAAAATTGGTTCAAAACCTCTGACTATAAAATCAGAGTCCCCTCTTGCTTCTTCTCTGCCAATTTCCTCTGTTTCCATAACCAACAGATTTGCTCCCTTCTTTCCTGATTCCCAAATGTCGTACTCAAGTACGCTTGCCTCCTCTTATGATCCCTTTTCTGACAAACCAAAAAATCCCTTCATAAGGTATGATAAAACGTCTGCCTATATGACTCTCCCTTATTCCCAGAACTTGTTTTTTGTTGAACTTAATCGTTCTACTTCTTCTAAATCTGCCGGAGATATTGCCCTCTCCTATTTTCCCCCAAATTTTCATTGGATCCCTGAACATCCTCAGAAAAATATGGCTTTCTATTATGCTGTCTTAAAGCAGACCGATTCTGTCTCCTTCAAATCTATTCTTGATAGGAATAATCCACAAAAGATACTTTATCATAGTGTCTATTTCAAACGGATTATCTCTGAAAAGGAATGGGGTAACCATCCCTCTGTCGCAAAATCCCTTAACGGATTTTCTATCCCCTGCACTTATTATGATTATGTCGATGCTTGGTTCAAATTCTTACTTTATCAAACCTCTGTCTTTGATCATTCCTGGTTTGTTAATTTTGACAAGAATTTTACTGGTATCTTTCCCCTCTGGTTCTCCAGATGGTGGAACCAATTTGGCCTTATCCCTGACATCCTCCCTCTCCAATTAGTTGAAGCTTTCCAGTTATTTAAGAACAACTTCAAAGTTGATTCTTATGGCTCTAAGTTTCCAACTATGCTTTATTTTGTCATAAAATACAAAATTCCTTGGATTCTGAAATGGAAATATCACCTTTCAGAAGACAAGATCCAAAGACAATGGTTTATCAAATGGTGGGATAAATGCTCACTAGTTGATGACATTGTTCTCTCTGTCAAAACTATGTCTCAAGCCCTCAAGGCCCCTGCTTTGCCACTAACGGCTAAAGCCCCACTCTTGGTTACTCCCAGCATATTTTCCTCCCCAAAAGAAGAAAAGGAAATATCCCCTGTTTCTTCCCCTTCTACTGCATCAAGCTCTTCCAAGAAGAAATCTTCTTCCAAAAAGAAGAAGATTAAAGCCCTTCTTGCTGCCCTCGAAGATGATTCTGACAACGACGAAGAAGACGAAAAATCTGCATCGTCCCAGAAGCCTCTCCAAAAGCCCCTTCAAAATCCCTACTATGAAGACACACAAGAATACTATCCTTATCCAAGGATTGAAGACTTGTGAAAAGCCTCATAACGGCTCTTGATTGGTCCTTAACGACCACAATGTTCTCAAGACAAAGAACTGCTACCATTCCATTGACGGTTCGTTCTCAGTTCGTTGGTCATAACGCCAGCAAAGAAAGTTTGTGATCTTCAACAGGTCACTGTTCATCATGTTTTGAAGTCACTGTGCAAAATCACTGTTCACTTTTCCTGTTCATTGTCCGGACGACACTGTACAGAATTATTGTTTAGACGCACTGTTCACTTCACTGTTCAAGTTTGGTCTGCCGACACTACAGTGCCGACAGCAACTGTTCAAGATTGATAACTTTTACTGTTTCAAATTGGCGCCAGACGTGCCTCTACTGTTCACATGTGACTACACTGACGCGGCATCTGCTTTCATGATTGTATTTTGTTTTATGCAATGTAATTAGCCTATATAACGGGCTCCCCTCCCCCATTGTAAGGCAGAGTTTTTCTAGAGGTTTTCAGAGATTCCAAAGCTCTTCCTCAGAAACTTTCTTGCCATTCCCTTGTCTTGTCTTCTATTCTCCCTGTCTTTTACTTCAGTAAGTCGTAACACTTACTCTTGTAAGCCTATCAATCTGTAACGATTATTTGTCTAAAATCTATAATGATTTTAAGTTTTTTTATCAAGCTTTGTTTATCTTATCAACTGTCTTTAATTTCAGTTTTATATCTTGATTATTCAACTGTCATTACCGCCTTCTTGGACGGTTTTACTGCTTTTGATTTAAATTATCTTATTGCATGTACATCACTCCCCCTATCCCCTGCATTTATATGCATACTGCGCTTCCTCCCCCTCCGTTGTTTGGTATCAGAGCCATAAAAGTTCTGATCTCTTTGCTGCTCGATGTACACCTTTCTCTCCTTTGACCCCCCTGAGTATTGTCTTGTTCTTCTCTTCATAACGGTTGGTGCAGCCTTTGAGGTGGCGCTTACTGGTTTGTCTGTAATCTATTAGGGAGAAGGTGAAAGAGGGTGTGGGCTGTTTTTGTAGTGCCCCAGAATTTTCAAAGCTATTTAAATAGATTATTATGATAATGATGTTATTTTAATATCCATTGTAGCTAAGGATTTTAATTCTTGGGAAATTTATGAGAGTGGTAATTAGAGAATGGTAATTGGTGAAATAATAGGATAGTAAATATGTAGCACCTCAGATTTTGAAAGTCTTATTTTAGAGATATTAATTTGATGCTATGATTATATTAATATTCATATTAGGCAATGATGTTAATTTTTGAAGGATTTATGATATTGTATGAATGGTATTTGGAGATTAGTAGGTAGAATAGTATAGGGTAGGTAGAATAGTAAGTGGTAGGTGAAATAGTAAGTGGTAGGTGAAATAGTAAAATGAGGGTATAATTGTAAATTGAAGGTAGAAAAGTATTTGATTTTCTCCTATAAATAGAGATCTTCTCCTTCACAATTTTCACCACTCATCTCCTCTCCCATCTCTTGCATATATTATTCTTTCTTCCGCTTTTTACTCGGTCTTTCTTCTTTCTAAGAGTGTTTACTCAGAACAGAGAGAGAAAGGGCGAGACCAAGCGCTACAAGAAAGAAAAAACACAAGAGATAGCGGACTTTAGAAATTAGTTTCAAAAGATATACTAGTGGTGTTAGTCATATTGGAGCAACTAGATTCCTTCATACCACTTTTAGCTTCAGTCTAGAGGTAAGTAAATTCACTACCCCTTCTAAAGTTACTTCATGTCATGCTATTTATTCATTCTTTATTAAATTGTAAATGATTATTTTATTTACGTATTATGAAGTTATGTTGCATGCATGAAGGATTTTTAAATGAATTATCTAGAAAGTTTCTATTTATTTAAACGCTTTCTAAGTACAACAAGTTTATATTTGAAAAGGTTTCCATTTTGAGAAAAGAAAGTTGAGAAATGATGATGATTATAAGAAAGAAAAAAAGATGATAAACCCTCCTACATGTTGCCCTAAGATGCATCAAAAGAAGCACAAAGAAAAGTACAAGAGATGAGATAAATGTTTATGAAATGAGGGCACATGTATGGAGGAGAGTATTTTTGGCCCCAAGATAAGTAAGGATGAGAGGAGTTCGGTACCGATACTCGGATGGAGGCGAAACCACTGAAGGAGGCTATGCCAGAAGGTGGTATTCCATCAACATGACCGTTGAGGGCACCAAGAAAAGAGTTAATTAACGGTCGGGCATGGCTGAGGCCACAGTTCAGTGCCATGGTCACAAGGACCCGCAACCCTCGTACACAGGGGTAATAGTGTACATGGGCCCTAATATGAGAAAGTGATAATATAATTTCAACAATGATTTACTATGATGATTTTCAATGATGATATACTATGATGATTTATAGCGATGCATTATGATGATAATTTATAAAGATGATTTATGACGATGATCTAATAATATATGTAATAGTACGTATATGCTACGGAAGATGCAATCGTACATACATGTATTATTATTATGACTGGATGTATATTTATTTGTGAAAACGATTTTCAAAACTGAGAACAAGGAGTAAGACTATTTATGGTTGTGGATTTTACTTGCTGGGCCCCTTTTGGGCTCATTCAGTTTTATTTCTTGTTTTCAGGTAGAAAGGACGCTGGAATAGGAGGCCGGAATGGGGATGGGAGTAATTATTAATTTTCAAAGTCTTTTCATATCAGTGATTGTAATAATATGATATTCCGCAACTAAAGTTTAATGTTTTCTAATTTCGCTTGTAATAAAATCTCTTGAATAATGTTTTATACTTTTTTTTTCGTATCCTTTAAAATCAAGTACTCTGATAGACCTTATAGATCTTTGCAAGAACTTTTGTTGAAAAAGAAGAAAAGTGACAAACTCAGCCTTAACGGGCTGGGGATGTTACAGTTTTTGTTGGTTTACGAGTTTTCACGAGAAGTTTTTTTATGCTGTTTTGGTTTTTACCGATTTAGTATTGTTAACGTTTTCTCTCTAGCTTAGATCTAGAGGAGAAGAACTCTAGGTTATAGTGGAGAAGGACCTGTTTCTCAAGTTTGTCGGGGCTGTGGGAATAAAATCATCGTTGTTTTTACCATTGCTTTCTAAGCAATGGCGGAAGAGTTATTAAAGATGTGGGCTACTTTCTCTTTGTCCAAAGCAGAGGATGGGGAGGTTGATGTTTAGGAGATGGATTGCCGGGAGGTATTCACTCGGAGCCAAGCTTGTGTCATGGGGAAACTTGTGGCTAATAGGTATGTAAGTAAGGAGACGATCAAGAATTCTCTCCAACAATGGTGGAGACCAAAAAGTACCTTAATCTTCAAAGTTTTGCGGGAAAACCTATTCCTAATCGAGTTTGAATCAGGAAGGGACAAGCAGAGAGCCCTTGAGGGTCGTTCGTGGGTATTTGAAGGGAGTTTATTCTTGGTAGAGGACTTTGATGGCTGTACAGCGCTGGCGAGTGATACTTTTGAGAGGGCCTCTTTTTAGATTCAGATGTTCAATTTGCTATTAGGATGCGTGGGGCGTGAAGTAGGGCATAAGCTTGGATCTTTAGTGAGAATAGTGGAAGAGGTTGATGTCGATGGAGATGTGTTAAGTGCCAAAATATTCATATTTTAGCCCTTAAACTTATATGTGTTAATTCCTTAAGTATGGTTAATTTGTGCTATTTTAGTTCTTTTATGTGTTTTCCATGCTTTTGTAGGCTTTTGGAAGATAAAGAAGTAAATCTGGAAGATTTGGGGTCAAAGAGAGAAACTGGGAAAAATTGGAGTCCTTGACAGTGCGATCCAGCGCACTACCAGAGAAGACAAGCAGTGATGCAATATCTGCGATCGAGCGCTGCACATATAGGATTGATCACAGTCCTGTGATCGAGCGCACACGGGCTGCGATCGAGCGCACCCGTGCGCTGGTGACACATCAGCTGCGGCCAGACTCACTTTCCTTTCATATTAGGGTTTTCCAAGTCCCACTTGTAATAGGACTAAAAGCCTACGAATTTTCTAGGTTTACTAGTATGTGAAGGACTTCTAAAGCCCTATAAATAGACCTCTAAACCTTGTGAATAAGCAGGCTGGAAAAGACACAACTTTGGGGAGAGGAATTGGAGGCTACCTTTCGGTTCTTTCTTTCCCTTTTCTTTCTAGTTTTATTATGTGTAACCAACTCTTTAGGAGGGCTAGATTGACGCATTTTTTATAATCATATTGTGTTGCTTAACTTGATTAATTTCTGTTTTCTTGAATTCCTCATATGTATGTGATTGGCCATTATATGCATGTGGTATTGATTAGTTAATTAAATCAATTTGGATGATCGAGTCCTGTGTTTAATAAGAGTAACAAAAGAAATTCACACCGGGTTCTTGGGTTAATCAACATGGGGAACCGGGAGTAGACACCCATGCCTTAGGCCTCATGTGTTTGTCGATTTTCATTGATTTATACTTTCTTAAAGAACAACTTAGTAGACACCAATGCTAAATCCTTTAAGAAAGAAAAGAATTAGAGTTGATACCCATGCCTAATTCGTTGCTTAGAGAAATCAATAGCTTAAAGAGTAGACACCCATACCCTTAGGTTGGCAAACATTAAGTATTTATAATATGATTGGATCATTGACATATTGTTATATTATCTAAGTATGATTAGTGGTGGATATCAAAGCCCTGCCTTTATCTTTATATCTTTTTATTTCTTATTCACAATATCAATTTAGTGACAATTTGATATTTTTTAATCAATTCTAAATAAAATCAACAATCTCCGTGGGATCGATCTCGTACTTGCTGCACTATACTATCGTTTGATCTCGTGCACTTGCGAGTAAAACGTACTAAATATTATTTATTAATTTAAGTAGTATTTGGCACAACAAGTTTTTGGTGCCATTGTCGGGAAATGTTTGATTTTGTTTGGAATTTTTTTTTTTCCATTAATTTATTTTTGTTTTAATTTTTTCTGTTTTTCTAGTTTTTTCCGTAGTTCCTGTTCTACCTCTGTAGGTGCGCTCGAGCGCCTAACCAGGGCGATTGAGTGCACTAGTGCGATCGAACGCAACTCACGGTGCGATCGATCGCACATCCAAAAAGCAGCACAATTATTGCACTAATTATGGATTTGATTTTTTTTTCTTCTTTTATTTCATGCAAGTCATTCGAGTTTGCATATTAGTAAGTTTTCTTTTTAAATTTTGTTTTAACTTTTCTTTATGCCATGACACTTATCACCATGTTAGAGAATGTCTTATAATGAGACAAATTCCTAACAAATTTAATGGGCATAAGAACACATCGTTCTCTAAACAGGGAAACGACCGCTATTTTGATTCCTGCAACCCATCATGGAGCCAACAGTCCAATCTCTCACGGCAAGCTCAAGCTCCCCAAATTCATGCTCCACAATCTCATAGAATGTAACATCACTCATATCAACAATTCTATGATCATGCATACTCCTCTCAATCAGCTTCACAACAGCAATATCAGGCTGAACCACCTCCCCTTGTGTTTTCTGAAAATACATTAGCTCTGATCAGTTCAGCAATTGAGGAGATGAAGAACTCTCATTTGAAATCAGTTAAAAGGACGGAGGCCCATTGTACACAAAGAACAAATTTTCTCAAAAAGGAAGAGCATCAAAGTCTGTCAGTTACCATTCCTCATGGACATTATATGGAGGAAGATAGTATTTGCTATTATGAAGAGGAGCCATCTCCCATCAATTGGTCTCAACATTATCATGAAGAGGAGCTATTTCCAATCAATTGGCCTCAACAATACCAAGAAGAACCACCTCCTCCAAAAAGGTATGCCTTAGAAGAAGTGAGTTCTGCCTTAGAAGAAACACATGCCAGCTTAAAAGAAATAATATCAGCTTCTCTTAGCCAAATGGAGGAAAGAAATCGATCATTTGAAAGGAGGGAGAACTCCCTCATGCAATCATTTGAAAGGATTGAGGCTCGTCTCAAGCAAATATCAGATATCCTCAAAGAAGAAGAGTGTCAAAGTCAGTTGGTGGCCAAACCTAATGAGCATTACATGGAGGAAGAGTGCACCTGCTATCATGAGCAAGCTGTCACACTAAGGAGTGAAGAGGTGGCTGAAAAGCAAGTGGAAGTAGGGAAGGAGGAGCAAGCCGAAGTTCCACAGGAGCCACATCAGGAAAGAAAAGAAAGCATTAAGATTTTTTCACCATTAGCTCTTATTCCTGAAACACCAAGAGGCCAAGAGAGAAGTCTGTTAGAGCTACCATATGAGCAAATTGAGGACATCAAGATAGAAAAGCTCCCTGAGTTTTCTTCTTACTATATTCCAGTTCATGATTCCCCACCGGATGAGAAACTGTTTGAAAAAACTCGAAGTGGTCCTCCCCGATCTATAAACACTCGGAAGCATCTTGCAACAGAAAAGATTCATCCCCTTTGGTGCAAGAGAAGAAAAAGACTGGTGCTGCAAGTTTAAAGTGTCACAGTCTGGCTGAAGACGTTAAACTTAGCGCTCATGGAAGGCACCCCATAGCAAATCCTTTTTATTTTTGTTTATTTGTTTTATTTTATTTTATTTTGTTGTGTTTGTTTTATTTTATTTTATTTTGTTTCTGTTTTCCTTTGTTACTTTAGTGTTTTGCAAGGACAAGTGTGTTTCAATTCAAAGTTTGGGGGTGTGCTATGAGCCATACTATTCCAAACAGTTCGTTTATCTCCCGCGTAAATTCTTTCCATGTTATAGACACATTGAGGACAATGTGTAATTTAAGTTTGGGGGTATGGGAGACACTTTACACACACTTTGTTCCAATTTTTATGTTATTTTTATTTTGTGAAAAGAAAAAAAAAATGCATGTTCATGTTTGTCTTAAAATTTTGGTTGATCTTAAAAATTGTGATTTGATTTCATTGGTGAGCTTAAAATTTTGAACACATGATATGATAATTGAGTTTTTCAGTTTGGTTACTTGCTTATGATAGTTGAGAATTCACATGTTTGATCTGATCTTACACAAGGACATTAGCACAAAATTTGTGGGGTATGACATGAAAGTCTGATGTGTGTGTTTTTATGTCTTGGGTGAAACTGGATGACTTATTAGATGGATACTTGGACATATATATATATATATCTGTGTGTGTGTGTGTGTGTGTGTGTGTAAAAAAAAGAAAAAAAAAAAAGATTATTGATAAGCTTTTCACTAAGTAACTGGATCTTTTGCCTCAAAGCATTGAGTGTTCATGTAAAAAGGTGAAGAATTTTGATTTGGTTAATGTCGTGGTTAGTTTGATTTCGTAGCCTTTTTGACTCGAGTTAGTAAGTCCTAGGAGTGTCTTTACACCTAATGCCCTAAAACCATCTGGTTTGGGAGTCATTGACTTAACACTCATTATATGGGTCAATTAGAAAGCTTAAGGGAACCAAGCATTGCACAACCTGACGAAGAAAAAAAAAATGCCATTGTTGTTCATTCTAATAGGGATTTCAGTGAGCTTTGAGATATTGAGACATTGCACATTGGAAATAATTGGAAGTTTCATATTTATGTGCTAGTTCACTTACACTATTTTCAAACTTGTGATGCCTTAGCATGTCTTTTGTAAGTGATTAAATTTTAAAATTCCAATTCATTGTGAAGATGGAGTTTATCTTCTTAAGCTTGCTAATGAATGAGAATCATGGTTTTGAGTGATACCTTAATTTTTGAATAACATGAACTCTTGCATGATGTTTGTGGGTAACATTCTTGGAAAACCCTCACGAGACTTCACTCGTCCTCTAGGGAATCCCTAAGAGTTTAAAAGGCTTGTTGTATATGCTAAATGCAATCGTACATCCCACGAAAGATGGATTTATCTTTTTGTTTTCTGTTTTTCATTTTGGTTTTAGTTTCGTATTGTTAAGGGACCAGCAATATATAAGTTTGGAGGTGTGTTAAGTGCCAAAATATTCATATTTTAGCCCTTAAACTTATATGTGTTAATTCCTTAAGTATGGTAAATTTGTGCTATTTTTGTTTTTTTTTTTTGTTTTTTTTTGTTTTTTTTTTTATGTGTTTTTCATGCTTTTGTAAGTTTTTGAAAGATAAGGAAGTAAATCTGGAAGATTTGGGCTCAAAGAGAGAAATTGAAAAAAATTGGAGTCCCTGATAGTGCGATCGAGCGTAGGGAACCTGCGATCGAGCGCACTACCAGAGAAGACAAGCAGCGATGCAGCATCTGCGATCGAGGGCACACGGGCTGTGATCGAGCACACCCGTGCGCTGGTGACACATCAGCTGCGGCCAGACTCACTTTCCTTCCATATTAGGGCTTTCCAAGTCCCACTTGTAATATGACTAAAATCCTACGAATTTTTTAGGTTTACTAGTATGTCAAGGACTTTTAAAGCCCTATAAATAGACCTCTAAAACCTTGAGAATAAGCAGGCTGGAAAAGACACAACTTTGGGGAGAGGAATTGGAGGCTACCTTTTGGTTCTTTCTTTCCCTTTTCTTTTTAGTTTTATTATGTGTAACTAACTCTTTAGGAGGGCTAGATTGAAGCCCTGATTATGTTTATTTAATATTTCAATATTGGCACCTTTGTGATAATCATATTGTGTTGCTTAACTTGATTAATTTCTGTTTTCTTGAATTCCTCATATGTATGTGATTGGTCATTATA
>NC_081549.1:23744-24330 GCF_901000735.1 Corylus avellana | reverse complement strand
TCATTTGGGTTTAATGGTGGTTTCAATTCGGGGTTTCATTAGGAAATAGGATTAGATAGAATTTAAAAAACAAGTACACATTAAAAATTAAAAGGAACGAAAGTTTAAATTGTTTAAAATAATATATTAGTTAAATTAGAAATATTAAATTAAAACTATTTAAAAAAATTTTAAAGTATTCCAAAATAAAAAATCAAGTGAAATTGATGAAATTTGAAATGAATTATCAAAAAATTTGTAAGTTATTTTTACAAAATACAGTTTTTCATTGTAAAAATATTAATATATCTAAATAAAAAATTTAAAATTACTATAAATAGAATTTATTAGGGTTTAAACTAAAAATCGTAAAAAATAAAAATAAAATAAAAAGGTATAAAACCTAAAAGAAAAACGAATAAAACCTAAAAAAAACGTGAAAACAACGTAAAAATTAAAAAACGTAAAAAGTAAAAAACGTTAAAAAAAACGTCTAAGGTAAAAAAAACGTGTAAGGTAAAAAAAACGTACTAAGTAAAAAAACGTTAAAAAAACGTACTAAGTAAAAAAAACGTTAAAAAACGCATAAAATAAAAAACGTTAAAAA
>NC_081549.1:0-23558 GCF_901000735.1 Corylus avellana | reverse complement strand
ATCAAATGAAATGAAATTTGAAATGAATTTTTAAAAAATTTGTAAGATATTTTTACAAAATCCAATTTTTCATTTTAAAAATATTAATGTATTATTATATCTAAATAAAAATTTGTTTAGGAATTACAATAAATAGAATTTATTAATTTCTAAGTGAAATATTAAAAAGATAGTAAGATATTTCTTAAAATACGTTGTTTTAATTTTAATAATATCAATATTCGTAAAACTTTGTTTTTCTTGGTTCTAATATTTATTTATTTATTTTGATTACGGTTTTAATTTCCATTGTTGTAAAAAACCAAAAAAAAAACAGAACTAAACAAAACAAAATAAATTTAAAAATAAGTCCTTGTGTGGTGCATTAGGAATTCAACAAATTATCACCCACTATAAGTCCTTTATTACCATTCAATTTCTAAAAGGATTACTGACACTTAAACCATTTGAGATATTTGATAATCCAAGGCCATTCTTTACTTAAAAATCAACTCATAAGAATGTATGTCAGTGTGTATGCTTACTTTTCAGTTTTACCCCCATTTCATTACTTTCCTAGATTTTAAATACGACTTCTACAGTAAAATTACCAATTCTACATGCTCAGGCTTCAATCATCAATTACATGGATGACCTTTTGGCTTTTTTTGATACACCAGTAGGATCATTGCGGAATGAGTTTAACATACTTATTTTAATTTGTTTCTATGTTACAAGATGCGAGCCTTTAGAAATTTGTAACTTAGTTTGGTTCGAAGTGTCATGTTCCTCTTGACATGTTGAATTTGCCGATTCAGAATGTGCCAATGGTTCATTATATTCAAATTTTAGGGTAATATTCTTTAATTCATATTTTCACGTGATATGTTATTAAGGAATTAGATTCAATTTAAAAAATAAGTAGACATTTTAATATTTAAAACAAACGAAATTTTGAACTATTTAAAATAATATATTAGTTAAATTAAAAATATTAAATAAATTTTCAAAAATTAAAAACTAAATAAAATATTTTAGAAAAATTCAAAAATGAAAACTCTATAAAACTCAAAAGAAAATTTCCGAAATAAAAATTATATTTAAAATTGCAATTATCCCTTGTGGGGAGGATATTGTGACAAGCCCGCCATAGGAACATCTTCTCTACATTAGGGACAGGTAACTGCCATAAAGTCCGCCATACATCACTCTCACCCATTCGAATTGAGTCACCTGCTTGAGAGTAAGATTCAATAGCCTTTAGCATAAAATATGCACTTATAACCGTGAAGCAGCCCTTCTCTGACCCCCTCCATACCAACTGGTCCGGTTGGTTTGTACTACTAAGCGGGATTGAATTAATAAGCTTGATCTCTTGTCGTGTAAAAATTTGTTCCAACGGCTTTTGGTCCAACTCCCCTGTACTGCCATGAAAGAGCTCATTAACTCAAAGGAGGAGAATACACCTTATAAGTAGAGGGTTGGGGTAGCCATTTGTCTTCCCAAATCCTTGTAGTTTGCCCATTTCCAATCCTCCATATTAGCCCTTCCTTCAGCAAGCCATTTACACTTTGGATGCTTCTCCACGCAAAGGAAGGATTACTCCTCAATTTGGCATCCAAAAGCGGCTCATTTGGGTAATACTTACCCTTCATGATGCGAGCTACAAGACTATCCGATGACCTCCATAATCTCCAACACTGTTTGGCCAAAAGAGCTTTATTGAAACATAAAAAATCCCTAAAACCAAGGCCCCCCTGCAACTTTGAAGATCCCATTCGCTTTCGACTCATCCAATGGATCCGATTCTCCCTCTCCTGTTAGCCCCACCAAAACCTTCGCATTAGAGAATTAATCTCCGAACAAAGAGACTTTGGTAGAAGAAAGACGCACATACTATACGTCGGGATAGCTTGAATAACTGCCTTAAGAAGTACTTCCTTCCTAGCTTGGGAAAGAAATTTCAGCTTCCAATCTTTTAACCGCCTCTTCACACGATCAATAATATTCTTAAAAGCTGTTGTCCGTGACTTACCAACAAGAGAAGGTAGACCCAAGTATTTATCATACTGTTGGGTAGTAGGAATCCTGGATGCCTCCAAAATTTTTCGCTTATCCTCCCTGGGCGTATTCCGACTAAAAAAGATAGTTGTTTTGGTGGAGTTCAGTTTTTGGCCCGACCCCTCCTCATATCTTCTCAATAACTCCGCCATATAATTCCATTGTTGGAGGCTAGACCTGCAAAAAAGAAGGCTATTGTCCACAAAGAAGAGATGTGTAACACCCCGGTCCCATATTGGGAAGATGAGAAGAAGCCCACATAGAGTGGATGGTTTATAGAGATAGTCATGGTACTAAGTCCCACATTGCCTAGTTACTAAGTGAAACTGGGCTTTATAATGAATTCTAAGGAAGCTCCAAATTGACTAGTCATTTTGGGGTGATAACGCAGATATGGCTAGCGCTTTTCCCTGGGTCGTTACAAGTGGTATCAAAGCCACCTAGTAACGCCAAGTCATGTGGTATTGGAGCACTGTATGACGTGGACCTGACAAGGATGTTAGGAGTTTAAGAGGGGGAGTTTGTAACACCCCGGTCCCATATTGGGAAGATGAGAAGAAGCCCACATAGAGTGGATGGTTTATAGAGATAGTCATGGTGCTAAGTCCCACATTGCCTAGTTACTAAGTGAAACTGGGCTTTATAATGAATTCTAGGGATGCTCCAAATTAACTAGTCCTTTTGGGGTGATAGCGCAGATATGGCTAGCGCTTTTCCCTGAGTCGTTACAAGATGACCTATCCGGGGACCCCTGGATGAAGTGGGGACACTGGTTAGGAAACCCGTATTGTTAGCATGTGATAACATAGAACTCAATGCCTCTGTACACAGAAGAAAAAGGTAAGGCGAAATAGGGTCACCCTGCCTTAGTCCCCTAGTTGGAATGATCTTTCCCATCGGGCTTCCATTCACAATAACTACATAGGTAGCCGTTGAAACACACATCAAAACTAATTGAATCCATCAAGGGTCGAAACCGAACCTTGACATCACCGCTTCTAAGAACTTCCATTCTACCCTATCATATGCCTTACTCATGTCTACTTTAATGGCCATAAACCCCTTCTTCCCCTACATACGCGAGTGCATGGTGTGCAAAGTTTAGTAAGCAGCAAGTACATTATCCGTGATTAGCCTACCCGGAATAAATGCACTTTGAGAAGGCGATATGATACCATCCAACAAACCCTTCAAATGGCTTGCCAAAACTTTAGAGATCAATTTATAGACAACATTGCAAAGGCTTATAGGGCGGAAATCAGCCACCCCCATAGGATTCTTAATTTTTGGAATGACGACAATATTCATCAAATTCAAATCATGAGGCATAACTGATAAGTGCTAAAATATTCATATTTTCAACCCTTAACTTGCATGTTTTAATCCTTTGGTTTTTGTTAATTAGATCATTTTAATTCCTTTTTGTGTTTTTCATACTTTTGTAAGCTTTTGGAAGAAAATAAAGTAAATCTGGAAGATTTGGGCTCAAAGAGAGAATTTTGGAAAAGTTGGAGTTTCTAGTAGTGTGATCGATCGCAGGTGACTTGTGATCGATCGCACCTGTGCGCTGGAGAATTCAAGAAGCTGTGGACAGACTCCCTTTCCTTCCATATTAGGGTTTTCCAACTCCCAATCGTAATAAGATTAAAACCCTACGAAATTCTTAGGTTTACTAGTTTGTCAAGGACTTCTAAAGCCTATAAATAGACCTCTAAACCTCAAGAATAAACATCCTTGGAACATCCTTGGAAGAAGCACAACTTTTGGGAGAGGAATTGGAGGCTTCCTTTCGGTTCTTTCTTTACCTTTTCTTTTTAATTTTATTTTAATTATGTGTAACTAACTCTTAAGGAGGGCTAGATTGAAGCTCTAATTATGTTTATTTAATATTTCAATATTGGCGCCTTTGTGATAATCATATTGTATTGCTTAACTTGATTAATTCCTATTTTCATGAATTCCTCATATATATGTGACTGGCCATTATATGCATGTGGTATGGACTAGTTAATTAAATCAATTTGGATGACCGAGTCCTGGGTTTACCATAGGTAACAAAAGAATCCACACCACGATTCTTGGGTTAATCAACATGGGGAACCGGGAGTATACACTCATGCCCTAGGCCTCATGTGTTTGTCAATTTCCATAGAACATATGTTTTTCTAAAGAATAACTTAGTATATACCATGCTAAATCATTTAGAAAAGAAAAGAGTTAGAGTATACACCCATGCCTAACTCGTTGCTTAGGGAAATCAATAGCTTAAGGGGTATACACCCATGCCTTTAGGTTGGCAAACATTAGGTATTCATAATATGATTGGATCATTGGCATATTGTTATATTAATTTAGCATAATTAGTGGTAGATATCAAAGCTCTGCCTTTACCTTTACTTTATCTTTATATCTTTTTATTTTTTTTAATATTAAATCTGTGACAATTTGATATTTTTAATTAATTCTAAACAAAATCACAATCTTCGTGGATTCGACCTCGTACTTGCTGCATTATATTATTGTTTTGATCTTGTGCACTTGCGAGTTAAAACGTACTAAATATTATCTATTAATTTAGGTAGTATTTGGCACAACAATAACTTCGGAATTTAGAATGTGAAGGACAGCTTTACATTCCTCGCCGTCAACTGTGGACCAATTTTTCTGGTAAAAACCAGCGGTAAGACCGTCCGGGCCCGATGCTTTGAAGGGCAACATTTAGTTTAGAGCTTTGCAAACCTCTTCCTTTGTGAAATCAGCCAGCAACGTCTCATTCATATCCGGTGTAACCCGTTTTTCAATAGCTTCCACACATAAATCCAAGGAGCCTCCACCTGAAGCCGTGAACAAGCCCATAAAATAGTCCACAAATGCATGTCCAATCTCTTCATGTGTCTCCTACTTCCGCCCAGCCTCATCTTGGATAACAGAAATTCGGTTGGACTTCCGTCATTGGTTGGCACAAGCATGATAGAACTTGGTGTTACGATCTCTGCCTTTGAGCCACTCCATTTTTGCCCTTTGCCTCCACTTGAGATCCTTCTGGTCCAACATAAACTGCAATTTCTATTTTTTGCTCTCCATCTCCTCCATGTCAAAGCCCCCATCACTTCCCTAATGCACCTCCAGAGATTTTTCTAGAGCTTGGATTTCTTTTTTTGTATTATGCCCGGCCCCACCTTACTGCCGTATGCCAAGCTCTTTTTTGCATGCTATTATTTTCCGCTGGAGGGACTCCCAAGGATCCATTTCAGATATATGACAACTCCACACTCGTTTAATAATGTCATCGCACTCCTTATCACGGTCCCACCTTTCTTCATACCGAAAGGCACGGCCTCCACCACCTCATTGACGTCTCGCTCGCCAATTTAAGAATAATGGGGAATGGTCAGATGTTAAAACCACGTCCACTGCTATCTCCGCATCCTGGGACCGTTCTTGCCATTCCCTATTTGCAACACCTCGAACTAATCTTTCCTTGGTGAAAGCCCCTTCCTCCCTGCAATTGCTCCAAGTGTATTTGGGACCTTTGTAACCCAAATCCATTAGGCCACAAAAATCGAGGGTATTTTGAAAAGAATTCATTTGACTATGCAGTGTTGCTCTTCCACCCCATTTTTCCAACCTGTCTACTATCTCATTAAAATCCCCAATACATACCCATGGATTGGGTAAGAAGAGAGCGAGCTGTCACATTAGAGCCCAAGCTTCCTTTCATTTTGTTACATCTGGTTGACCATAGAAGCCAGTAAGCTTCCATTGTATCCCTCCATCAGGTTCTTGGATAATTACATTGATGTGTGTGTTGACTATAGTTTTGGATTGTGGCATTGATATCCTCACCCCACAATACTGCCAAACCCCATCCACGCCCCACACAGTCAACAACAAACATACTTGCAAAACCAATTTCCTCCAAATAATCTTCATTTTATTTTGGCGTAATTTGGTCTCTATGAGGAAGACCAAAAAGAGTCTCTTTTCCTTCACCATCCGGCAAAGGTCCCAAACTGTCCGAAGGTTCCTAAGCCCTCGGCAGTTCCAACTCAAGATACTCATTGCGGTTGGCGAGGCTGTTCCACAGCCACCACCACTTTCGATCCATTTTTGTTATGCGAAGATAAGTTCTGTTTCCGACCCTTTTTCCATGGACCAGCTTGCTCTCCCCCGTCACTCTTTCTTTCTCTCTTGTTCCCCTAATTTTTTTACACAGCTTCTTTAGGGGCCACCTGACTCGCGGTCTTCTCCCAACACACCAAATTACTCCCATTATTCCCCCCTGACGTGGACTTTGCATGGGCATGGTAACTTTCTTTTTTTGTATTCTCTCCAAGGGTCAATGGGCCTCGCAAATCATCAAAGACCTGATTCCTCTCCTAACCCATGGACGGTAGTTTCTCGATACTTGCCTCATTGGGCCCCCCTTCATTATCAGGGCAATAATTCGATATCATGTCCTTACCTTCTGGGGAAAAGCATGACATCACTATTGTTTCCCCTCTCATACCCTTATCTGCAGCCCCACAATCTGCGCCTCCATCAGAATTAAAAACCTCCTTCCTAGTCAACATACCGATTGAGGAAAGGTCCAACCTAGCTGGCTCCTGCCCCATCCTCTGAAAGGAAAGAGAATATTTTTGGAGGGAGCTTGATGAAGCCCCTTTATTGCTCATTAAGTGACTCTCTGACATCTTTTGATTCTCCACATTAAAGGATTCCGCTCCTGCTACCCAATTCTGGCCAAAAAATCCGCTCCCCTTCTTTTGAATGGGTGAAATAATGCTTTCCCGAAATACCCCGTGGAAAAAATCTCCATCGCTGGAAACATAATCCGACCTTTTGCTTCCATCACCCCTCCACCTGCCGCTGGCCCCACATCATTGCCATCCATCTAAAGCTGGAGGGTCTTAAGATAACTTTCCTGATTTTGGAGCTACATTTCCTCGAATCCGTTCATATCTCCTTGTTGGTGAAGCTGCTCTCATCTAGGGGCCAAACTGGTTCGGATTATTCTGATTACGCTTATTACTCCGCTTCAAACAACCGTCTTGTCCATGACTAATGACCCCACAATGGAAACAGAATTTTTGGAGTTTTTCATAACGAAAAAAAAATCAAACTTGATTTCCCTTCAAAGTTCAACTTCCGACCACGTGCTAGGGGTTTGGGCAAATCCACAGATATCTTTACTCGAAGATATTCTCCCCATCCGACTCCATCTTGTTGTGCCAAATACTACCTAAATTAATGGATAATATTTAGTACGTTTTACTCACAAGTGCACAAGATCAAACGATAGTATAGTGTAGCAAGTACGAGATCGCTCCCACGGAGATTGTTGATTTTATTTAGAATTGATTAAAAAATATCAAATTGTCACTAAATTGATATTGTGAAAAAGAAATAAAAAGATATAGGGGAAACTTCAGAAAGCCCCCTTGAACTTCCAGCCAATTTGAAAAAACCCCCCCCTGAATTTCCAAAACTCTCATTTAGGCCCCCTGAACTTTGGTTTTCTCTCATTTTGGACCCTTTTAACATTAAACTACGTCGTTTTGGGCTGGGTAGGTGTTTAATTTTAGGATACAAAACGACGTAGTTTAATGTTAAAATGGTCCAAAGTGAAAGAAAACCAAAGTTCAGGGGGCCTAAATGAGAGTTTTGAAAATTCAGGGGGGGTTTTTCAAATTGGCTGGAAGTTCAGGGGGGCTTTCTGAAATTTCCCCAAAGATATAAAGACAAATGAAAAGGTAATGGCAGGGCTCTGATATCCACCACTAATCATATTTAGATAATATAACAATATGTCAATGATCCAATCATATTATGAATACTTAATGTTTGTCAACCTAAGGATATGTGTGTCTACTCCTTAAGCTATTGATTTTCCTAAGCAACGAATTAGGAATTGGTGTCTACTCTAATTATTTTCTTTCTTAAAGGATTTAGCATGGGTGTCTACTAAGTTGCTCTTTAAGAAAGCATAAATCTATGGAAATCGACAAACACATGAGGCCTAGGGCATGGGTGTTTACTCCCAGTTCCCCATGTTGATTAACCCAAGAAACCAGTGTGAATTTCTTTTATTACTCTTATTAAACACAGGACTCAATCATCCAAATTGATTTCATTAACTAGTACATACCACATGCATATAATGACCAATCACATACATATGAGGAATTCAAGAAAACAGAAATTAATCAAGTTAAGCAACACAATATGATTATCACAAAGGTGCCAATATTGAAATATTAAATAAACATAATCAGGGCTTCAATCTAGCCCTCCTAAAGAGTTAGTTACACATAATAAAACTAAAAAGAAAAGGGAAAGAAAGAACCAAAAGGTAGCCTCCAATTCCTCTCCCCAAAGTTGTGTCTTTTCCAGCCTGCTTATTCTCAAGGTTTTAGAGGTCTATTTATAGGGCTTTAAAAGTCCTTGACATACTAGTAAACCTAAAAAATTCGTAGGATTTTAGTCATATTACAAGTGGGACTTGGAAAGCCCTAATATGGAAGGAAAGTGAGTCTGGCCGCAGCTGATGTGTCACCAGCGCACGGGTGTGCTCGATCACAGCCCGTGTGCCCTCGATCGCAGATGCTGCATCGCTGCTTGTCTTCTCTGGTAGTGCGCTCGATCGCAGGTTCCCTACGCTCGATCGCACTATCAGGGACTCCAATTTTTTTCAATTTCTCTCTTTGAGCCCAAATCTTCCAGATTTACTTCCTTATCTTTCAAAAACTTACAAAAGCATGAAAAACACATAAAAAAAAAAACAAAAAAAAACAAAAAAAAAAAACAAAAATAGCACAAATTTACCATACTTAAGGAATTAACACATATAAGTTTAAGGGCTAAAATATGAATATTTTGGCACTTAACACACCTCCAAACTTATATATTGCTAGTCCCTTAACAATACGAAACTAAAACCAAAATGAAAAACAGAAAACAAAAAGATAAATCCATCTTTCGTGGGATGTACGATTGCATTTAGCATATACAACAAGCCTTTTAAACTCTTAGGGATTCCCTAGAGGACGAGTGAAGTCTCGTGAGGGTTTTCCAAGAATGTTACCCACAAACATCATGCAAGAGTTCATGTTATTCAAAAATTAAGGTATCACTCAAAACCATGATTCTCATTCATTAGCAAGCTTAAGAAGATAAACTCCATCTTCACAATGAATTGGAATTTTAAAATTTAATCACTTACAAAAGACATGCTAAGGCATCACAAGTTTGAAAATAGTGTAAGTGAACTAGCACATAAATATGAAACTTCCAATTATTTCCAATGTGCAATGTCTCAATATCTCAAAGCTCACTGAAATCCCTATTAGAATGAACAACAATGGCATTTTTTTTTTCTTCGTCAGGTTGTGCAATGCTTGGTTCCCTTAAGCTTTCTAATTGACCCATATAATGAGTGTTAAGTCAATGACTCCCAAACCAGATGGTTTTAGGGCATTAGGTGTAAAGACACTCCTAGGACTTACTAACTCGAGTCAAAAAGGCTACGAAATCAAACTAACCACGACATTAACCAAATCAAAATTCTTCACCTTTTTACATGAACACTCAATGCTTTGAGGCAAAAGATCCAGTTACTTAGTGAAAAGCTTATCAATAATCTTTTTTTTTTTTCTTTTTTTTACACACACACACACACACACACACACAGATATATATATATATATGTCCAAGTATCCATCTAATAAGTCATCCAGTTTCACCCAAGACATAAAAACACACACATCAGACTTTCATGTCATACCCCACAAATTTTGTGCTAATGTCCTTGTGTAAGATCAGATCAAACATGTGAATTCTCAACTATCATAAGCAAGTAACCAAACTGAAAAACTCAATTATCATATCATGTGTTCAAAATTTTAAGCTCACCAATGAAATCAAATCACAATTTTTAAGATCAACCAAAATTTTAAGACAAACATGAACATGCATTTTTTTTTTCTTTTCACAAAATAAAAATAACATAAAAATTGGAACAAAGTGTGTGTAAAGTGTCTCCCATACCCCCAAACTTAAATTACACATTGTCCTCAATGTGTCTATAACATGGAAAGAATTTACGCGGGAGATAAACGAACTGTTTGGAATAGTATGGCTCATAGCACACCCCCAAACTTTGAATTGAAACACACTTGTCCTTGCAAAACACTAAAGTAACAAAGGAAAACAAAAACAAAATAAAATAAAATAAAACAAACACAACAAAATAAAATAAAATAAAATAAAACAAATAAACAAAAATAAAAAGGATTTGCTATGGGGTGCCTTCCATGAGCGCTAAGTTTAACGTCTTCAGCCAGACTGTGACACTTTAAACTTGCAGCACCAGTCTTTTTCTTCTCTTGCACCAAAGGGGATGAATCTTTTCTGTTGCAAGATGCTTCCGAGTGTTTATAGATCGGGGAGGACCACTTCGAGTTTTTTCAAACAGTTTCTCATCCGGTGGGGAATCATGAACTGGAATATAGTAAGAAGAAAACTCAGGGAGCTTTTCTATCTTGATGTCCTCAATTTGCTCATATGGTAGCTCTAACAGACTTCTCTCTTGGCCTCTTGGTGTTTCAGGAATAAGAGCTAATGGTGAAAAAATCTTAATGCTTTCTTTTCTTTCCTGATGTGGCTCCTGTGGAACTTCGGCTTGCTCCTCCTTCCCTACTTCCACTTGCTTTTCAGCCACCTCTTCACTCCTTAGTGTGACAGCTTGCTCATGATAGCAGGTGCACTCTTCCTCCATGTAATGCTCATTAGGTTTGGCCACCAACTGACTTTGACACTCTTCTTCTTTGAGGATATCTGATATTTGCTTGAGACGAGCCTCAATCCTTTCAAATGATTGCATGAGGGAGTTCTCCCTCCTTTCAAATGATCGATTTCTTTCCTCCATTTGGCTAAGAGAAGCTGATATTATTTCTTTTAAGCTGGCATGTGTTTCTTCTAAGGCAGAACTCACTTCTTCTAAGGCATACCTTTTTGGAGGAGGTGGTTCTTCTTGGTATTGTTGAGGCCAATTGATTGGAAATAGCTCCTCTTCATGATAATGTTGAGACCAATTGATGGGAGATGGCTCCTCTTCATAATAGCAAATACTATCTTCCTCCATATAATGTCCATGAGGAATGGTAACTGACAGACTTTGATGCTCTTCCTTTTTGAGAAAATTTGTTCTTTGTGTACAATGGGCCTCCGTCCTTTTAACTGATTTCAAATGAGAGTTCTTCATCTCCTCAATTGCTGAACTGATCAGAGCTAATGTATTTTCAGAAAACACAAGGGGAGGTGGTTCAGCCTGATATTGCTGTTGTGAAGCTGATTGAGAGGAGTATGCATGATCATAGAATTGTTGATATGAGTGATGTTACATTCTATGAGATTGTGGAGCATGAATTTGGGGAGCTTGAGCTTGCCGTGAGAGATTGGACTGTTGGCTCCATGATGGGTTGCAGGAATCAAAATAGCGGTCGTTTCCCTGTTTAGAGAACGATGTGTTCTTATGCCCATTAAATTTGTTAGGAATTTGTCTCATTATAAGACATTCTCTAACATGGTGATAAGTGTCATGGCATAAAGAAAAGTTAAAACAAAATTTAAAAAGAAAACTTACTAATATGCAAACTCGAATGACTTGCATGAAATAAAAGAAGAAAAAAAAATCAAATCCATAATTAGTGCAATAATTGTGCTGCTTTTTGGATGTGCGATCGATCGCACCGTGAGTTGCGTTCGATCGCACTAGTGCACTCAATCGCCCTGGTTAGGCGCTCGAGCGCACCTACAGAGGTAGAACAGGAACTACGGAAAAAACTAGAAAAACAGAAAAAATTAAAACAAAAATAAATTAATGGAAAAAAAAAAATTCCAAACAAAATCAAACATTTCCCGACAATGGCACCAAAAACTTGTTGTGCCAAATACTACTTAAATTAATAAATAATATTTAGTACGTTTTACTCGCAAGTGCACGAGATCAAACGATAGTATAGTGCAGCAAGTACGAGATCGATCCCACGGAGATTGTTGATTTTATTTAGAATTGATTAAAAAATATCAAATTGTCACTAAATTGATATTGTGAATAAGAAATAAAAAGATATAAAGATAAAGGCAGGGCTTTGATATCCACCACTAATCATACTTAGATAATATAACAATATGTCAATGATCCAATCATATTATAAATACTTAATGTTTGCCAACCTAAGGGTATGGGTGTCTACTCTTTAAGCTATTGATTTCTCTAAGCAACGAATTAGGCATGGGTATCAACTCTAATTCTTTTCTTTCTTAAAGGATTTAGCATTGGTGTCTACTAAGTTGTTCTTTAAGAAAGTATAAATCAATGAAAATCGACAAACACATGAGGCCTAAGGCATGGGTGTCTACTCCCGGTTCCCCATGTTGATTAACCCAAGAACCCGGTGTGAATTTCTTTTGTTACTCTTATTAAACACAGGACTCGATCATCCAAATTGATTTAATTAACTAATCAATACCACATGCATATAATGGCCAATCACATACATATGAGGAATTCAAGAAAACAGAAATTAATCAAGTTAAGCAACACAATATGATTATAAAAAATGCGTCAATCTAGCCCTCCTAAAGAGTTGGTTACACATAATAAAACTAGAAAGAAAAGGGAAAGAAAGAACCGAAAGGTAGCCTCCAATTCCTCTCCCCAAAGTTGTGTCTTTTCCAGCCTGCTTATTCACAAGGTTTAGAGGTCTATTTATAAGGCTTTAGAAGTCCTTCACATACTAGTAAACCTAGAAAATTCGTAGGCTTTTAGTCCTATTACAAGTGGGACTTGGAAAACCCTAATATGAAAGGAAAGTGAGTCTGGCCGCAGCTGATGTGTCACCAGCGCACGGGTGCGCTCGATCGCAGCCCGTGTGCGCTCGATCACAGGACTGTGATCAATCCTATATGTGCAGCGCTCGATCGCAGATATTGCATCACTGCTTGTCTTCTCTGGTAGTGCGCTGGATCGCACTGTCAAGGACTCCAATTTTTCCCAGTTTCTCTCTTTGACCCCAAATCTTCCAGATTTACTTCTTTATCTTCCAAAAGCCTACAAAAGCATGGAAAACACATAAAAGAACTAAAATAGCACAAATTAACCATACTTAAGGAATTAACACATATAAGTTTAAGGGCTAAGATATGAATATTTTGGCACTTAACACATCTCCATCGACATCAACCTCTTCCACTATTCCCACTAAAGATCCAAGCTTATGCCCTACTTCACGCCCCACGCATCCTAATAGCAAATTGAACATCTGAATCTAAAAAGAGGCCCTCTCAAAAGTATCACTCGCCAGCGCTGTACAGCCATCAAAGTCCTCTACCAAGAATAAACTCCCTTCAAATACCCACGAACGACCCTCAAGGGCTCTCTGCTTGTCCCTTCCTGATTCAAACTCGATTAGGAATAGGTTTTCCCGCAAAACTTTGAAGATTAAGGTACTTTTTGGTCTCCACCATTGTTGGAGAGAATTCTTGATCGTCTCCTTACTTACATACCTATTAGCCACAAGTTTCCCCATGACACAAGCTTGGCTCCGAGTGAATACCTCCCGGCAATCCATCTCCTAAACATCAACCTCCCCATCCTCTGCTTTGGACAAAGAGAAAGTAGCCCACATCTTTAATAACTCTTCCGCCATTGCTTAGAAAGCAATGGTAAAAACAACGATGATTTTATTCCCACAACCCCGACAGACTTGAGAAACAGGTCCTTCTCCACTATAACCTAGAGTTCTTCTCCTCCAGATCTAAGCTAGAGAGAAAACGTTAACAATACTAAATCGGTAAAAACCAAAACAGCATAAAAAAAACTTCTCGTGAAAACTCGTAAACCAACAAAAACAGCCCACACCCTCTTTCACCTTCTCCCTAATAGATTACAGACAAACCAGTAAGCGCCACCTCAAAGGCTGCACCAACCGTTATGAAGAGAAGAACAAGACAATACTCAGGGGGGGTCAAAGGAGAGAAAGGTGTACATCGAGCAGCAAAGAGATCAGAACTTTTATGGCTCTGATACCAAACAACGGAGGGGGAGGAAGCGCAGTATGCATATAAATGCAGGGGATAGGGGGAGTGATGTACATGCAATAAGATAATTTAAATCAAAAGCAGTAAAACCGTCCAAGAAGGCGGTAATGACAGTTGAATAATCAAGATATAAAACTGAAATTAAAGACAGTTGATAAGATAAACAAAGCTTGATAAAAAAACTTAAAATCGTTATAGATTTTAGACAAATAATCGTTACAGATTGATAGGCTTACAAGAGTAAGTGTTAGGACTTACTGAAGTAAAAGACAGGGAGAATAGAAGACAAGACAAGGGAATGGCAAGAAAGTTTCTGAGGAAGAGCTTTGGAATCTCTGAAAACCTCTAGAAAAACTCCGCCTTACAATGGGGGAGGGGAGCCCGTTATATAGGCTAATTACATTGCATAAAACAAAATACAATCATGAAAGCAGATGCCGCGTCAGTGTAGTCACATGTGAACAGTAGAGGCACGTCTGGCGCCAATTTGAAACAGTAAAAGTTATCAATCTTGAACAGTTGCTGTCGGCACTGTAGTGTCGGCAGACCAAACTTGAACAGTGAAGTGAACAGTGCGTCTAAACAATAATTCTGTACAGTGTCGTCCGGACAATGAACAGGAAAAGTGAACAGTGATTTTGCACAGTGACTTCAAAACATGATGAACAGTGACCTGTTGAAGATCACAAACTTTCTTTGCTGGCGTTATGACCAACGAACTGAGAACGAACCGTCAATGGAATGGTAGCAGTTCTTTGTCTTGAGAACATTGTGGTCGTTAAGGACCAATCAAGAGCCGTTATGAGGCTTTTCACAAGTCTTCAATCCTTGGATAAGGATAGTATTCTTGTGTGTCTTCATAGTAGGGATTTTGAAGGGGCTTTTGGAGAGGCTTCTGGGACGATGCAGATTTTTCGTCTTCTTCGTCGTTGTCAGAATCATCTTCGAGGGCAGCAAGAAGGGCTTTAATCTTCTTCTTTTTGGAAGAAGATTTCTTCTTGGAAGAGCTTGATGCAGAAGAAGGGGAAGAAACAGGGGATATTTCCTTTTCTTCTTTTGGGGAGGAAAATATGCTGGGAGTAACCAAGAGTGGGGCTTTAGCCGTTAGTGGCAAAGCAGGGGCCTTGAGGGCTTAAGACATAGTTTTGACAGAGAGAACAATGTCATCAACTAGTGAGCATTTATCCCACCATTTGATAAACCATTGTCTTTGGATCTTGTCTTCTGAAAGGTGATATTTCCATTTCAGAATCCAAGGAATTTTGTATTTTATGACAAAATAAAGCATAGTTGGAAACTTAGAGCCATAAGAATCAACTTTGAAGTTGTTCTTAAATAACTGGAAAGCTTCAACTAATTGGAGAGGGAGGATGTCAGGGATAAGGCCAAATTGGTTCCACCATCTGGAGAACCAGAGGGGAAAGATACCAGTAAAATTCTTGTCAAAATTAACAAACCAGGAATGATCAAAGACAGAGGTTTGATAAAGTAAGAATTTGAACCAAGCATCGACATAATCATAATAAGTGCAGGGGATAGAAAATCCGTTAAGGGATTTTGCGACAGAGGGATGGTTACCCCATTCCTTTTCAGAGATAATCCGTTTGAAATAGACACTATGATAAAGTATCTTTTGTGGATTATTCCTATCAAGAATAGATTTGAAGGAGACAGAATCGGTCTGCTTTAAGACAGCATAATAGAAAGCCATATTTTTCTGAGGATGTTCAGGGATCCAATGAAAATTTGGGGGAAAATAGGAGAGGGCAATATCTCCGGCAGATTTAGAAGAAGTAGAACGATTAAGTTCAACAAAAAACAAGTTCTGGGAATAAGGGAGAGTCATATAGGCAGACGTTTTATCATACCTTATGAAGGGATTTTTTGGTTTGTCAGAAAAGGGATCATAAGAGGAGGCAAGCGTACTTGAGTACGACATTTGGGAATCAGGAAAGAAGGGAGCAAATCTGTTGGTTATGGAAACAGAGGAAATTGGCAGAGAAGAAGCAAGAGGGGACTCTGATTTTATAGTCAGAGGTTTTGAACCAATTTTTTCTTTATCATTTTTGCTAGCATAGTGGCACTGCAAAAATTCAAAATGAAAGTAATTAAAACCAAAATGGTTAAAACTTTTACAAAATATATGCAAAATAATGTCAAAATTATTTTTTGCAAAGCAGAAATAATAATATGCGCCATGTGCGGGGGATAGGTATGAACAAAGAATTATGGGAAAACACGACCGTCGGGGGGTGTTTAGGCAAGACAAGTATCTGATGGTAATAGGGTCCTTATCCAACTCTAGGTCTGAGGACTGCCTAAACTTAATATCCAACCTATTAACATCAATTTCAAATTTTGAAGCAAAAGGTATTTGAATATTAACATCAAATTTAACAGTTAAAACACAAATCTCGTCAACAGAGAATGGATAAAGTAAAGCAAGAAAAGGCGTCCCAAGAATTACCCTTTCACCCATGTTTTTGACAAGAACAGTAGGAATATGAAAATGAATATTATCAAAACAGACATAAGCATTGTTTAATTCAAAATCAATGTGCAATTTGCTTCCACTGGCTGAGTGCAACCGTTCTGTGGATTTTTCAAAATATTTGCTAGGAATGAATCATTCTTGAATGCAATTCAAATTAGAACCAGAATCAATCAAAGCAAAAACATCAAAAGCATAATCAGGAGAAATGGTAATTCTGACTTCTGAATACCATCTCGGAGGGACAATTTTACTGATCATACTGACAATCTTAACTTCATTGGACAAAGATTTATGACTGGATTCAGCCTCATCATCATGCTCAGTTGTTTCGTTATCAGAAACATTTTCAGGAAAGCATTGGTTAAGATTTAAAAGCAAAAGCTTTTGCTGTAAATCTTTGTTTTCAGAATTAACATCTTGCAAGGCAATTTGCAAGTTGACAATGTCTTTCTTGATGATACTAATCTCATGCTGCAAATCTGAGATAGTAACTACCTTGGATTTTTGTTTTGAAAATCGTTTCAAGGTGTCTTCAAGAGAGATTTTAGTGCCAACAGGTTTTTCAACATCTTTAATCATGAGTTTCTTAAGTTTTTTAAGATACTCTTCTTTTAAATCAGGGTTTTCAATTTTTGAAATCAGGGTAAGAAGCAAATCTTCTTGTTCTTCTGATTTGGTCAGGACAGAACAAGTTTTTGGGTTGCAGCAAAATTCAGTACAACCAAAATTGACACAATTTGCAGAAATATCAGAAGCAGAGCGATATTCAGAATCAGAGGAGGATAGAAAATCATTATCAGAAGAATAATCAAAAAAGGCATTGTTTTGAAAAATTCTAAAGATTTTTTGTTTTTCATCGTCATTGATGTTTAAAGCATTAATTTCTTTTTTAATCTTTTTGGGAGGTTTTGAGCACTTGTCAGCATAGTGTCATGTTTCTCCACAATTGAAGCATTTATTTTTTGAAATGTATTTTTCAAATTTAGATTCTTTACTCCGTTTAGGAGGAGGTTTAGAAAATTTAGGTTTATTAAATTTTCTTTTCTTGTTACTATTGTAATATGCAGAGGGTGATTTCATGAAAGCTTTAGATTTCTTCATTTGCGTTCTGGAAGGAGCAATAGGAGGTAATCCAAACTGTTCACAGAAATTTCCCATTTCATACTTAGCTTTCTTGGCGTTCTTAAGTTGTTGTCTGATCATCTTTTGATCGATGCACATCTTAATACCAAGTTTTTTCACAGTTGAAAACAAATCACCATAAGTCAAATTTTCAAAATCAATGAAACCAGTGTCAGAACTGATCAATTCATCTTTAACTTTGTGAGCAAATAATGAAGGTAATCCGTCAATAAACTTTTCTTTCCAATAAGGTTTTTGACTATCAGGTCTAACCATGACACGGGAAAGAATGACATCTTGATACCATCTATAGTCAGACATAATAGGGCATCGAAGATTGTTTAAATAATCGGAAATACGAGAAGTGATATTGGAAGGAGTTCCGACAAAATGTTTGATAATTGTATAGATCAAGGAGTTAACACCATCAGGTTCACCCATACCAATTTGCTCATTGAAAATGGGTAATCCTTCTTCATCACTCTTTACTGCTTTCCTGATCTGATCTCTTCTTAGTTCAGTGAGATAATTGTCCCACCAATTTCTAAGAGTACCAGAAAACCCAGTAGCAAGTAAATCCACAATATCAGCTTGGCTTTTGTTGTGATTAATGAGATAGGCATTAGCAACCATGGACATGTGATTCATCTTATTGAGCAGTTCTTACTCAGACAAACCGTCAATATTCCATTCATACAATTTATCAGCAGAGACAGAGAATTGGGATTGGAGAAACCTTTCCTCAAATTGTAAATCAGGATGAGTGGGTTTTGAATAAAAATTCTTTGTAAGATTAAAAGGTTTAGATCCGTCAAAGATCCTTTGGAGTTTTGGCTCCATTTCAATCTTACCAAAGTTTTGTTCAAGAATTCTGATGTCAGAATCAGTAGATTCTTGAGAAGAAGTTTCAGAATCAGAAGAAGAGACTTTTTTGATCCCAAAGTTCTGTCCAGAAGAACTGGCACGAGCAGTAGTCAATTCAGAAAGCAATTTGTTGACTTTCTCAAGGTTCATTTGAGAAGTCATTTTCAAACCAAAAAATTTTTTCAAATCAGGGAGAGAAATTAGGGGTTTTTCAATTTTTGAAGGAGCAGAGGAAACTTTTGGATTAGAAGAGAGAGAGAGGGAAGTTTCTCTTCGATACGGTCCAATTGTTGTCCTAAAATATGCAAAGATTGGGCACGAAAATTGTTTTGTTCGATAATTTTCCTATCGTTATTAATAGGATCCTTATCATGGGTTTTGAAAGGAGAACATTTAACAACAATTTTGTTAACATCAAGAAGAGTGTTTTCAATAAGAGGATGTGTAGATCTGATAACAGATTTATCCTCTTTGGTAAAACTCTTTTTGACAACATTCAAAACATTATCAACAGGGAAATGTTTTTGAAGATAATCAAAAAACAGAATATGTTTTTGGGACTTAATCATCATCTCAGTCCATTTGACCTTGATGAGATTTTGTTCCTTTTCAGAATATTTGGCACGGTAAGCATGCCGTAAAGCACGATTTTCTTTTGAACTGAAATCTTTGGACAAAGCAGGCCAATCAATAACAGAAAAGAAATCTTTGACAGTAGCAGTAAGAACATTACACTGATGATGAGTAGTGGGAAGAGGAGCATTAAAATCAGAAGCAGAAGGAGAAACAGATCCACCTTCGTCATCCGTTTGGGGATGATTTCTAGTAGAGTAAAAAGCAGAAGAAACTTGAGAATCGCTAGAAATTCCTTTGAGTTTCAAATCAGGGTTAACAACAGGACAAAGAGGAGGAGGAGCATTAAGGGACTCATCCACATCTTTATCACGACGTCGAAATCCTTCTAAGGTTGTGGAACGAGCAAAAGAATTCCTTCGTTCGTCGAAATCCTACTGTACAGGATTACTGTTCAGACGCACTATTCACTTCACTGTTCAAGTTTTGTCTGCCAACACTACAGTGCCGACAGCAACTGTTCAAGATTGATAACTTTTACTATTTCAAATTGGCGCCAGACTTGCCTCTACTGTTCACATGTGACCGTACTGACGCGGCATCTGCTTTCATGATTATATTTTGTTTTATGCAATGTAATTAGCCTATATAATAGGCTCCCCTCCCCCATTGTAAGGCAGAGTTTTTTCTAGAGGTTTTCGGAGATTCCAAAGCTCTTCCTCAGAAACTTTCTTGCCATTCCCCTGTCTTGTCTTCTATTCTCCCTGTCTTTTACTTCAGTAAGTCCTAACACTTACTCTTGTAAGCCTATCAATCTGTAACGATTATCTGTCTAAAATCTATAATGATTTTAAGCTTTTTATCAAGCTTTGTTTATCTTATCAACTGTCTTTAATTTCAGTTTTATATCTTGATTATTCAACTGTCATTACCACCTTCTTGGACGGTTTTACTACTTTTGATTTAAATTATCTTATTGCATATACATCACTGTCCCCTATCCCCTGCATTTATATGCATACTGCGCTTCCTCCCCCTCTGTTGTTTGGTATCAAAGCCATAAGAGTTCCGATCTCTTTGCTGCTTGATGTACACCCTGCTCTCCTTTGACCCCCCTGAGTATTGTCTTATTCTTCTCCTCTTTACCTATATATATATATATAGTATATCGTAATTTTCACACAAAGGTGAATTGCAATAGTACTACTTATTGAAATATTATTTTATGTTTAATAACTCAAAGCATTAATGTAGTGAACATTTATTTAATTGAAGATTTAGTCATATTTTGCTACATTTGCATACTTCATCTATTGTGATTCTTAATTGAACAAATTTCTCAGACTAGTTTGAACAAGTTCAGTTTCACCTTGGTGTTCTGAACCTTGATTTGGTACTCCGAACTGAGAAACCGTATGCTATTACTGATTCAAGCAGTGCGGAAGAAAATACTATATACAAGTCTTGACAACTTGAGCAATATGTTTATGTGAATGAGCATAGCGAATAATATTAAGTAAATGTTTCCTAACAGGGGAAGAGCGTTTTCATTCAGCTAATAAGACTCGTGTTGTGACACTGATGACTGAACTTACTACCATGAAATTTGATGGCAGATATGGGGATGCATGAGCATATCCTTGAAATGAAAAATCTATCTTCTAAATTGAAGGCTCTTGAGATGAATGTGGATTAGTTCTTTCTTGTGTAAATTATCTTGAATTCCTTACCTCAGTTTGGGCTATTTTAATTCATTACAACACTATTACAGATAAGTGAAATGTAAATGAATTGGCTAGTATGCTTATTCAATAAGAGGCAAGGCTTAAGCAACAAGAATATCATCTAGTTCACCTTGTAAATCAAGGAGCCCGAAAGAAGCTTAAATTGGGCAAAACGATAGAGTCAACTATAGTTAGTGGACATCCTTAAGCAATTGAGGTTCATGAAAAGAGATAAAATAGTGCCAATTTTTGTAGAAAGTTTTGGCATGTTGAGAAAGATTGACACAAGCTTAATTATGACATGGTTCCAAAATAGAGGTAATCATTTAGCTTGTGTATGTTTCGAATCAAATCTCACTGAAGTTCCTTCCTATACTTGGTGGATTGACTAAGGTTATATTGTATATATTTTTAATTCGATCCATGGCTTTCTTTTTCGTTTGTTTCTAGATATTGGTTATTGTCTAGAT
Organism: Corylus avellana; assembly: GCF_901000735.1. Lineage (NCBI taxonomy): Eukaryota > Viridiplantae > Streptophyta > Magnoliopsida > Fagales > Betulaceae > Corylus > Corylus avellana. Next base: position 2,169 of record NC_081549.1, on the reverse strand, counting down.
TTGTTTTCAGACACTTATGTTCCTTTTATTTCTCGAATTTGGTTTCTTTGTGCAAACTTTATCTTGATGGCTATTACTTTAAATTCGGTAATAAAAGATTCAATTTATTTTATTTTATTTGTTTAAAAAAAATGATAAGTTTAGTCTTATGCAATGTCGAAAAATGATAGAAACCGTATGCTTCTATTGTAAGAAACTTGATGTATAGAGAGACTTGCACTATTCCAGACATCAATTTTGCAGTTGGTATGTTGGGCAGATACCAAAATGATCCTAAAATGAATCATTAGAAAGCTGCAAAGAATTGATGAGGTACTTGTGAGGATTAAAAGATTTTATGCTCATTTTTAAGAGGTCTAATTATTTTGAGATGATTGATTACTCTAATTCAGACTCTACTGAATTTGTGGTATGCTTTGAGGCCACATTTCATTTATTACGGTTGCATAAATTTATCTTAGGACTTGGAGTTGTCGACACTATGGCCAAGTCGCTGAGAATTTATTGTGATAATTATGCATTTATATTTTCCTCGAACAACTACAAATATTCTAAAGATGCTATAAGCATGTGAAGCTTAAATATTTTGTCATTAAGGAGAAAATTCAGAAACGACGAGTGTTTATAGAATATATTAATAAAGAGCTCATAATTGCTGATCCATTAAAGGGTTAGCAACAAAGACATTAAGGAACATGTTAACATAATGAGCCTTGATTGTAACCCATAATGCCCATAATGTTTATGGAATGCATAATGTTTATTTATGTTATTAGACACTTTTGAAATCTCATTAAATATGCTTCTGATTTTCCTGTTTTCCATTTTGTACGTATATATAAGATTGGATGAATGACAACAGAGATAGTCTTTGAAAAAAGACATTTTTGTGGACCATTTTTAGACACTTCTCATTTATGAACCATGATTGAACAGGTTGCTAGTGTTGTGGTACATGGAAGGGACTATGTCGTCTTTTCATGTACAACCGCCATGACTCTCACTAGTAGGTTATTTAATTATGGTATTTAGGATTACTAAATTAAAGTAAGAATGGATTAAAATTTTGTGCACCTAATGTTAACCTCATTGAGTCTAAAACAATATTAGTCATATGGGCCAAGTGGGAGAATATAAGAATTTAATGTCCCACGTGACATAGCACATATGAGTATTTATTAGACTCCTTAAGTTATAAGATTATTTAATCTTAATCCTTAATAAACGGTTGGTTAATTAATTAAAAGAAGTGGTTTCCGATTGAATTTACTCTTACTTTAAAGGGAAGTTGAGTTATAAAGGAATAAAGGAAACCCGTCCTCTCTCTGCCCTATACATGTACTCAATTTTCATCATCTGTGTGTATCTTAAGTGGGTCAAGCGAGAGAAACCGATTTCTGGTGTTTATGCTTTCAAAAGAAGAGTTAAAAGAAGCAATGGATTATGGTATGTTTCTTGTTATTAATTTATTGTGAAATTCATAATAGCTAAGATCTTGTAAGTTATAGTATGTTATGTCAATTTCATGTTTTACATGCTCTACTGAAGGCGACGAGTTGGACAAGTTGGGTTGTCAGCTCTTTGGAAGTTTGGAACCCTCACGGCACCTTCAACACAAGCCTGATGGTTTATAGAATTGGGTTGATTTTTGGGGTTCTTGCTTTCTTGACAACTGAGAAGTCTCGCTCACCAAAGAAATGCACTTCCCTGCAAGCCGGAGGCCTTTTAATGAGTGTAACAACTTGGAGCAATATTACTGCTTAGGAATTGGTGGAAATGGATCCTCTCCATTTCAAGTGAAATGGAGAGGATCCTTCTCCGGAATTGGTGGGGCTGCTAGTTTCTCTTGGATATATGTGTGGAATAATAAATAAATCGACACTTGGGGCAACACCTACACCTGGAGATCTGACCACAAATTTAACAATGGCTATGAATTTAACAAAGGGAACTCAGGTTTTAACTTGTTCAAGAAAGTTGGCTTGAAAAGAGACGTCCTCTACCCTCACAAACGGCGTCAAGTCCACCTTTCACAAATATTTCCTTTATCTCTTTAAATCCAATTAAAACGTTGTCAATAGATTAAAAGATTTCTTTGTTCATTTTGGATTGTTGGTTGATTTTTTACAGCAGGTATGCTGTTGCTTTTTCTACAGCACCTCCTAAGCA
>NC_081548.1:25752434-25771640 GCF_901000735.1 Corylus avellana | reverse complement strand
ACATTAAAAAATTATTTTTTTCAAAAAAAAAAAGAAAAAAGAAATAAAAATTTTGGGGGTGGCTACATTTGGGGGTGGCCAGTTTGGGGGCCGCCGAGGGCTTTGTCAGCTCCGAATGGGCCAACGCCATTTTGGTATCATAGTATCTTGCATTGATACTCTGAAAGAGAACGAGAGAATTAAAACCATCCCTCTGTGTATCAGAGTATCTTGCATCCATCCCTCTGTGTCAGGTTTGACATTCTCTGGATTTGTTTTTCCCCTTTTTCAGAGAATTAAAAGTTAAAGACTTAACAATGAGATCTAATTCACACCAATTGGTTTTGGCCTTTGCAAGGGGCTTTTGGGAGCTCTTTGGTTCAAACTTAGAGGAAATCTGAGAGAGAGAAATAGAGAGAGAGCTTAGGGGGTGGGTATCAATGGGGGAGTAGAGGAACCGGTGGAACTGGGAGGTGAGCGGGCTCGAGCCGAGGAAAACGATGTTGGAGGATCACAATTCTGGTGCTCCAATGGTTCGGAGGTACTCGATCTCGGCCGCATCGGCGCTGGTCCATTCGGAGCTAACAAAGCCCTCGGTGGCCTCCAAACTGGCCAAATGGGGGTGGCCCGGCCACCTCAATGGCCAAAGGGGGTGGCCAGCCACCCCCCAAATGGCCAAGGGGGTGGCTGTAAACAAAATTTTTAATTTTTAATTTTTTAAAAATAATTTTTAATATTTTTGTAGGACACGTGGCGCAATGTGATTGGTGTTAGCGCGACGTTCCGTTAAGTTTTAGACAAAATTTTAACGGAGGTACCATTTCTGTTTTTATGAAAACCACAGATACCTCTTGTGATAGAAATGGAAACCTAGGGAGAAAAAAGTAAAGACTTGAAACCCTAGGCGAGTTTTTAGTATTTAACCCATTTGAATATTCTAGTATGCATGGCTGAATTTTTTCACAGTTTATCCTAACTCTTTTACCACTGTGCTAGTATAATCATGTTTCTTGTCTGGTTGTTGGTAAGTTATTACAAACTTGTGTCTTGCATCTATCTCTACATCCATATGAATGGTGTTAACCTGCAAACATAAAAATCACTGTTCTTCCTTCATATTTCCTCATTTTTAACCATGGCACAGACCATGCAAAAGAAGCATTGTGGTTGACCTACTCATACCTTTATCAGCACTTCTAAATGGCATCTCTGTCTGTTAACTTATCAGTTTGTCTCTGATACTTGATTCTTCTGCCTTGATCTAACTAATTCCTTCTTGTGCTGCCAGGGAATTTATTACTATTTTTATCAGGTTTTCAAAAACAGGGCGGAGGCCTTTGCAGCTGCCCTTAGAGACAAAGGGCGTGGGGATGGTACTGTTGGCATGTTCTCTTGGCTTGTTGTAGCAGCTATTGCTGGGTAACGAATCCATTCTTATGCCATCAACACATAAATAGCCTTTAACATTACTTTCTTTTCAAAGTAATTATGTATTGAATGAGTTTGGAGGTTCATGTGAGAACTTTGTTGAGACATGACTTGGGGTTAATCAGTGCCTGTTTGGCTACCACATGAGTGATAGTTTAAGTTAGGATTTGGTGTGAAGAGGTAGAGGTAGTCTTGCTTTCTTATTTATTATGACTCAGTTTTACTTTGAATAATAACTTTTAGAAATCTCTCATCTTGCAGCTCCTTGAACGTGTTGTTCACAAATCCTGTTTGGGTTCTTGTGACTCGTATGCAGGTGCATTTGCCTTTTCAAATGCACAAATACTAGTGGTTCTAATGACTTCAATTTCTGTTTTGAATGCTTTTAGTTAAATCCTTATCATAGGGAGTTGCATTTAGTTATTCAAAAATTTAACTCTATTTCACTACATGGCTCATTTAGTAATCAAATATTTAGACAAGCAATTTAATAGCTTAACCATGGTCATGCTGCTCACAACTATTTGCATTTATCTATCATTGCTTTGTTTCAACTTTACTTCTGGAAGAAACAAAATGTGTCTGCATCTTCAAAGCTTTTGCTTGATGATTTCAACAAATGGTTATTGATGTTTTCTCTCACTTCAGTGATTGGGTTATTAAGGTATTTAATTAGTACCTTTTTTGATGCAAAATCCAATATCTCTATTCAAGCCTGCTACATATGTTGTGTCTACCAGAGATTCAATATATATTCAGGTGTCCTTTTGTGTGTCACATAGCCTGGTTCAACCCATAGGTCTTCTGTTTGAATTATGGAAATCTACATTTTCTGATTTCTTTTGTTTTGCTTTCTTTGATTCACGGTTATTAAGCAGGCCTGCATGTGAAGGGGTTCTAAATGTCTAGTGTAATTCATTGTTGGCCTGCTTTGTAACTGCTTAAACACACAAGACACAAAGACACACACACGAACACAATATGGATACATGAATGTCTGTATCTACATATATGTGGACATACATATGTATTGATGGATCTACATTTATGTGGACATACATATGTATGTATATGCATATTATGTATTGATGGATATATAGAGCATTTTGCTGAAATTGAGTGCTTCTCTACAATTCATGGTGGCCTTCAAATGCTTTAATTAAAAATTATGGTTTCCTTTTCATTATTAGCACTTTATATATGCTTTGAAATGCGATAAAGACTGCTGCATGATTCTCTCTTTCTCTCTCTCTCTCTTTCTCTTGTTTTGCCTACTTTAATATTGGATTTAGACACACACTCAAGCTGAAAGAAAGATTATGGAGGAAAGGAGGGAGGCTTTGTTGAGGGAAGCTTCTGAAAGAAGTTTGATAGATTCAACTTTGCAAGAGAAATTGGCTGAACTTGATTCAGAAAAACCTCGTCCTCATGGAACTTTGCATGCGGTTGGTTCTTCCTTCACATTTTCTTCTTTTTATGGTTTTGGTTGCAAGTGGACTTATCTTTTTGAATTTATTGTTTTTTTTTTCCATGAGTTTCATTGTGATTTGACCCTTAAGAACGCACTCAAATATGCCAAATGAAATTAATATTATCTTTGCTAGTGCCGAAGTAATTTATTTTGGATTGGCTAAAGTTTCAGTATTAAGTAGGCAGATTTTGTTATGGTCATATAGGAAACTGGAGGAGTATTTGCTTCTTCAAGTATTATTTGCTAAATACCACCACTAGGAATGGAGTTCCTCTCACAATCTTTCTTTCTTGCAAGTTCTACAATCACTTCCAAGCTCTCAGCCTGATATCTATGCATCCTAACTTTGTTCACTTAAATAGATCAATGATGGATAAGGATATGGTCAAACAAATCTTAGATTTATACTCAGATGACTTTGTAGATGCTGTTAACTCTTCCATTTGGAGTACTTATCAAAAAAAAAACTCTTCCATTTGGAGACTACAAAACTCCTATAGAGGCGCATGCTGTAACACTCATCTCCTATTCCTTTTGCTCCTCTCTCTCCCCCAATGTAGGCTTGTGCTAGCGCGTCCTCTTAGGTTTCAGCTCCGTTTTGTCTCCATCCAGCGCGTCAGGTTACAGTGGCTCGAGATGTAGACCCTGTCGTCGTTCTGGGTGGCTCTTGGTTGGCTCTTGGCTGACAATGTATCCTTTCGTCTTTTCTGATTGGTGTTATTGCGGGGGTGGTTCTCTCTAAGCTTCACTGGAGCGTATAGTTCCCTTTGGGTGGTTCTTCATTGGTTTTCGTTTCGTCTTCCTCCTCTAGTGGCACGTGATTGAGTCGCGCTTGTGACACATATAGGTTCCTTCAGGTGCACTTAGAGATGGAAATGAGATTCTTTGTGGTGGCTAAATCTTTTGTACTTTTGGTCTTTGTTGGCGTCAACCATGGAGGTTCTGGTGGGGTTACCGGCTGATAAAGAGTTCATTAAATCTTTTAGGGAGGGGGCAAAGGTTTTAATCATTTGGAGAGATCGTAATAAAGATGACCAGTATGTAGAGGCGGCGGTTTATGGAGTGGGTGGACAGAGAGGGATCCTCTTAAAAGGCAAAGAAGGAGGTGGATAAGGCATGGCGGATGGTTCTAGAAGGCTTGAAGGATTTAAGTTGTTATTCGGGTTTTGTGCCATCCGCAATCTTTTTTTGTTGGGAGGTCTTATAAGGTAGAAGGCTAGGCCCCAAAGAGGAGCTTCCAAAGCCTCTTTCAGGTTGGGGCGGTCATGGGCCGGGATTTGAATATAAGTCTTTCGGCTTTGTTATTCTACCCTAGACCATTAAGGCTTGCAAGAAGCTCGTATGTAATAGGACTCTGAAGGAAGGTCTGGACTCCTCATTGAGTCGTGGACACCCAAGTTCTTCAACTCAGCGGAGGATGCAGCCTAGCTTGATGGCGGCTCAGGCGTTGTCATCCTCGGGGAAGACTGGTTCTCCTGGTGGGTTTGTTTCAAATCTGGCTTAGGTGATGGGAACAACCCAATGTTTGAGGGTGTTGCCGTGTAGCCGCCTAAGTTGTGCTCGCCGGTTGTTTTGGATCCCGTGTTAGCAGTCGAAGCAGCTATTGTCCCAGGCTGTGCTTTGCCTGTGGACCAGCCTTCAACGGTGGTGCAATCTGAGAGCATTGTAGTCGATTCCTTGTTGTCACTTAAACCATGTTTGCCTATGCCGGTGAAGTGCCATAACTGTAAAACCAAGGATAGCTAGTTCTCGAAGATGGAGGAGAGTCTGGTTGCCGAGGCTCTGTCGGTGTTCGTTGCGCCTCTAATGTTGCCTTCTGTCGTCATGGTGTCAGAGTTGTTTGGTAAGATTACAGTCACCAAGTCGAAGGTTGTCAAGTTCCGACGTCAAGTGCTAATCTAGGCTTCCTTTGAAAGGGTTTTCTCAACCTGAGCTCTTCTGCGGTCCGGGGCTGTCCTCGTCTAGTAGCTCTCGATGCTATCAGTTCGTCTCATTCTCATACCCTAAAATATGAATTTGGTTCGTCTTTGGAGATTGTGGTGATTGGGAGGATGGAGATTTTTGGGGTGAGGAGGATGGAGAGTTTACGTACCCTTTGGGTGATTTTTTCTCGGCCACTATGTTAGATTGGCTTTGTGATGCAATAGAGGATACTCCGCGGAGGGTACGGGTAGTAGGGAGCTTATGAATTTGGAATGTTCTATTAACTATGATGCGAAGAGAGCATCACCTAGGAGTGGGGAAGGCAAGGCCCACACTTATTAGCTTTTGAGGATTTTGGGCTTTGTTCTCTTGTGGGTTTGGGGTTGTGGGATTTGATGGGATGGGTTGGTTGGGTTGTGGGTGTTTTTGTTGTTGGTTGGGTTGTGGGTGTTTTTGTTGTTGCTTGGGTTTTGGGTTTGTGAGATCTCCCTGTGTATACGGCATGTGTACTTAGGGGCGCCTTACACCTTTTCAATACTTATCAAAAAAAAAAAAAAAAAAAAAAAACTTCCATTTGGATTTAATTGAACATCAATGTGGGCCTGGGCCAGGGCCAAAATTTCCAAAAATTCAAGTTAATAGTCTCTCTCAAGTGAGATATGTATGGGTGACTATAGCAATTACAACTTATCATAGTCGGCAAGAAAATCAAGATATCGTTAATCACGAGCTGATACTGATGTTGACACGTAGATTAGAATAAGGGGTAATTGCCTTTTTTCCCAATGAATTGACGCTCTCACCACGCGACTACCTTGAACTACTATTTACTTACCGAAAAACCTCTCCCATTAGTCAAACTCGTTAAATCAAACAGTCAACCCATTATGTATGCATCACATGTCGTTTGTTGAATTATTCTAATCTATCACCTCACTCTCTCTCTGACCTTTTGGTGGGTTGAAGAAGTTTCAACGTCAGAATCAAGCAAATGCACAAAGTCGATGGAGGTCTCAGATGTAGCTTTTCGGCGGGTTCTGTGCTTATCCAGCCGTCTTTGTGATCGATGCCCACTCTAGCAAGCCATCTGTCTCGGTTGATCCCAGCAAGTTCTGGGTTTTGGGTTATGGAGATTCCAAAGCTTTCTCAAGACCCAGAAAGTCGTATGGGGCTTTGATGATGAATTATGGGTTTTGCGATAATAGACATCTGCAGTAATATTATGTGGGTCTCAGGTGTGGTGGGAAGAAGTAGAAGGAGAAGGGTTCTGCAACAAATAATTAGGTGTGCATTATCTTAGTACTTTAATTTTTAGCTATACAATTTGATTTTAAACTTGTGTTGTTATCCTTCCTGATCTGAGGAGACGATAAGGTAATTGAATTTAAGCTGTCATCCTTCGTGATCTGTTCGTGAGATGATAGTGTCAGATAGACACAAATACAACTATATGGAATAAGTTGAAAGAACTGGGACATCTGTATGTGACTAATTATTCAGAATTGTTTTTGTTGCCTCTTCCACTTCAGGACTTGCAGCATCGCAAGGACAAAACCAGTTATGGTGAGCTTCGTGATTATGGAAACGTTGAACCGCACACATGGTGCCCAACACAAAATCCTTTCTCTTTATGACATGTGGAACCAAACACTCTAGCTTTTTCCTTCTTAACCCTTGACTAGGAGGTGCAAATAAAAACGCATGTCATGCGCACGTGATGGGCAGACCATTTGATTTAACGAGATTGACTAATGGAAAGGAGGTTTTTGTAAGTAAATAGTAGTTCGAGGTAGTTGGGTGGTGAGAGTGTCAGTTCATAGGGCCATATTGACGAAGGGTGATAGTTTATGGATGGAAAAGGTAATTACCCCGTAGATTAATTGAATTGCATGCATGGTGAACACAGGCTGAACAAAGTTGAAGTAAGTGGATTGCCCAGTAAAAATAACATTGAAGCATGCAGATTTCAATATCAAGTGGAGTAGAAGGAGCATGTTGATGTTGAAAACTTCTTGGGGATCCATATTTTGGAACTTAGGTTGGCTTGGCTTGAGATGTGTCAAATCAAGAGAGTTGCCTCATAAACCACAATGTTGTCAGCTTGCTATTGACCATATCTTTGACATGAAATTGTTCTGGAGAGCATTTTAAATAATGAATTCTGATGTGTAAATGCTAAGTGATAATTTTTTTCTTTTATAATTTGAGAAATATAACGATCAAAATGAAGCACTGGTTGGATATTTTGTTTAAGTTTGTCTTTCTAGTTTTAGAGGAATCTATCTCTTGCATTCTCGTCTCTCTCTCTGTGCCACTTATTTTGGCTGGAAACTCAAAAGTTTTATTATCACATCAACCTGACAAACTCTACCACATTTTTGAGAAAACTTCACTCAACGCCTTCTGAACTTTCATCGCCTTTGCAATCACCTTTTTAAAGTTTAAAAACTTTTATTTAGTGTATCCAACTTTTAAAGATTTGCAATGTCACTCATCTGTTAAGATTTTTTGCTAAATCCTAACGAAGAAAGCCAAAATACCCAAAATCCCCTTGTTTAAAATTTTAAAAAAAAATTAAAAAGAAAAAATTTGCTGCCAGACTGACCAACGGCCAAGCCGTGGGTTCCATTTTTTTTTTAAAAAAATTAATTATTTAAAAATTAAATAATTTTTAAATATAAGGGTATAAGTGACATTTTACATATACTTTGTATGATTTAACCCACAACCTAAGAGTATGGATGACACTGCAAAATTTTTTAAGTTGGATAACAAAATTGAGAGTTTTTGAACTTTAGGAGAGTAATTGCAAAAGTGATAAAAAGTTCAGGAGGTTTTTCCTACATTTCTTAAGCTGCCCCTCATTGTACTGGTGCTTTTGGCTTTAATTTGTATTTGGTTGTCATCACTCTTCTGTATGCATGCATTGTTGGCCAGGCACGTGAGGTTTATACTGAAGCGGGAATTACTGGATTCTGGAAAGGAATTGTTCCAACACTTATTATGGTTAGCCTTTATTGATAATTGAATTAACTCGGCATGCATTATCGAGTTACTTCTGGTATAATGAATAATCTTGTTACCAGGTGTGCAATCCTTCAATTCAGTTCATGATTTACGAGAGCTTGTTGAAGCATCTAAGGGCAAAGCGTGCTGCAAACAAGCAGGGATCAAAAACTGTAACTGCTTTGGAGGTATAAGATCTCTTTTAGCGCTTGTACATTCATTTTGACGGCAATAAAGTATTGAATTTATGCCCCCCAACTCCCCATAAAAAAAAAATTTAAAAATTTCTCACTCTAAATTTTTAATTCTCTTTTGAAAAGGTTTTTCTGTCGGGGGCCTTGGCAAAGCTGGGAGCAACTGTCTCAACCTACCCCTTGTTAGTTGTCAAGGTAAAGTAAACCACTAGACTCCTTTGTCGTCTTACTCTGTTGAGCAGGAAAAAGAGAGAAAAACTTCACAAACGGTTTGCTCAGGTGAAAAGCCCAACTCTTCTATCATATAAGATGTATATCATATTAAATAAGAACTCTCAACATTTTCAGATCTCATTAATTTTGTGTCACTTACCTGTCCATTAGGCTTGTCAATTAAAACTCTGAATTTTTACACGAACATTTTCAACTCCATTAGTTTAACTCTTTGGTCAAGCTCTTTACTTTGCATCCAGCATAGTATGCTTTCGCTATAATTTATGTCCTTTTTAAAGCTTCTTGATTGTGTCACTTTGAATGCCTATACAGTCAAGGCTGCAAGCAAAGCAGGAGATTGGTGGGAATATCTCATTAAGATACTCAGGTTTATAATTTTTCTGAAATTTATCAGCATCTTGTCCTCATCCTCATCTTTATCTTAGCATTTGCAATTGCTAGCTTGGTCCTCATATCAAATAGTCTGCCCGACTTGAATGATGTTCTGATCTTCTTTTGTCAGGTAGTACACTTATTTTCTAATTTTGCCAGATTCGTTAGTCTGGAAACTGGGGTGATTTTGATTCTTCATATTATCAGTTTTATGTATATATTCTTTGGAGCATGACGTATATTACGTATTGGTTTGTGATGAAATTTTGAATATGAATGAGAGAGAAAAAAAGGGAAAATATATATATATATATATATATATGTCCTCTCAACTACCAGCCAATTTCAATAAAGCCCCATAAAGTGACAGGCATAACAGTTTAACTGTGGCAGAACATATATGCCATTCTTTGAGTGAAACGAGAGTAAGTGAAAGCGTCAGTTTCATCATCAAGTTATGAATGTCCTCTTCAAAATGGTTATTTTTGACATGAGGCAAAGTACCATAGAAAACACGTCCCCTTACACAATGGAAAGAAAGATTGTTGTAATATCCCAAATCAAGGAGATCGTTGGAAGGCCATCAAACCTCTGGGAGTATTCTGTTAAGGGCTATCATGGTTTTATATTCTTTGAAACTAAAAAGAAAGAAGTCCTGGGATTTGACTGGGAGATCGTTGGAAGGCCATCAAACCTCTGGGAGTATTCTGTTAAGGGCTATCATGGTTTTATATTCTTTGAAACTAAAAAGAAAGAAGTCCTGGGATTTGACTGGGGAGAATCATATACAAATAGCTATCATGGTTCCCTATCATTCTACTTATTCCTAGAGTGGGAAGAATCATATACAAATAGCTGACCAACCCATATAACGATTTGACATTTTGTTTGAGGTATTATTATCCTTATTATTTGCTAGATTATTTCCTCGTGAGATTTTTTTTTTTTTTTGTGAAATGTAAAGAAACCATCACTTCTAATGGTGTTCAAAGTTTTAACTGGTATATTTGCAGCACAGGTACTCTTGATGCAATAATTAAAATGATCCGCTATGAAGGAGTGTCTGGCTTTTACAAGGGAATGAGCACCAAGATAGTACAGAGTGTTTTTGCAGCTTCTGTACTTTTCATGGTTAAGGAGGAGCTTGTCAAGGCATACATGACGCTGGCACATAAAGCCAGAAAGTTACGTTGAGCTTGGTGAAATGACCACTTCACTCCATAAGAGGGATTATTCTGTCATTGTGGCTTTCCTCTTTGTTGGCAAAGTTGTTGCTTCATATAGTTATAGACGTTATTGTGAATCCTTGATGGGCGCGTTGGCACTATGGCCTGTGCAACCCAGTGCCCACCTTTCGAGACTATATGTTATTTTCTGGCACTCCTTCCCCCATTAATTTATGTTGTGATGTCTGATAACTATGTTACTTGGGAAAATGTGATTTTAAAGGGAACCACGACGCTGTGGAAATTACTTTCGGACAATCTGATTTAATGATATTCAGATCCAACCATCCGTTTGAGAAATAGCTCTCATGATATTATTTCAGTATGTTACTTTGTGTAATGGAATGTACTCTACATGGTTTATGCCTTCACGTTGCTTGCTTGAGCTTTGTAGGGTCCCATTTTAAAGACGACCCTTTTCCTGATGTTGCTGGTAAGTATGATTTTTTTTTTAAAAAAAATAGAAAGTGACGTTGCTGGTAATTAACTAATTATGATGTTATGAACATATAGGAAGTATTTAACTGGAAAAACTTAAAGTGGAAACTTGATGATATTTACACTTGGTCTCATAGGCCCCGTTTGCCAACAGCCCGGGGCCAACACTGTAGCTGGAACGGTACTGTCTCAGCTACAGTGTCATCTCATATGTGCAGGCTGTGCAGTCAAAAATCGCACACAGTTTTTAATAATAAAACTTAAATTATTCATACTTTTTCCACACCCCAACCAATAACCGGATAATGACAACTTAAATTATATATATATTTTTTAAAATGAAAATGAAAAATATTAAAAAAAAAAAATCCGAGAATGCCAATAAAATGGGATGGCTCGAACTAATTATTTTGGCCATGGGGTGGCTGAGCCAACTCTCTTGGCCAAAAAAAAAAAAAAGAAAAAAAGAAAGTGCTGGGACCGGAGGCGGTATCAGTGGCTCCCTGCAGCGGGTGGTTCTCGCCAATCCAATCCCGGCCGCAGAGGTCAGCCACCCCCAAACCCTGGGGGTGCCTCTTTGGCCTTGGTGGCCGGACCACCCCCTTGGCCATAGGGGTGGTCGAAGCACCCCCATACCGGCCATGAGGGTGGCTCCCTTGGCCAAAAATGGGGTGGTTTGGCCACCCCATTTTGGCCAAGGGGCCACCTCGATCCGTTTCTCCTTTTTTTTTTTTTTTTAGTTTTTTAATATTTTTCATTTTTTTTTTAAAATAATAATTTAAGTTGTCATTATCCGGTTGTTGGTTGGGGTGTGGGAAAAGTATGAATAATTTAAGTTTTGTTATTGAAAACTGTGTGCGATTTTTGACTACACAGCCTGCACCTATGAGATGGCACTGTAGCTGGAACAGTACTGTTCCAGCTACAATGCCGGCCCCTGGCTGTTGGCAAACGGGGCCATATTTATTTGGCTGATCATCAAGAAACTTGATAGTCTCAATCAGTAGCTTTCACCTCCTATAACTCAAGGCCTAAGCTTCGTTATCGATAAAACTCCCATTGAAAGAAAGTATATATGCTAAACAAATGCATTTTGTTACTTTTGCGATGGATGAAATACCTAAGATATGATTCTTTGAATTACTGAATACATCATCTTCAACCCCAAACCCATCAGATGGGGTCAGAAATGTACTATATAAGTTGTTGTAAGACCTTAAAAATGACCTAATGTTTAACTAACAGTTATTAAACAAAATTCTGAGCTTTTTTATTTGTGAGTACATAAGAACAAAACAACAAATTACAACGATAAAGGGCTAGACAACCCAAAGAAACAGCCCCTAAACTACCAAAAGAGAATAGGTAAACAGAAGAAGAACAAAAATAAAAAAATAAAAAGACGGCAATACATCAAATGAATGATTCAAACCTTGCACGGAGACCAAGAAAATTAGCTGCCAATAAAGGCAATAAGATATGGTGTCAAAAATGGTACAACCAAAGGGCCTAAAGGGGGAGCATGAGATTGAAAATGTTCCACAAACCTCCCCAAACCTTAAAGGGCAAACAAGAACAAAAGATGACAGGGACAAGAACAAAAGGTGACAGAGACTTTAATAAACAAAGAAAATAACAATAGAGAGCGAAAAACAATAAGAAGACACAAAACCCAGAACAAACTATAAAAAAACAACAAAAATTAAAGGAAATACAATAGATAGCAGCATCAGTGAATGAAAGGGTGGAGGAAGGCTGCAAGGAGGCTGTTGGAGACTGGCGTGTGTAAGCCTTTCATTGGCATGTAGTCTTCATGCGTCAGTGGTGTATGTCTGGATGCAACAATTGGATCCATGAGATCGATATAGGTGGAGGGAGGTGGCAGAGTGGTGGATATCAAACCTCACACATCGGCGCATGATGAACACGCTCTGGCTCATGGTGGCTGGATGGAGACAGGGCTGGCGGAGGACGATAGTGGAGACACCTAGGAACATGGTGGAGTAGTGTGTGTGCAACAAAGGCTTCTTGAAATGAATAAATATGATTTTGAAAAAATCAAATCTAAAAATTTCAAGAAGGTTGCGCATCTAAGGCTTGGGGCGACTGATGAGGGTGGTCGCATAGTGATTTGCGGTGGAGGAAGGGATTATGTAGTTATTGAACAAAGATAAAACGCCAAAGGCGTTAGATAAGGCCTCCGTACAGGGCCGGGTTAATAAATTTAAAGGCCTAAGGCGACAATTTTACATGGGGCATTTTTTCTTTAATTAAATAGTAATTAGTTATATTAATCTAATGTTTATACTAGGGCCCTAGGCAAATAATTAGTTATACTCCTCATATATGAAAATCCAATAATTCATGAAATAATCAAATCAAAAAAATTAGCCTTAGTCAATTGCCTAATTAGCCTAATGGTCTAGCCAGCCATGCCTGTGTCTAGAAAATAAATTAAACTCATTGCAAATGATAATATTACATTCAATAGTTTGATCTGCATGCACGTGTACACGATCCTATAAGAGAATTAGAAACAACAATTCTTTCACCTTTTAAAATTACTCTGGGGCAGGCCCACTCTGCTCAACCCATATATATATATTCCAGAAGTGACATTTTCCTTTTTCATTTTAATATGGTACAGAAGTATGGGAAGAAGATTGCATAAGCATTTTTATCAAAGTTGACAAGAAAAATATAAATACATCTTTTAGCTCACCCAAAAACTGTTACTATTGTCACAAGGTCGAAGTAGAATCAGTCATTGGAGCTCGGAGTACTTGTTGTAGTAAGCGTGCAGCAAGACGTTGAGTGATCCCGCCAATAACACGCCCCCCTAGACTACGTGCCTCGGGTTGTTGAAGGACCTGCAAACGTATGCATCAACAGATCTTTAAAAATGAATATAATTATGTTCAGTTTTTTCTAGGATATATATTGTGCGTTTTATATCGAGTTAAAATTTATCATGTGAAGAGAGAAGCGACTCATTTAGCTGACCGTCAGGCTAACTTGAGTGTTAGGCAGCTGTCACCATATTCAATCCTTAAATAAATTTCATCTGAAGAATCTAATAACAATTAAATTATTGAGTTGGGCATTCTTTGACAGTCTTGGAATATGATGTCTTTCTAGCCATCACCACATCAAAACTTTAGATATAAACAAAAATTTGAAGACCTTGATATTTTCATTTCTTTTCCTCTTTCCCCCAAAAGTCCAATACCATTCAAGCTAGAGGCTAAAAAAAATAGGCTGACTGACCAAATTATCTAAAAAAGTTATATTTTAAATTAAACATCGGCCATAATTAGGATCCTTCATAGCTCGTTTTTTAAATGAAAACCTGTAGATTTTTTTAGCATTGGGTTTCCTCTCTATGGACTATTAAAAGATACTTTGGATAATTTTTAATATTGAAATTAACACCACAAAAATATAAGACCGAAGGGGGACAAATTGCAGCTTGTAAGATCTAATATGTTTCAAATTCAGTAAAATGAGTCAATATGCTAATGCATGTTTGAATCATTGAGTGAATTTGGCAATGGAAGATAATTGGAACACAAAGACTTTGTGCTGATGACAAAGATATCAAACCAAAGCTAAAAAGCCACATTAAGAGGTTTCTAGTGATACAAATAGAGAACTATTACTCTCACTAGACAAAAGTGTTACGAATTGCTTTGTATCGCAATTATTAATGGTGGAAGCTGTAAAAATTTAGGATGTGTTATCTACTATCATTAGTGTGTTCTAGTGTGGTTAGTCCGTCCCCTTTCCAACTGTTCTGATGTTTATGAAGTAATTTTTTTTTTCTTTCCATTACTATCCCAAAACTAGAAAGAATAAAGAAAAAGACAATCATGCCACAAACTATGGTTCTTACCTGTAAAATAGGCTGCAAAACTGCTGGATCAAATTGTTCAGAGGATCGCAGAAGTCCCCAAATCCTTAACACTTGATCTCGAAGCTCCATCATGCTTTCCTTTTCAGTATTACTCATCAAAAGAGGTCCAGTTGCATTGCCATTAAACATTAGAGTCCTCATAAGATCGGGGATATAGTTGTATGTATCAATAACTGTGCCTAAAACAAAAGTTTCGGTAACACGGACGGCCTCTTTAATTACTAAATCCCTTAGCTCTTCACCCTCTGGACCCAACAACAGCTTCAAAACTGGTTGCAAAGCATCTTTTACAGAAAAGTCTCGATCTTTTCTTCCCTGTACTAGTAGATTTTCAAGTCTGTTCCACCTGCAATGAACCAAAATATAACCTGGTCTTCAAGTGGGTCTATAACACTACACAACATCCAATTCAAACCAGAAGAAGTATAAAGATAAGATTGAAGCAAAAGCCATGCCTAAACTTCCCATCCTTAAAAAGCAGCTCAATAAGTGCATCTCTGAGATATGGATTTGGATCTGTTAGAAGCCTTTTAGCAAAGTATGGATATGATGCTGCCAGCACCTTGAAATTAGGATCAGCATAAAGTGCTAAACCTTCCAGTACAGTAAGCGACCTCAATATCAATGCATAATATGCTGGAACTGCAGTAACAAGCCAAGTTATCAAATTTCAGCCAAAAAGTCGCAAGGAAAGCTTCAATTTATTTACATCTGTACAACTACACTGTTCTGTGATTGCAGAAAAAAGATGTTAACTCAAAGAAATTAATATTCTGTTTTTCAAGAGCAAGGAATCAACAAAATGGAGAACAATACCCACCACATCAAACTCTCGAGTGTAATAATAAACAACAAATAAATGATTACCAACTCGATTAAACGATCCACTACATTGGACACTTCATTACCACTGAATCAGGGCCATTTCCCAACACTGCTGTAATTGTACAGATGTAAGGAACTTGCAGGTTACAGCACGAAAATCATTCACAACAGTATTGACTCACCATTGAATGGATATTGATATAAAACAGCACCCAGACCATCCACTATTGTTTTGAAGTTTAGTTCACTAACAGTTGAATTAAGTGCATCGTCAAAGAAGTTTCGAAGTGCCGGTACAATTGGAGAAACATCTACATCAGGTGACAAGAAATCAAGAGCATAGTAATCACGAGCCATAGCTTCATAGTCTCGATTGACCATGTGAACAACATGACCTATAATAGCAAATCTTGCTTCTTCAGGAGTCTCACTCATCATTCCAAAGTCAAGAAAGGCAAGCTTTCCCTCAGGTGTTGCCAAGAGATTACCAGGATGAGGATCTGCATGAAAATATCCATACTCAAGTAGCTGCCTAAGGCTGCACTGTATACCTGTGTTCACCAGATCCAAAACCCTCAAGCCTTGTCTCTCAATGGCATCTTGCTCATTTAATTTGACTCCATCAACCCATTCCATTGTCAATACTTTGCCACTCGTATAATCCCAGAAAATATCTGGGACAAGGACATCTTCCTTGTCCGCATACAATTTCTTAAACCTCCTTGCATTCTGCCCCTCCTGCAGGGACCTGTCAAAATTAACATTCAAACCCAAAAGAATCTTATACAAATTACGATATTTAAGGCTGAAGTGACCAGACACTCTGTCTTCTCAACAACAACTGATTAGGACAGAATGTATGATTGGTAGTACAGAAACATGGTTGTGAAAAACTAACCTGCACATAGTTGAGCTCTTGATAAACTCTGCGTGCAAATTCATCAATAAGAGCAACAACATCACTGGAGATTATGTCAACGTATTTATTTATTAGAAATCCTAGAGCTCTTATCAGGTAGAAGTCAAGTCCTATAGCTTCTTCAATACCAGGGCGTTGCACCTTTACAGCAACAACCTGCCCAGAATACTTCAGTTGAGCTTTATAAACTTGACCTAAACTTGCTGCCGCAATTGGCGATGGAGATATGGATGAGAATATGGAGTCAATTGGTAGTCCCAACTCCCTCTCAATGCATGAAAATGCCTCTGCATCGGGGAATGTCGGTAAAGCATCCTGCTCAATCACAATGAGAGTGATATTTGTTTTGGCATCTCATATAAAGCTCTATACATATGTATGTGGAGGAGAAACTATGACAAAGGATTTTTTTTTTTTTTTTGCTCTTTTAGTGGAGTTTCACTTTTGTCCATCTAAAATAAATGGTATAAAAACGCAATAGTTGAAGACTAGAACTTTATGCGGTTACTGAAAGGTGTTGAGGTTGATACATATTGGAATTTGTAGTAACCACCTAAAATCAACCAACACAAGCAATGCATTCCGTTAACTTCTAAGGTAATAAAATTTCCTGATCCTTTAAGTGCTGGAAGGCGTGATTAAAAAGTGAGAGCTATAAATATTGGTTTGATTTTTTATTCTAACCTAACGTAATATAAGAGCTTATTAAATGAATCTAATAGAAATCAACATCATTAAAAAAACTTTAAGAGTTTAATATAACTTCCAGCTAAGAAAAATGATGGGACAATGTCGTGATGTCTCTAGATCCATGCACGAATGAGAGGAATACAACGAGCTTGTAATGTGATAGTAAAGCAACAAAGAGGTCCCATTCATCAAATTATCTGCAACAATCTCTTTTCCGGAGTACTGCTAAATGCATAATTAGAATGCTTCTCTCCCCTTCCCAAATACCAAAATAATAATAATAACAACGATGCTTATTAGTGGATGATAGGAAAACAAGGAAAGAGAGAAGCAGGTTATTAGTGGACAGTATTGTCAGTGTGCATGTAAATAGACAGCGAGAGAGAGAGAGAGAGAGAGAGAGAGAGAGATAATGGATAAGGAAGAATATACTTGAAGTTCGGAGAGCTCCTCGAGATACTCCGGTGGACAGATGTCGGGCCTGGTGGACAAGCCCTGACCTATTTTCACAAAAGTAGGGCCCAATCGGGTGAAAACTCTTCTCAGCTCGGCGGCCCTAAGTCTTTTATTTCGATCGAGCTGGCCATTCCTTTGGTCAACCAACAGTGTTAAGCCGAATGAACTCACCGCAATCAAAATTTGCAGGGTCCTCCGCAATACCTAATCGCATTAAAGACGGAGAATCAATCAGATAAGCTTTCTTTTATATGTAATTAATCTGATCAGAGATTGAAAAAAGAAAAAGTGAAGTGAAAACCTTGATCGGGCGAGAGCCGTATTTGACGGCAAGAAGTTCGGGGCTGTAGACGGAGGCATTGGCGGCACGTGCCATGGCCCTTGCCTCGGCCTGCAGGTCGTCAGTTCGATCCCCCGCTAAGACCAATCCAGACCCGGGCCCATCATCTCTCAATGCAGGCACGGTTCTAGGTCTCGCCTCCACCAAAGCTGCTCTGATTGGAAATAATCTTACCACGCCTCTACAAGGTTTCTTTTGAATCGAACCACACGGGCACAAAGAGAACGGCTGACCGACGGCAACAAGAAGACTCATGGCTATGGTGGTAAGCGGTAACTGAATAACTGTGCTGGTTTTTTTTGAATTACAGGAACCAGGCAAATGGCAAGTGGACAATGGAGGAATGGCCACCCGAATAATTAAGCTGAATCGGGCTCGTATGTATTTTTCATTTTTGGCAAACTTTTTTACGCCACCAAGTGACCTCTGTACACGTGACACGTCTTCTTCTGTGCATTTGGTTGATATATATTGTTGGCCGGTTTCGTACCACAAACTTTTTTTTGTAATCTATACTTTTAAAAAAATTCTCTTCACGGCATCTTCCCTTTTTTTTTTTCAAGCCATGTCGTTGGACATAATAGTGATATTCTTTCTCCATGGATCAAGTATGATAATGAAATCACGACAATGCTACTCTAAGTATGAATGAAATTTCGCATTTTCGTGATCCAAAACGATTAAAAATTCGAATATCTTTTGTTGTCCAACTCAAAATGTTCGATATTTATCTTATTAAGCCAAAAATTAGACATTTAAATTTTTTCTTGTTTTCCTCCCTTCCAAAGGAACGCATGCTACCATAAGTATGAATGAACGTTTGTATTTCGAGACCCAGAACGACTGAAAATTCGAAAAGAAAGCATGCTACTGTAAGCATTAATGAACTTTCGTTTTTTGCGTGACCTAGAACGACTTAAAATTTGAATTTCTTTTTTTGTTTCACTAAAAGAGTCCTATATTTATCTCAGGAAGGCTGTTTTGGCAAAAAATTAGACATTAAGATTTTTTCTTGTTTTCCACCCTCCGAAAAGAAAGCATGATATGGTAAACATGAATGAATTTTCGCATTTTCATTACCCAGAACAAATGAAAATTCGAGTTTCAATTTTTTTATTTTTATTTATCTAGCTCAAAAAGTCCGATATTTATCTCATTTAGGTTGTTTCATCCAAAAATCAGACATTCAAATTTTTTCATGTTTTCCTCCCTCTAAAAAGAAATCATGCTACCGTAAGCATGAATAAACTTTTGCATTTTCGTGACCCAGAACGACTGAAAATTTGAATTTATTTTTTTTGTCTATCTCATCAAGTCCAATATTTATTTTATTAAGGTTGTTTTGGTCGAAAATTAAACATTCAAATATTTTCTTGTTTTCATCCCTCCAAAATGAAAGCATGAAGGAAATTTCGCATTTTCGTAACCCAAAACGGTTGAAAATATATATATATATATATATATATATATATATATATGAAGTTCGATATTTATCTTGTTAAGGTTGTTTTGGCCGAAAATTAGACATTCAAATTTTTTCTTGTTTTCCTTCCTGCGAAAAGAAAGCATGTTACTGTAAGCATTAATGAACTTTCGCATTTTTGTGACCCAGAACGACAAAAATTCAAATTTCTTTTTTGTCTAGCTCAAAAAGTCTGATATTTATCTCTTGAAGGTTGTTTCAGGTGAAAACCAGACATTCGAATTTTTTCTTGTTTTCCTCCATCCGAAAAGAAAGCATGAAAGAACATTCGCATTTTCTTGACCTAAATGACCGATATTTATATATATA
>NC_081548.1:25637617-25752334 GCF_901000735.1 Corylus avellana | reverse complement strand
TTTTTAAATAATTAATTTTTTTAAAAAAAAAATGGAACCCACGGCTTGGCCGTTGGTCAGTCTGGCAGCAAATTTTTTCTTTTTAATTTTTTTTTAAAATTTTAAACAAGGGGATTTTGGGTATTTTGGCTTTCTTCGTTAGGATTTAGCAAAAAATCTTAACAGATGAGTGACATTGCAAATCTTTAAAAGTTGGATACACTAAATAAAAGTTTTTAAACTTTAAAAAGGTGATTGCAAAGGCGATGAAAGTTCAGAAGGCGTTAAGTGAAGTTTTCTCAAAAATGTGGTAGAGTTTGTCAGGTTGATGTGATAATAAAACTTTTGAGTTTCCAGCCAAAATAAGTGGCACAGAGAGAGAGACGAGAATGCAAGAGATAGATTCCTCTAAAACTAGAAAGACAAACTTAAACAAAATATCCAACCAGTGCTTCATTTTGATCGTTATATTTCTCAAATTATAAAAGAAAAAAATTATCACTTAGCATTTACACATCAGAATTCATTATTTAAAATGCTCTCCAGAACAATTTCATGTCAAAGATATGGTCAATAGCAAGCTGACAACATTGTGGTTTATGAGGCAACTCTCTTGATTTGACACATCTCAAGCCAAGCCAACCTAAGTTCCAAAATATGGATCCCCAAGAAGTTTTCAACATCAACATGCTCCTTCTACTCCACTTGATATTGAAATCTGCATGCTTCAATGTTATTTTTACTGGGCAATCCACTTACTTCAACTTTGTTCAGCCTGTGTTCACCATGCATGCAATTCAATTAATCTACGGGGTAATTACCTTTTCCATCCATAAACTATCACCCTTCGTCAATATGGCCCTATGAACTGACACTCTCACCACCCAACTACCTCGAACTACTATTTACTTACAAAAACCTCCTTTCCATTAGTCAATCTCGTTAAATCAAATGGTCTGCCCATCACGTGCGCATGACATGCGTTTTTATTTGCACCTCCTAGTCAAGGGTTAAGAAGGAAAAAGCTAGAGTGTTTGGTTCCACATGTCATAAAGAGAAAGGATTTTGTGTTGGGCACCATGTGTGCGGTTCAACGTTTCCATAATCACGAAGCTCACCATAACTGGTTTTGTCCTTGCGATGCTGCAAGTCCTGAAGTGGAAGAGGCAACAAAAACAATTCTGAATAATTAGTCACATACAGATGTCCCAGTTCTTTCAACTTATTCCATATAGTTGTATTTGTGTCTATCTGACACTATCATCTCACGAACAGATCACGAAGGATGACAGCTTAAATTCAATTACCTTATCGTCTCCTCAGATCAGGAAGGATAACAACACAAGTTTAAAATCAAATTGTATAGCTAAAAATTAAAGTACTAAGATAATGCACACCTAATTATTTGTTGCAGAACCCTTCTCCTTCTACTTCTTCCCACCACACCTGAGACCCACATAATATTACTGCAGATGTCTATTATCGCAAAACCCATAATTCATCATCAAAGCCCCATACGACTTTCTGGGTCTTGAGAAAGCTTTGGAATCTCCATAACCCAAAACCCAGAACTTGCTGGGATCAACCGAGACAGATGGCTTGCTAGAGTGGGCATCGATCACAAAGACGGCTGGATAAGCACAGAACCCGCCGAAAAGCTACATCTGAGACCTCCATCGACTTTGTGCATTTGCTTGATTCTGACGTTGAAACTTCTTCAACCCACCAAAAGGTCAGAGAGAGAGTGAGGTGATAGATTAGAATAATTCAACAAACGACATGTGATGCATACATAATGGGTTGACTGTTTGATTTAACGAGTTTGACTAATGGGAGAGGTTTTTCGGTAAGTAAATAGTAGTTCAAGGTAGTCGCGTGGTGAGAGCGTCAATTCATTGGGAAAAAAGGCAATTACCCCTTATTCTAATCTACGTGTCAACATCAGTATCAGCTCGTGATTAACGATATCTTGATTTTCTTGCCGACTATGATAAGTTGTAATTGCTATAGTCACCCATACATATCTCACTTGAGAGAGACTATTAACTTGAATTTTTGGAAATTTTGGCCCTGGCCCAGGCCCACATTGATGTTCAATTAAATCCAAATGGAAGTTTTTTTTTTTTTTTTTTTTTTTTGATAAGTATTGAAAAGGTGTAAGGCGCCCCTAAGTACACATGCCGTATACACAGGGAGATCTCACAAACCCAAAACCCAAGCAACAACAAAAACACCCACAACCCAACCAACAACAAAAACACCCACAACCCAACCAACCCATCCCATCAAATCCCACAACCCCAAACCCACAAGAGAACAAAGCCCAAAATCCTCAAAAGCTAATAAGTGTGGGCCTTGCCTTCCCCACTCCTAGGTGATGCTCTCTTCGCATCATAGTTAATAGAACATTCCAAATTCATAAGCTCCCTACTTCCCGTACCCTCCGCGGAGTATCCTCTATTGCATCACAAAGCCAATCTAACATAGTGGCCGAGAAAAAATCACCCAAAGGGTACGTAAACTCTCCATCCTCCTCACCCCAAAAATCTCCATCCTCCCAATCACCACAATCTCCAAAGACGAACCAAATTCATATTTTAGGGTATGAGAATGAGACGAACTGATAGCATCGAGAGCTACTAGACGAGGACAGCCCCGGACCGCAGAAGAGCTCAGGTTGAGAAAACCCTTTCAAAGGAAGCCTAGATTAGCACTTGACGTCGGAACTTGACAACCTTCGACTTGGTGACTGTAATCTTACCAAACAACTCTGACACCATGACGACAGAAGGCAACATTAGAGGCGCAACGAACACCGACAGAGCCTCGGCAACCAGACTCTCCTCCATCTTCGAGAACTAGCTATCCTTGGTTTTACAGTTATGGCACTTCACCGGCATAGGCAAACATGGTTTAAGTGACAACAAGGAATCGACTACAATGCTCTCAGATTGCACCACCGTTGAAGGCTGGTCCACAGGCAAAGCACAGCCTGGGACAATAGCTGCTTCGACTGCTAACACGGGATCCAAAACAACCGGCGAGCACAACTTAGGCGGCTACACGGCAACACCCTCAAACATTGGGTTGTTCCCATCACCTAAGCCAGATTTGAAACAAACCCACCAGGAGAACCAGTCTTCCCCGAGGATGACAACGCCTGAGCCGCCATCAAGCTAGGCTGCATCCTCCGCTGAGTTGAAGAACTTGGGTGTCCACGACTCAATGAGGAGTCCAGACCTTCCTTCAGAGTCCTATTACATACGAGCTTCTTGCAAGCCTTAATGGTCTAGGGTAGAATAACAAAGCCGAAAGACTTATATTCAAATCCCGGCCCATGACCGCCCCAACCTGAAAGAGGCTTTGGAAGCTCCTCTTTGGGGCCTAGCCTTCTACCTTATAAGACCTCCCAACAAAAAAAGATTGCGGGATGGCACAAAACCCGAATAACAACTTAAATCCTTCAAGCCTTCTAGAACCATCCGCCATGCCTTATCCACCTCCTTCTTTGCCTTTTAAGAGGATCCCTCTCTGTCCACCCACTCCATAAACCGCCGCCTCTACATACTGGTCATCTTTATTACGATCTCTCCAAATGATTAAAACCTTTGCCCCCTCCCTAAAAGATTTAATGAACTCTTTATCAGCCGGTAACCCCACCAGAACCTCCATGGTTGACGCCAACAAAGACCAAAAGTACAAAAGATTTAGCCACCACAAAGAATCTCATTTCCATCTCTAAGTGCACCTGAAGGAACCTATATGTGTCACAAGCGCGACTCAATCACGTGCCACTAGAGGAGGAAGACGAAACGAAAACCAATGAAGAACCACCCAAAGGGAACTATACGCTCCAGTGAAGCTTAGAGAGAACCACCCCCGCAATAACACCAATCAGAAAAGACGAAAGGATACATTGTCAGCCAAGAGCCAACCAAGAGCCACCCAGAACGACGACAGGGTCTACATCTCGAGCCACTGTAACCTGACGCGCTGGATGGAGACAAAACGGAGCTGAAACCTAAGAGGACGCGCTAGCACAAGCCTACATTGGGGGAGAGAGAGGAGCAAAAGGAATAGGAGATGAGTGTTACAGCATGCGCCTCTATAGGAGTTTTGTAGTCTCCAAATGGAAGAGTTTTTTTTTTGATAAGTACTCCAAATGGAAGAGTTAACAGCATCTACAAAGTCATCTGAGTATAAATCTAAGATTTGTTTGACCATATCCTTATCCATCATTGATCTATTTAAGTGAACAAAGTTAGGATGCATAGATATCAGGCTGAGAGCTTGGAAGTGATTGTAGAACTTGCAAGAAAGAAAGATTGTGAGAGGAACTCCATTCCTAGTGGTGGTATTTAGCAAATAATACTTGAAGAAGCAAATACTCCTCCAGTTTCCTATATGACCATAACAAAATCTGCCTACTTAATACTGAAACTTTAGCCAATCCAAAATAAATTACTTCGGCACTAGCAAAGATAATATTAATTTCATTTGGCATATTTGAGTGCGTTCTTAAGGGTCAAATCACAATGAAACTCATGGAAAAAAAAAACAATAAATTCAAAAAGATAAGTCCACTTGCAACCAAAACCATAAAAAGAAGAAAATGTGAAGGAAGAACCAACCGCATGCAAAGTTCCATGAGGACGAGGTTTTTCTGAATCAAGTTCAGCCAATTTCTCTTGCAAAGTTGAATCTATCAAACTTCTTTCAGAAGCTTCCCTCAACAAAGCCTCCCTCCTTTCCTCCATAATCTTTCTTTCAGCTTGAGTGTGTGTCTAAATCCAATATTAAAGTAGGCAAAACAAGAGAAAGAGAGAGAGAGAGAAAGAGAGAATCATGCAGCAGTCTTTATCGCATTTCAAAGCATATATAAAGTGCTAATAATGAAAAGGAAACCATAATTTTTAATTAAAGCATTTGAAGGCCACCATGAATTGTAGAGAAGCACTCAATTTCAGCAAAATGCTCTATATATCCATCAATACATAATATGCATATACATACATATGTATGTCCACATAAATGTAGATCCATCAATACATATGTATGTCCACATATATGTAGATACAGACATTCATGTATCCATATTGTGTTCGTGTGTGTGTCTTTGTGTCTTGTGTGTTTAAGCAGTTACAAAGCAGGCCAACAATGAATTACACTAGACATTTAGAACCCCTTCACATGCAGGCCTGCTTAATAACCGTGAATCAAAGAAAGCAAAACAAAAGAAATCAGAAAATGTAGATTTCCATAATTCAAACAGAAGACCTATGGGTTGAACCAGGCTATGTGACACACAAAAGGACACCTGAATATATATTGAATCTCTGGTAGACACAACATATGTAGCAGGCTTGAATAGAGATATTGGATTTTGCATCAAAAAAGGTACTAATTAAATACCTTAATAACCCAATCACTGAAGTGAGAGAAAACATCAATAACCATTTGTTGAAATCATCAAGCAAAAGCTTTGAAGATGCAGACACATTTTGTTTCTTCCAGAAGTAAAGTTGAAACAAAGCAATGATAGATAAATGCAAATAGTTGTGAGCAGCATGACCATGGTTAAGCTATTAAATTGCTTGTCTAAATATTTGATTACTAAATGAGCCATGTAGTGAAATAGAGTTAAATTTTTGAATAACTAAATGCAACTCCCTATGATAAGGATTTAACTAAAAGCATTCAAAACAGAAATTGAAGTCATTAGAACCACTAGTATTTGTGCATTTGAAAAGGCAAATGCACCTGCATACGAGTCACAAGAACCCAAACAGGATTTGTGAACAACACGTTCAAGGAGCTGCAAGATGAGAGATTTCTAAAAGTTATTATTCAAAGTAAAACTGAGTCATAATAAATAAGAAAGCAAGACTACCTCTACCTCTTCACACCAAATCCTAACTTAAACTATCACTCATGTGGTAGCCAAACAGGCACTGATTAACCCCAAGTCATGTCTCAACAAAGTTCTCACATGAACCTCCAAACTCATTCAATACATAATTACTTTGAAAAGAAAGTAATGTTAAAGGCTATTTATGTGTTGATGGCATAAGAATGGATTCGTTACCCAGCAATAGCTGCTACAACAAGCCAAGAGAACATGCCAACAGTACCATCCCCACGCCCTTTGTCTCTAAGGGCAGCTGCAAAGGCCTCCGCCCTGTTTTTGAAAACCTGATAAAAATAGTAATAAATTCCCTGGCAGCACAAGAAGGAATTAGTTAGATCAAGGCAGAAGAATCAAGTATCAGAGACAAACTGATAAGTTAACAGACAGAGATGCCATTTAGAAGTGCTGATAAAGGTATGAGTAGGTCAACCACAATGCTTCTTTTGCATGGTCTGTGCCATGGTTAAAAATGAGGAAATATGAAGGAAGAACAGTGATTTTTATGTTTGCAGGTTAACACCATTCATATGGATGTAGAGATAGATGCAAGACACAAGTTTGTAATAACTTACCAACAACCAGACAAGAAACATGATTATACTAGCACAGTGGTAAAAGAGTTAGGATAAACTGTGAAAAAATTCAGCCATGCATACTAGAATATTCAAATGGGTTAAATACTAAAAACTCGCCTAGGGTTTCAAGTCTTTACTTTTTTCTCCCTAGGTTTTCATTTCTATCACAAGAGGTATCTGTGGTTTTCATAAAAACAGAAATGGTACCTCCGTTAAAATTTTGTCTAAAACTTAACGGAACGTCGCGCTAACACCAATCACATTGCGCCACGTGTCCTACAAAAATATTAAAAATTATTTTTAAAAAATTAAAAATTAAAAATTTTGTTTACAGCCACCCCCTTGGCCATTTGGGGGGTGGCTGGCCACCCCCTTTGGCCATTGAGGTGGCCGGGCCACCCCCATTTGGCCAGTTTGGAGGCCACCGAGGGCTTTGTTAGCTCCGAATGGACCAGCGCCGATGCGGCCGAGATCGAGTACCTCCGAACCATTGGAGCACCAGAATTGTGATCCTCCAACATCGTTTTCCTCGGCTCGAGCCCGCTCACCTCCCAGTTCCACCGGTTCCTCTACTCCCCCATTGATACCCACCCCCTAAGCTCTCTCTCTATTTCTCTCTCTCAGATTTCCTCTAAGTTTGAACCAAAGAGCTCCCAAAAGCCCCTTGCAAAGGCCAAAACCAATTGGTGTGAATTAGATCTCATTGTTAAGTCTTTAACTTTTAATTCTCTGAAAAAGGGGAAAAACAAATCCAGAGAATGTCAAACCTGACACAGAGGGATGGATGCAAGATACTCTGATACACAGAGGGATGGTTTTAATTCTCTCGTTCTCTTTCAGAGTATCAATGCAAGATACTATGATACCAAAATGGCGTTGGCCCATTCGGAGCTGACAAAGCCCTCGGCGGCCCCCAAACTGGCCACCCCCAAATGTAGCCACCCCCAAAATTTTTATTTCTTTTTTCTTTTTTCTTTTTTTTTTTGAAAAAAATAATTTTTTAATGTTTTAATTCTTTTTTAAAAAATAAAATAAAATAAAAAATTATTATAGGACACGTGGCTCAATGTGATTGGTGCTGACGTGGCGTTCTGTTAAGTTTTGGACGAAATTTTAACAAAGGTACCATTTTCGTCTTTATGAAAATCACAAGTACCTCCTGTGACAAATGAAAACCTAGGGGGCAAAAAATAAAGACTTCAAACCCTAGGGGGGTTTTTAGTATTTAACCCTATTCAAATTAGGGTGGCAATCCCCTAACCATCTTAGTTCCTTATTATATCTATATCATGTATGGGGCACATGGGAAGATTATAACTACTTTTAACAGCTTTCATGGCTTGAATTAATTCTATATTGTTTTTTCTTTGCTTGCGGGAGTTGCTCAAAGGAGCACGCATACTTAGGCACATCTTATTATGGGAGGGGCAAAGATGACTAAAGCTCCGTTTGTTTTAGCGTTAAATGGTTTCTAGAAAATGTTTTCCATATTTTCGGATGTTTGGCGCGATGAAAAATAATAGTCAACGAAAAATATTTTCGGTTTGACCGAAAAAATCTCATTAATTTACGGAAAATGGTTTCTCTTTTTGAAAATAGTAAACCATTTTCCGAGTTTAAGCATCTCATTCTCAAATCGAAATACTCGGTCAAGACGTTGTCGAGACCCCACCAAGACCCGACCGAGACACTTTCGAGACCCGGTCAGCTAGGACCCTGCCGAGACCCAACCAAGCCACTAGCATGACCCAACCGAGACCCGCCGAAACCTGACTAGGACAACATCGAGACCCGATTACGACACCGCCGAGACTTGGTCGGCACCCAATTGAGACACTGCTGGTACCCGGTTGGGAGCCCACCGGGACCAGGTTAGGACACTGCCAGGACTTGATCAAAACTTGTCGGGATGGTCGGGACCTGTCGGCAGGGGCGGAACTAGATAACATGAGGTTTTCCACACCCAACCCTCTCTAGGATGTGGGGATCAAACCGTCTTCCATTTCACAAGATGGAGCTTACGCTCTCCATCAAAACCATCCCAAAGAAAGTCCCTATGGATGCACTCCAATCTTCTAGCTATATCGGCTAGCAAGTGGAAAAGAGAGACTGATTCTAGCTTTCGAAGGCTGATCTTCAACCCCAAAATAGCCTCAAAACACAGGAGGATGTGATCCAGATTAAGAATTTGGTCTCGATCTGCATCACACATAATAAGAATGCCATCTGCAAAAAGAAGGTGAGAGATCTCCAAAGAGGCTGTATTATGGAGATTAACTAGAATCCAAATAAATATCCCCCACTCGTAGATCTAGATAGCATCCTACTAAAAGCCACCATGACAATCACAAATAGGAGAGGTGAGAGTGGATACCCTTGGCGAATACCTCTAGAGCTTAGCATTGAACAAAACAGAGAAGCGAACAGTGGAAATATAGGCGAATATCCAATTCCTCCATTCTGAACCAAAGCCAAGATGCCCTAGAAGATAGGAAAGGAACTCCTAGTTGACATGATCAGAGGCTTTTTCCAAATCAAGTTTGCAGAACACACCAGGAATTCCAGATTTCATCGGTTTGATAGCCTTTCTTCTAGCTCTTGTTGTTGTAGCTACTACTCCAACTTTTGGTTATGTAGCTCATACTGATTGTGCGCTTGTAGCTAGCATAAAACCCAAGGGCCTGGCCTAGTGGTTGAGGCTTGTGATCTTAGGGAGTATCACCCCATACATCCCAAGTTCAAGACTTGCTAGGTGCAAACTCCCCCCTTGGGGCCACACCCCCTAGTGTAAAAGCCAGGGATTTACCCTGATCCATGTAAGAAAACTTTCGAGAGTGCGGTACACGGCTCCGAGGTTTACTTTGCAGGGGTAGGTCCAAAGGGCCCTGCCTTGTAGAGGTTCCCTATCATCAAAAAAAAAAAAAAAAAAAAAAGCTAGCATAGTCTCAAGTTCTTGCTCTACTGTCCAGACATTTGTTGGCTATAAAAACTAAATCTAGAATTTGTCTCCCCCTATAAAAGCATTCTGATTATTAGAAATGAGCAAACCCAACACCTACCTCATTCCAATAGCCAGAACCTTGGCCACAATCTTATAAATACTCCCCGCCATGCTAATTGATCTGAAATCTCTTACTTCCAACTGCCCAATCTTTTCAAGGATTAGGGCAATGAAAGTAGCATTTAGGCTCTTCTTGAACAAACCACGATCATGAAAATTATCAAAAGCGTACATAAGATCATCCTTCACTATCTCTCAACAAGATTGGAAAAAGACAATAGTTAGTCCATCCAGCCCCGGTTCTTTGTCACCATCCATACTATGCAACACTTGAAGACTTCCTCCTCTTGAAACGGCACTTCCAGCCAATCCACTTCTCTCGCCTTTAACAAGGGAAACTTCAAACTATCTAATTTGGGCCTCCAAGGGGTTGTTTCTTCTATAAAGAGATTCTTGTAATACTGAGTGGTAGTATCATTAATCACCTCTTGATCAAAGGTATCTGAGCCATCAATGCTAGGACTAGAGATTAAGCTATTCCTCCTGTGGGAGTTGGCAAGGCGGTGGAAAAAAACCCATATTTTGATCCCCTTCTTTCAACCAAGTCACCCTTGGTTTCTGCCTCCAGATAACTTCTTGCATAAGTGTTGAAGATATATAACATTACAGCATATATGATTTGATTTCCTTTCCATACATGTTCTCATTTATTGTAATTCCATATTAGTGTGTGTTGCTTTTGTATATAAACAAGTGTAGATGTATCATTGAGGTATTAAGAAATAATAAGAATCCTTCCTTCTTATATTTCATCATGGTATTAGAGCCAAAGATCCCGAGTTCGAACCTTATCTCCATCATTCACTTCCAATTTCAATTAAATATTGTACGTGTTGGGTAAGTGAGTTTGAACCCACACATGTTGGGGGTTTAGAATATTAATTAAATTATTAAAATCAATAATTTCCTATCAGCTTAAGCTTTTGGGATAAGTGATGATTTAACATAGTACTAGAGCCTAGGGTTTAATCTTTTCCTGATATTGTTTCGTGTTTTTTCCCACATCCCTTTTTTTTCTTCCGGTCAATCTACTATTTTTGCTGACGGGCATTCGGAGCGATGGTGTCGAGACCACCATCATCAATGGTGTCATGTCACCGTCACCATCATGGTTGGTTTTGTCATCGACGGGTTTGATGTAGTCAGCAGAACCGCGATCGTGGCTGCTGGTTTTTGAGGTGTTTCCCCATTTTAGAAGAATAAATCAGGGTGGTCAGTTGAGGTCTTCAGTCATATATGTGGTAGTTGGAGACTTCTCCGGTGGCAGGAGTTGCGAGTAGTGGTGGTTTCGTAGTCTTAGTGACCGTTGTAGTGGAATTGTAGTCTCCCATGAAAGCTATGATACTCTCTGCTACTACCTCCATGAGCCCAACCACCTAAATGAAAGAAGATGAGAAACCAGCAATGGAATCTCGTAAGGATGGAAGAGAAGAAGAAAATCTATAGAAAGAAGCTCAATTAATTAGAACAATGTCTTTCTTTTTTAACACATTTTTACCATTCTGATATTGAGAAATATTCTCTCAGCAACCCTTTTGCAGTAATTATAATACTCCTGAGGTTTATACTATCAACCATACTTTGATGTGTGATACTAAGAAGACCCTTCTTTTTTTCTTTTTCTTTTTTGATATGTCCGCACAAGGGGGAGTAGAACTAGTGATCTCCGCTTCAGGAGGCATGGTCCCTAGGTATAATGCATAGATTTTTTTCTTCTTCTTCTTCTTTTCTCTTTGCTTTCCTGAAAGTTTATCACCCTTCAAAACCTATGGTTGTTAAGATAAAAACCCTAAATCAGATATCCATTAAATCAACTGTAAACCATCCTAGAATTCACATCTACTGCTCTGGGGCACCGTTCACAGCACCCAAAGCAGAAATTCAAAACTGAAGTTTTCCTCATCGTTTCACCTCCAAACCCTACCTATACCTTGCCCATTAAAAACCCTAATTTCCCTAACTTTTGCCTACTTTAAGACCACAAAACCAAAACCCTAATAGCCTCTGCTGCCAAATAAACCCCAGCTAGCCGAAAGATCCTTCATTGTTGCTGTCCTATGCCATGATACTTACAGCTTCTAGACAAATGATAATTATATTGTAGGTTTCTAGGGCTATAGCTTAGCAAGACTAGTTATTTGTAGTAATAACCCCCTGAGTTTCCAAATTATAACAATGAATAACCTTACTATTACCCATTCAACCCATGAAAAGCTATGCAACTTGTAATGACAGAAATGTATCCAGTAACTACTTTCTCTTGGAAGGTTAGACTAACTGGGCTGCATCACATCTTTATCCATACTTTCACCTCAAATCATAGCATTGGTTTCTCTCTGGGCTGTCCTAAATCAACTCAAAGATCAAGTCCAGCACCATTTTGACCAGCAGTACTGATTTCTATTTGGAGTTACAAATCTAAAAACCACTAACGTTACGTAAATAGCTCCCAGACTACCTTAAAGTCATCATGATTCGGGTCATATAATCACATGCCTGCCAGCTAGCAGCAACATTCTTAACAATATCCCAGATATGCGACTACTTGCCTCTCCCGCCCTTCTCTATTCCTAAAGATATGTCACCAATTATAACATTCTTCTGGAGAAGCATTTAGTTATCGCAATAGTACCAGCTGGAGATTTAAACCTGGCATGAAGGATGGAGACATTTTTCTATGATGGTATCGATTTGCCATTTAAACTAACTACAGAGGCGCACACGTAATTCTGGCAATATATCGTCTGCCCAACTAAACTTAAATTTTGAATTTGTCGTTTAGGCATTCATTTCTGGTATTCAGCAATACAGGAGTAGGAGGCAATCAAAAAGATAAGATACAGTAATTGATTCTAGAAGAAAAGAAAATGGGCCAACCTGTGAAGCAGCAGTTCCAAGCAGAGACGGCTTAAGGCCACTATAAAGTCCTCCCCAACCTTCGGTTCTTATGACCTGATATCATCCAAACAAACAAAAAAGGAAGAAAACGGTGAATTTTCATCCCTTTTCTCTCTGGAAGAAAAGAAAAGAAAATATAAAAGAAACCTGGAGAATTTGAAGAAGAGTGCCAGTGGCAGGAGCAGCTGCATGGCTTTTGGAAGTGAGCGAACTCCCATCGGAATTACGTGACCCTTTCTTGGACACTCTCTCGGTTTGTTGACGCGTATTCACCTGCAAACAGTATATCCAACAGACGAATTGGAAAGGAAAAGGCTATACTGCATAATATGTGAGAGCTGTGGGAGTGGGATTATGAACCGTTTGCAGGGGATAAGTGATGATCTGAGCAATGATACCACCTCCCGCTCCCGCCAGCCCGTTCGCAACGGCGTTCGACATGATATGTCTACTTCCTTCTAACCCGACCAGTATTCTTGTCCTTTAACATTCCAATATTTATGTTTTATAGGGCTTCGAAATATATATATATATGTTTTTTAAAATATAAACAATTTAAGATAAATTTCCAAGTCATTGCACCATTTTAAATAAAAAAATATTTCCACGAATACAAAATAATTGTAGATTGATTTTATGCAGTGTGGGAACATGACGTGCGTAAAAAGGGTGAAGCAAAAGAGCACGCAGTGTGCTCATGCAAAATTTTTTTTCTTTTTGCATTAAAATATTAAAAAAAAAATTTATGCACGGCGTGCTCAGCCCGCCGTGTACTCTGAATCACAACTCACATAAAAAAGACGACAAAAAAATAAATGCGACTACGAAACAATATTTTTAGCATATTTTGGTAGCATGGAGTATGGACCCAATTTTATAAAAAAATTTAAAAATAATTGTTACTTCAAGAAATTTTTTATATTTTTTTCAATAATATATATAAGAAAAATGCTAAAGGCACAACTATTTTATCCAAGAGTCTATTTGAGATTGCATTTGAGGGCCTAAAAGTACTTTTAACGCTCAAAAGGCCCGTTTGACGCAAAAAATACTCGTTTTGTAAAAAAATTAAAATCGCTTTTAAGAGTCCAAAAAACTTTAAAATAGCTGAAAATTCTAAAAATGACTCCAAATGACACATATTCAAATGTCTAGGTGTTTCACAAAAATTATGTGGAATAAGATCTAACATAATAGTTAATATTCAACCAAATACATATATGTAATGAACATTTAATAACACAGATATTTGGTTATGAAGAGGAAACCATTTAGAAAACTCTCTAAATGTAAAACCTCTCCGGGGCAGCCAAACCCAGGAAATCAATCCACTATAAGAAGAATAAGGAATACAAGAAGAATTACAAAACCTTTTGACTCTTCCTTGTACACGACAAACGACCCACTTGACTTCTACCGCAGTAGCCATTTCCAGAACATCTGGCACAATTATTCTATATGATTTCCTTTTACCGGAACTCCGATAGACTTCTCAATCGTAGATTTATCAAAGGGAATAACTAAAACTCTAAGAGATTCAATTTAACGCTCACCACATATGATCTCTCTTAGCACAGCCTCCAACGAACTCTCTGGGGGTGAAAAATTCGTGCCTCTCTCTTCTATAATGATGTATATATATCAGTACATCAAACCATAAACCTGGGCCCACTAAAAACATGTTTTTGAGCATAATAGGTACGGGGTGTCCGGACAGGTTAATGGGCTGTCCGGACACGGCCTTGCGGAGCAAAAATAAGATTTATAGAATTGATGTCCGGACATGGGGAATTGCGGTCCGGACCCGACCTGTCCAGTCTTGATCAACAGTTCCGATCGATGGGCGTTTGTGGTCCAATTGAGCTGAAATTTTGCAGGGACGTTCATAACACATGAATCTACATTATGAACGGTGGAGATTGGTTTCTGAGCATTTTATATTAGTGTTTGAGCCCGTGAAAAGTAGCTTCTGTATTTTTGAACTGAATTAAGCCAACACAAGAACTAACAATAGCAAAAAAAATACTTTTGGCAAAAATTTAAAAATGAAACTTTTGCTCAAAAGCTCTTTTTGACTTAAAAGCTATATTTCTCAAATGCAATTCCAAATATGCTTCAACTTTGAGCCAACTTTTGCCTTATTTTTTTAATTTAAAAAATAACAAAATAACAAAAAAAAAAAAGTTTTTAAAGCAATAATTTTTATTTTGGTTATTCTTTTTTTGGTATTTTTTTTTAAAATAAAAACTGTATTTTGCTTCAGAAATTTTTTCTTTATGTTTTAATTTTAAAAAATAACAAAATTGAAAATTGAAAACGTTTCTAAAGTAATAATTTTTTTTTTTTAAAAATACCGAATAAAAGAATGATCTAAATAAAAATTATTACTTCAGAAACGTTTTTAATTTTTAATTTTGTTATTTTTTTAAATTAAAAAAATAAGAAAAAGTTAGCCCAAAACTAACCCCAAATTGGAGGTGTATCATTCCTCTGTAACGACTCAACCAATGAAAAGACAAAACGTGGCAATTGTAGTTATTGCCAACTAATCCGAAGTCAAGAATATAAAGTTGCGCGTAACGCCGTCCATGACGGCCCACGCGTCTTTTTCGGAGCAGGAGAAGCTTTCTAGCTCCTTTCTTTTTTATTATCCGTATTCGAAGAAGACATTATTTAGCGTATTCAAATGTTATTGTTTGATTATAAGGTTTACAAAATATCAATTCCCTATATGAAAAAAATTTTCCACGAATACAAAATAATTATATATTGATTTTACGCAGTGTAGAAACATTACGGGAGTAATAAAGACGACAAAAAAAAAAAAAAATGCTATTCCATTTCTATCGCTCTCCATATAATTTATTCTCTGGCTACGCTTTCTTCTGGTCTGTGAATCTCATTGCCTTCCGCACCGTAAGTCGACTTGGGAATTTGACTTGAATTTTTAACTACATACAACTGATCGGATCGGAAGAGGAAATCTGAAATGGTAAAGGAGACGGAATACTATGACGTGCTTGGAGTCAGCCCTACGGCTACCGAGGCCGAAATCAAGAAAGCTTATTACATAAAGGTGAATGAAATCTTCTTTAGCGTTTGGCATTTCGTTTTATTATATGCACTAGATTTCCAGGTTGATTACATGTCTTTGAGGGATTCTAATCTAAAATTTGTGTTGATCTCTTCCGTTTAATACTATAAGGTCGATGCTTAAAGAGGGATCCCTCGGATTATAATGCCTTATTCGTTTGGTGTTCGAGGGGAAAACGTTCCCAATTGTAACATTTAACTACCGATGGACCTATTACACTTCCCTCACACCCAAGAGTTGACTTCGCCGCTACCGCCATCCCTTTTTTTTTTTTTTTTTTTTTTTTTTTTCCTTTCTTAATTTTCTTTTCCGGCTTTTTCGATTGCTTACTCCCACAATAGAAGCAGGTCAACTATCCGATAAGCTGCTAACGCTTATAAATTAAGTCCAATGACTCTTCACTTCTTTGAGGAACATTAAAATTTAATTTAATAGCCTATGACTTTTGTAGTTTACCCCTGTTCGCTGCCTTTCAATTTTATCCATCTTATTTATTGGCCTGAAGTTGATCCCTTCTACTTCAAAACGTCCATCCTTATGATTCCTTTGTTTTATTTGATCTTATTTACATCTCTTTTATTCAATGGTAAAGGAACTTCCATCTATTTTCTCAAAACTGTGAATGTATAGAGTTGCCAAAAAAATGTTGCTGTTTAAAGCTTACTTTGTCCAGAAGATTCTGTCATCATAAGCTTTCATATTCGCTTTTTCACACTTATGGCTTTTGTAGTTTGCCTTTGTTCGCTACCTTTCCATTTTATCCATTTTATTTATTGGCCTGAAGTTGTGCCCTGCTACTTCAAAACATCCATCCCTATTATTCCTTTGTTTTATTTCATCATATTTACATCTATTGTATTTCAATGGTAAAGGAACTTTCATCTATTTTGCCTAAACTGTGAATGTATAGAGTTGCCAAAAACTTCTTGTTGTTTATAGCTTATTTTGTCCGGAAGATCCTGTCATCATAAGCTTTCATATTCACCTTTCACTTCTAGACTATTCGATAACTGGGACATTGTAGAACACTAGCTAGAAATGGATGAATTCTGTACCATTTTATGGATCATTTATTTCTTTCTTGCTTGCAGGCACGGCAGGTTCATCCAGATAAAAACCCTAATGATCCTCTTGCAGCACATAATTTTCAGGCAAGAATTTCTTTCTTGGTTATTGAATACTGTATTCTACTGGAAATGCTTAAAGCAAGTTGTGTTACTCACGGCCCTGGAAAGCTTTTGTCCCAACAGACTAATGTCGCAGGAATTATATTCTAAAATTCTACAATCTGTTCCGAACCAAACATGCATCTTTTGATTCATTTGGCTCTCGTGTTCAATTTTTTCATTTACTTATAGGAAATTTCAAATATTATATTATTATTTTAACAATACATAAATAAGCTTATTTCTTCTTATTTTTATTGGCTAACCATTGGCTTAGATAGAAAGAAATGGGTGGGGGGAATTGATCTTGAAATTCTCATTTCTTTGGGTCCATATCATTTGACAACACGAATGTTCTAAGAGAGAAAATTTGTAACTATTCATTTAGAAGTCAATTTGCTATTGATATTAAAGAATTAACATTAGTGGAAAGACTACCATGTTGTGCAAATGTATGGTTTTGCCCAAGGTCATAGTTCCATCAACCAAATTAAGTTTATTGGCACCATCTTTATCTCTTTTCATTTAACAAATACAGTGACGTTTGAACATATTTTAGTATGTAAATAACTTGGTGGCACTGACCTAACTCTATTTATTCCAAGCTCTGCAGAATAAGCCGGGCCACTTTCTTTCTTTTTTGGTCCACTAGCTCCAATCTCCTCCTTTAAATGGAGATCATAATACTTGTTATATAATTTTACCCCACTAATTAGCATGTTTAGCCATCAAACAATCATAAGTCCAACCCTCATTGAACTATAAGTTAGATAACTATTGAAATCAAGAGCATAAACTAATATGAAGCAATTTTGGCATAAAGTATCGCACTGAAATAAAACATGAATGGTCCTGATTTCTTCCCCTACTTATGCAGATGGTAGTTAAGGACCTAAGTTTATGAGTCTTTTATTATCATCGTCATTATTTTATTGTCGTTGTTGTTTCAAGGAAAGAAAAGAAAGAAAGAAAAAAAAAAAAAAAAGTTTCCTAAACTGATTATGCCGGTCCCATGGCTTGTGTACCCCCTTACTCCTGTGTCTCTAAAGTAAGAAGTGGCAAGTTAGGCATATCTTCTGTATGATCCTTTTAGCTTTTTATGATCATTCTGACGCATGTAAACTTAAAATAAAACATAAATAATCAACAATGCTTAATTTTTAGTATAAAACATTTGGACTTTTTTCCGTATCATGTTAACTTCTCATATTTCTGAAATTATTTCTAAGATTATGCTTGGCATCAATAAGATGATTATCAATATTTCATACCTGAGTGATTAATAAGAAAATTGTAATAAACTATCCTCTGCGTTGTAAAATTTAAAGAATTAAATAAAAAATTGATCCAAGTAGGCTTACGCCTCACAAGCTAAAGCACATATTTGACTGCATTGGCTTGTGAATTGTATGGATAACAAATTTCCTTGGCTTATATGATGTATGCCAAACAAGACTGCATCATATTGCTTAGACATTAATGCTTCCAAGGATTTCAAATTACCTTCAGTTCAGCATTAGTACAGTCTTATAGAATTGTAGGAATTTTCTGTGTGGGGTTTTACTATAGTAGCAGGGGATTAGGATCCTCTACAATTTCTTTAAAATTGTAGATTCTCAAATTACGCAATTTTGGTTGGTTTTACGCATCGAAACGCTTGAAAATGTCATCTATTAAAAATGTGATATATTTCAGTTGAGAATTGAGTATATTTTCATCACGTTCTTGCTCTAAATCCAGAAGCAGGAAGCATAAGAAAATTTTGCATTTAGACCTTTTTTTTATGCTTATGTAAAGTTTAGGATGCTGCTACATGTGTGCTACAAGTAAAGGTATCCTTAACCACTAAAATTAACTTCAAATTTGTTTGCTGCTTGGAAATTGTCATTCAACTTCTTGGCATATGGGACCTTCAACACAAGATTTCCTTTTGGTTCCATGATCACATGTATTAAGAAAAAGTTCAGTGGATGCTTTGTTGGGTCCTGGGAATTTTGTTTAATCCAGTTGAAATTTTCTCATTCTATGTATGACTACAATAGTTACACCAATATTGTTATTTTCTACAATTTCTACAAATGTTGCTCTCAAAAGAGTAACAACTTTAAGTGCTCAATTGCATGGACAGAATTGTGGAAGTAACCAAGGGTACCAGTTTGGTTGTCGTAAGAGCATTAGGAAGTGGTATTTTTACAATTTGGGTGTGTGTTTGTTTATGATTTTGAACCATTAGTAACTTTTACAAATCATTCATTTCGCTTCAGGTTTTGGGTGAAGCTTACCAAGTATTGGGCGATCCAGCCCAACGGCAAGCATATGACAATTATGGGAAATCAGGAATCTCAACGTTAGTTTCTTGTTCTTAATTTATGAATACATGAATTTCGAGTTTGATAGGGTGTTTGACTCCTCATACTATATGTATGTATATTGTTGTCAAAATTTATTTTCTTTTTCTGATATATTGCATGCTTCCTTCCTATTGCAGTGAGGCAATTATCGATCCTGCAGCTATCTTTGCGATGCTTTTTGGCATTGAGCTTTTTGAGGAATACATAGGCCAGCTTGCGATGGCATCAATGGCTTCACTAGACATTTTCACGGAAGGGGAAGAGTTTGATGCTAAAAAGTTGCAAGAAAAAATGAGGGTATGAGTTCAACATGCCTCACCAATTGTATCTTTTTGTTATTAATTTATATTATCTTGTATCTTTTTTGTGCCTGTTACTAGGGTCTTGTTACTCCTTTAGGTGCATGAAGTTGGGTTTCTAATAGCTATGGAAGTAAAAATACTTTAACAAAAGAAGGGAAAGAGAGTTTGGACACTAGTAAAAGTGATATGATTTTTTCTTTTTCTCCTCTTTATCTTCATCACTTTTAAAACTGATGGTTCTTGGACAGAAATCTAGGCTCATGATCAACCTTAATAGTTATACACCATGAAGGTGATCTTGTTATGGCACTGAGATGGATGCTTTGGCACACCTACCTCAATTTATAGACCAATATCATCGTACCATGTAAGCATCTTATTATGAAAAACTGCTGAAATAAGCATCTTAACTATAAAGAATCACCAAAATCACCAGGCCAAAATTTAGATGTATTTTGACGTTCACCCTATGATACCATTTGACATTCTGACATTTTAGCGTTGTAAAAATCTGGGACCCACCTTTTGATTGGTAAG
Source organism: Corylus avellana (assembly GCF_901000735.1). Taxonomy (NCBI): domain Eukaryota; kingdom Viridiplantae; phylum Streptophyta; class Magnoliopsida; order Fagales; family Betulaceae; genus Corylus; species Corylus avellana. The sequence goes on along the minus strand of NC_081548.1, from coordinate 25,732,463 downwards.
AGGGGATGTCACCATGGCTTTATAAAGGAACTCAAGCATAACTATAAATAATGACAAACTGAATGGTCAGGGTTCTTGAAAAGCAACTAAGGATGGGTACTGAACAAATGATGGACTCAAAATCTTTTAAAGAGAAACCAAGGATGAGTGCTGAATAAAGGTGAAACATTTAAACAGAGATCCATCATATGCGAATATGTTTATAATGATATGATAAGTTTTCTTGCATGTCTAAATGGAGATTGTGATTTACTTGTTGAGAAGTCTCGGTTTTCAGGGTATTCTTGTTAGGCACCAATGATCACTTTTTTGTGCCCTAGACTCTTGTGATATAATCATTGACATACATACGATCAATATTATTGGCCACTAGGAAGAGCATAGCATGTTTGCAACATGCCAATTGATGCTTTTAGCCAAAAGATATATCAAAGTAATAGCATGTCCTCACAATAGATATATCAAGCTCTTCAAGTCACTCAAGATGAAGTTCTTGAAGGATAAATGTTGCTTAAGATGAGGACGCATGTAGCTAGGGGCTATCATAACACACGCATGCCATGCAGCCGGGCAGATGGGAATTATCATGTAGCTAGGTGTTATCGCGTTACCTCTTGAGCTGTACCCCATTTGTTTAAGATGTAGTTATCATTTTATTACGTTATGGTTTATCTACTCTACGGTAATGTTTATTTAAAAACTAGGGGAAACTTCGCTTACCCTCCTCGAATTGTCATAGGTTTTGCAATGTTGGCCCAAATTATCAAAAGTTGCAATGTGGGTGTTCGATGTTTCAACCCCTTTCAATTGCCCCCTAACGTTTGGGTTTTTCGTTAATTCAAACAACTAACAAGTGAAATGTCTCTTATATCCATGTAAAATTTATAAAGCTACAAATATACCATTGACTAAAAAATTAAAATAAATAAATATATATATATATATATATATATATATATATATATATATATAATGTTAAAAAAAATAATAAAAAAAATAAAAATAAAAACAGAAAAATGAAAAAGAAAAGGATGAGCCATGGCGTGGCCGTGGGTCAGTCCAGATCCGCATTGTCCTTGCGAGCTTGGGTCTTCTCAATGCTAATGACGAAGAAAGAACCACTTCTCCTGAAGAACTCATTTCCATAAGGGTCTTTGATTTGAAGCCCAAGAGTACTGCAAAGAACTTTGCTTCTCTCTGCCTACCTTGGGGAATGCCAACTAAACGTCTATTGGAGAACTATGCTAACAATGGTAACTCCCAGGGGGAGGAGAAAAAGATAAATGATAAGGTTTATGGTAAAGATGGTGGTGGTGATGAGAATCCAAGAGATGATTATGCTAACAATTTCCATGTTCATCACAGAAGACACACGGTGTGGCCATGGGTTAGTGACGACCTATGATGTCGCCATGGGTCACAGTGAGTCTGGTAGGACCCACAGCCAGGACATGGATTAGTGCATTTTTTTTTCTTTGTTTTTTATTTTATAAATGGGGGTATTTTGGTAAGTTTTGTTTCTTTTGTTAGAATTTGAGAAAAAAATCATAACAGATGGGGGATACTGAAAGTAGTTGAAATATCAAACACCCACATTGTAACTTCTGATAATTTGGGGCCAATGCTGCAAAACTCAACAAACAGTTCGAGAGATGTAAGTGAAGTTTATGCTAAAAACTATTATTGATGAATAAAGGCATGCCAAGTATTTGAATTCCGAAGACTTGTTTGAAGGAGGCTCAGGTTCCCGCTAAGAACCTACACTAAATTTATCCTATTATGCGCTTGAAAATTGAGAACGTAACATTTGGTATCAGAGTCAGGCATGTCGGACTTCTGAATTGATAATTGGAGCTAAAGGTGATGTGTTTGGAGCTACAACTCTCCTTTCAAGGGCAAATCATGGAGCGAATGGAAGAAAAAATAACCAAAGAAATGGCTAGTGCACCCAACAAAATGTTGGTTGAAGAAAACCATGGGATCCAATCTTATGAGTAGCTAAAGACACCCACCGACTCTGGCCTCAACCTAGTCAAACCGCATGTCCACTCCGCCATATATTATTTTCCAACTGTGAAATGCCAACAACAGATGGTCACCACCACAGTAACATACTCACCATTGATGGTGAACAAGTGGCGAACATAGAGGCAACAAATGAGAACCAGATGTTGTGGACCAACTGCAGTGCGTCGCCACTACCGACAGAGCCGAAATGGACGGCGGCGCCACTGTATGAGGCCAACCCACCACCTTGCTTGGCCATAAATACATAAACCAATCGCACCATCATGCTAATGGCACATAACCAACATGTGTGGCCATGTACGCTCAAAACAATCTGCATCGTCATCACATTGCACTGCCAATCGTGAAGCAACTCAGTGTTCGAATGGGAGAAAAAAATTCAAGAAGAAATACGGGGATGTTCATTGCCGTGCGTAACCAAAACAGGGGCACAACGAGGCTTATTATCAGAGAAGACCCACAAGCTGCAATTTGTTCGGCATTAGTCCCTTTCACTTGTAGAAGAGGAAGAGAAGCCGCCTGAGAGTCGGCCGCAACAGAAACGTTTTAAGCGCCTGAAGAGGAGTCGATAGAGGTACAGCAGAAGAAGGAGAAAGAGCAATCTCAGGCTCATGATCTGCAACAAAATGTATCTTCTAGCGAAGCACCTTGTGCTTCCATGGTCGGTCCTAAAGTCACAAGTCGTTGTCAGAAAAGAGAAAGCCTAAGGAAGAAGGCCAAGATGGCGATGGTGAAACAGTGGTGCTCAAAGGTCCAATAGTGGGTACCCGAGGAGGCATGGAGAGGAGAGGGGTGGCCGGGTTAATGGTTATCGAGGGATTACATAAGGGCTAATGGCGGTTTTAGGGGTTAGAAAGTTGGAAATAATGGTAATGAAGAGAGTAATGGGAATGGGGGTTAGAAAGTTGGGAATAATGGTAATGAAGAGAGTAATGGGAATGGGGGAGGTGATTTGGAGGTGATTAATGAATCTGAGGGATGGCAGATTGTACGTAGTTGGAAAAGAAGCAATGGCCAAAGATGTGTATTCAATGAGAATGACAACAGGACTAGCTTGGCCAAAGAGACTCAAGTTGTAGTGCTTGTGGCCAATCAAGTATCTGCGAAGGAAGTTCAGAGTAATGGTGATGGCAGTGACTCTGAAAATAAGCCCACTGATGAGGAGCCCAGAGAGGAGAAGAAGAATTCTAATGAAGAAAAAAGGGCAGACGATGTTGTTATAGAAACTGTTCATACACAGCTACCTATTGAGTTGGATGTCAGAGAACAAGTTCAGCCCCAAGCAGTTTTAGATCATCGTCGCAGGAACAAAGGCATTGAAGTGCTCATACATTGGCAAGGAGACAGCCCTGCAAACACTACGTTGGAGAAGTTGGATGAGATGCAGCTTCAAGTTCCCCACTTTGCCCTTGAGGACAAAGGGCAACTTCGGCAGGGGAGGAATGTTACAACATAAAAGTGAGGCCAATGCAGAAGACCATAAGCTTACTTGGCCCATGCAGAAGACCACAAACTTACTTTGCTCAAGATGAAGTTGCCAAAGATAAGGACACATGTAGCTAGGTGTTATCATAACACTTGCATGCTTTTGAGCATGGCAGATGGGAATTATCATGTAGCTAGGTGTTATCGCGCTACCTGTTGAGCTCTATACCATTTGTTTAAGATGTAGTTATCATTTTATTACGTTATGGTTTATTCTTCTACTATAATTTTTTTTTTTTTTTTTTTTTTTTTTTATGAGTTATCATTGATGAATAAAGGCATGCTAAGTATTTGAATTCCAAACACTCGTTTGAAGGAGGCCTAGGTTCCGTCTAAGAACCTATTCTAAATTTATCCCATTACTTGCTTGAAAAATTGAGCATGTAACATTAAGTTACCTACTAATCCACACAATAAAAATGTGTATTTGAATGTTGTTTTCTTTCTCATTCTGCCTTAGACATGCAAATCCTTGTTTTCTTATGGATTCGTTTTCCAAATTCCTGGTTCCCACAGGTTGTTCAGAAGGAAAGAGAAGAAAAGCTTGCAGAAATATTGAAAGGTCGACTTAACCAATATGTGCAAGGAAACAAAGAGGAGTTTGTCAGACATGCTGAAGCTGAAGTAGCAAGGCTATCCAATGCAGGTAGTCTTTGCCTTTATTCTTTTGGTTGGTGCTTTGTTTTTGAAACTGCTGGCTTTTTATTTCTGATATCCTTAGCGTTATACTATTTGACAACTTGTAATTCAACTAGGTATATTGGGAAATTTTAGTCAGTAGGTGAAGTCAAATGCTCCTTTCTTGATGATTATATCTATTAATATAAATATTAGATTGTTGGCTGGTTGGTTATGTTTGAAAGGAAGTTTTTTGCAAGTTTTTAATATCAGTAAGCTATTCACGCCAGGACATAAAGTGTATGGAGAAGACCAATTTTAGGATATTTGATTGTGCAATTTGAGTCTTTTGGCCTACATCCTTGTTTAACGTACTGCATTTTTATATCTTTATTGATGCATTGCAAAGGTATTTTTCTTATTCATTTTATTTTCTTTTTTCTACAGCTTATGGTGTTGATATGTTGAATACAATTGGCTATATATATGCAAGGCAGGCCGCTAAAGAGCTAGGGAAAAAGGCAATATATTTGGGTGTGCCATTTATTGCTGAATGGTTTAGAAACAAAGGGCATTTTATTAAATCCCAAGTAACAGCAGCAACAGGTTAGTATATATTTCGGGCTTTGGCCAACAGCCATGTCTAGTTGTGGTGTGATTGTGTTTTGAATTCTACCCTTTTAGAAAATTGATCCATCAAATCTATTAAACTATGATTATAGTACTTTTTCTTATTCCTTATTCTTGCCATAAAAAGAGACTAGATTTTTCAGATCATATCATGGTAAAGGCTGAACCATTGGAGTTGCTTTGTGTTTATTTATGATTGTTATTTTGTGTATGATATCTCATTGCCCTTGAAACCCTAGATCTGGGCTTGCAACGCATTGGTAACTCTTTTAGTCCCATGTAGTCAAACCATTCATTGGTGCCTGGACCATTAATCAGGACAGGGTAGTTGGTGCAGTGGTAGTATTTATTTAGGCTGTGTGCCTGTGCTCTCCCAAGGTTGTGTGTAGGGTTGACTACCAACCTTGGGAAATATTTGTATATGGTGATGAATTGGTTTTTTTCTTGCTGGTGACTCCAGGCGCGATTGCTTTGATCCAGCTGCAGGAGGATATGAAAAAGCAACTCAGTGCAGAAGGAAACTATACTGAGGTAGAGCTCGAAGGATACCTGCAGTCACACAAAAAATTGATGGTCGATTCCCTGTGGAAGCTTAACGTAGCTGATATTGAGGCCACTCTATCCAGAGTTTGTCAGATGGTTGTTTTTCTTCTCTTGTTATTTTTGATAGTTGGCTGACACTGAAGTAGATACTGGGTTAATGTTTCATGTAATCTATACATTGTTTACTTAGGTTCTTCAAGACAACAGTGCCAAGAAAGAGGATGTCCGTGCTCGAGCAAAGGGGTTGAAAACTCTTGGTAAAATCTTCCAGGTATTTTTTTGGTGGCTTTTTCCACAATAGCCTGTGGTTTAATATCAACATTCTCACATTAGATGGCTAACAGAAACTTTGGTATAAATATAGAGAGTTAAATCATCCAATGGAAATGAGAGTGAAATTGTGGTAGATAACGCTGTGCATAAACTGAATGGAAGTGAATCAAGCTATGATGCTTGCCCTCCTAGTACGTCACCAAAATCTTCAAACCCTGAGGAGCCATCCTATTCCACATCTGCATTACAGGTACCTTTCTATCCCACTAATAAGTTCATTAATTTTTTGGATTAATGCAACATACCACAGGTTTAATCTCAAGTGGGCCTAATTTGTACTAATAAGAAAAAATTGTCTAGGGTTTTTCTCGTTGAATTTCACGAAATAACTTTCAACTTTCTAGTATCAGTGGTATCAGTGGATGTTTTGACACACAAGAAAGCAATGAATGAAAAGTTGTCATCGAAGTATAACTCATTCTTATGCAAAATAGATGAGAGGATAGAAGTTCAGGAAAACTTTAAAAGATTGCAAGATCTGGCCTAGCTCCTATCACGTGGGCAGGATCCTTCGTGCATAAACTTCAGATATTTTATAATGTAGTTCTTTTTTTTTTTCATAATGAGACTATTAAGTGGGAAAACAAAAAATAAAATAAAAAAAGGAACTTAGACAGTTCATAACCATTTTATCATAGAAAACTCTAGGGTTCGTTTGGTAATATTTCTTTGAGGGTTATTTTTGTTTTTTGGTTATGATGTGATATAAAGGTGAAAGTAGCTTCGAGTGTTTTGTGAATGTTTTATGTGTTGAGTTATTTGTTAATATTTTTGTTTTTTTACTAAAAAAACATAGGCAGTCTTAAAAAGCATTAGCAAACAAGCAGTAGAGTCTATGCTCTCATGGAGTGTGACAAGCTATAGAGAGCTCTTTGTCATGGAATCCTAATGATTGTCAAAGCCAAACAAATTGAAAATCAGGGAGAACTTTGGAAGATCATTACTGAATACACTAAGATAGATATAGCAACATTGACGCAGATATTGCCAATTGAAATATGCCTAGGATGAAAACTCTTTATTCATCTTCTTTTCTCATATCAGTATCACTTAATTCTCTTTTTCTTGTGATTTTCCCCCCACTGAAACAATTGGACGTGTCAGAGCCCCTATGTGGAGGCCCCCAACTTTGGCAGCCCCCACTGTAACTTCCCAATGCCGGCACCGCCACCTGGTGCACCAAGACATCCATCAACAGGCAGGGATTGAGGATGGAAAAGTTTGATATCTTGTGTGAAATGCTTGTCGTGTATAATATCCTATCATATGTATCAATGTTGTGGTTGTATGAATAGATGATTGTGCTGGAAAGCATATGCCAACTCTGGCTGAGCGGGCATGCTGTAATCTATGGAAGACAAATAATTGTATACATAGAGGAGGACATGGTTGTAGAAGGTAGTGTTTTTCATTATCACCAGCAAGCTGCGATTGGCTGCCACTTGACGTGAATGATGTTTTTCAATGGACTGTCATTCTTGTATTTTTTGGTTCTCAGGTTCAAATTAGTTTCGAGGATTTTGCTTTATACTTTGGCCATTTTGGGACACTCACCGATAATTTAGACACAGAAGTAAAAAACTATTATTTCCTCTGATAAATTAATATGCGGTGCTCGAAGTTGTGTCGTTTTGTCTGGAATCAAAGCCTAATAGAACGAGTCGTCTTGTCTGAACATGCAACTCTTTCATGCGTTATAGTATCTGAGTTTTTGACTAAAAGTCTACAAAGAACTATAACCAAGGAACTAATCTGATGTGGTTACCCTTTTCATTTGGTTGATCTGGTCAATGATGAACTCTCCTTCGGCTCTACTATCGGCTTTTCCTTTTGTTATATTCATCTTTTGCCCACCCTGGAAAAAGAAAATCATTAGCTAGCTTCTGTCGTTGATCGCAACCCCATATTGATTCCCTGCCTCAGGAATAAGTGACGGTTTCAGCAAGCGACGTATGAATGAGATGGCGTTAGTTTGTCGTATTTATATCCTGACAAAAAGTAAATATAAATTGATACATGTCATATTAAATCCAACATAAATATTGACAAATAAAATTGCAAAATAGAAGAATGGACAGCAATAATAAATGGAAACTCTACAGGAATCAAGCCTTTTAGGATAAAAAGTTATATATAGCATTACTCTATATAAAATTAGAAAGTCGAAATGTTTAAAAAACATTTAGGTCATATGAAAAAGACAAGAGAGTTTTATCATACCTATTATTAGTATATAACTGGCTAGTATACTAATTATTTATAAGGAAACAAGCTAAAGTTAAATTGATAAGTATGTTTTTGATGGCACTCAAATAACTCAATACATTCACCTTTATGTCCAAAATTCAAGTTTAATGGTGTTAAATCACAATTTGTCCTAAAAGAGTATTTTAATATATTTTTTTTTTTTTTCACATGTAGGCTCATAAGTGAGACTCAATATGTAAAATTTTAATTTATATAAGGTGAATGGACGGAATTAGGGTTTAAATTTTGATACCGTATTAAATCACCACTTATTTTAAAAATTAAAATTGATAAGAATATGTTAATTTAATCATTAAAAAGAAAGGATTGGAGTTTTAGACATTATTTTTCTTTTTAGTTGACCGATAATCAAAGCCTGACTTGGTGGGACGCCATTGTATTCAAAATTAATTTACATATGCAGCTTCTTTTCAAGAATTATAAACAATAAAAATAGAAAATTTGTGCATAGATGAAGGAAGGTTACACGTTTATTTTTTTATAGACAGAAGATATTGACGGATGGCGAGTGATACGACGCGAGGGGCATTCGAATTGGCATTGGCGAGAGAGAGATAGGGAAGGGAGCGCTGCCTGGCTAGTGCCTATTCCTGGGTTGGCTCATGGGTGTGAAGGCGTGAAAGTGAAAGTGAAACTGTGAAATAGCCCACGATTTCCACCACGAACCCCCTACCTCCCTTCCTCCCTTCTTTCTTCCTTCTTTCCTTTCGTTTCGTGGTACAGTATCTTCTTTTTTAGTTTAATTGATATTTATACAGAAGAAGATACCTTCTTTTTTGTTTTTTTTTTTTTATTATTTGTTTTTCTAGAATTTAAATTTAAAAAGTTAGATTATAAAGATAGAGGAAGAGGCAAATTTGGTATCATATCCTATCATATAATTCTCCCCCTCCTTCTCCTCCTCCCCCTCCTCCTCCCTCATTTTGGTGGTCTGTCTTGAGATCTGCTACCTATATAGCGGATCTTCCATTATTTGCTTTTCTCTCTCTCTCTCTCTCTCTCTCTCTCTGTGAATATATATAAAGTCGTAATTTGGGAGAAAGAGAAAGAGAAGAAAGAAGGGAAAGAAGGGAGAGATGGAGAGCGAGAAGAAGGTAGCTGCAGTGTCGGATGTGGGAGCTTGGGCCATGAACGTCATCAGTTCTGTCGGAATTATCATGGCCAACAAGCAGCTTATGTCCGCAAACGGTTATGCTTTCAGCTTCGGTTAGTCTTTCTCTCTATCCGTATTCTCGTTCTTTGCTCTTTTTCTTTTACTTCTAGATGTTTTAGATCTCAGATCTCCAACCCCTTACCTTACCCCCAGCGTTCTTCTTGATTTGCCCCTCTGTGTACATTTCTCTCCCTAGTTTCCGAAGAGAGGCAGAGGCTTGCGCTAGATCTCCTGTTTGTTTGTTAATTTCTTGTTTGTGATGGGCTTTTAATTGGATTTTGTTTTTAGTTCTTAAAACCATGATGGCTTCTTAGAAGGCCAGGTTCTTTTGTTTAACCCAGAAGAACGGGGCATGACGGCCCTTCCCACAAATGCTTTAGCATGAGTACCTTCTGAATTTTCACATCTCGCAATTCAAATTGCTTTCGGTTTGATATTGACCACGCGTTATGCTTTTTCAGCAACAACTTTAACTGGGTTCCACTTCGCCGTAACCGCACTGGTTGGGCTGGTCTCAAATGCTACTGGTTATTCTGCATCAAAGCATGTTCCTATGTGGGAGCTTTTCTGGTTCTCAATTGTTGCCAATATGTCTATTACAGGGATGAACTTAAGCCTTATGCTCAACTCTGTCGGATTCTACCAAGTATGAAATTCTAACTCATTTTCTTCAAGATTTTCATTTTCTAACAGAGTAACAGATGCCGTGGCTTTTTGCGTGCATCAGCTCTTTTTTCTTGTATGAGTAATTTTAATTATTTTTGGACTAACCCAAAAGAAAGTTTGTCATTTTTTATTTTCTTTTGAAGTCATGTTTCTTTATGTTTATTTGAAGTGCATTGAATGTATGAATATTAAATGCCTTTGGGGTACTAACTCTACCACATATTTTTATGTTTTTCTTGCCCTTACCCCTGTCCTGCCCATTTTTCGTCTTTTGCCCTCCAATATTTTATTGTGCCTGTAACGCAGATTTCAAAACTTAGCATGATTCCGGTGGTGTGCGTGATGGAGTGGATACTTCACAGCAAGCAGTACTCAAAGGAAGTCAAGATGTCTGTTGTGGTTGTCGTCATTGGTGTTGGTGTTTGCACTGTCACTGATGTGAAAGTTAATGCCAAAGGTTTCATATGTGCCTGTGTAGCGGTTGTGTCAACATCTTTGCAGCAAATTGTGAGTATATCTGTAATTTATCTCTCATTTTGCATTAGCTCTTTAGAATTTTATCCAATGCTGATTATTAAGTTAATAGCACTGAGGTAGAATGAGGTCTAGATCATATAAAACCTCTAGATCAAATGACAACCAAGAGTGTGTGTTTGTGGGTTCAAAACCCATTTGGTTTATGTTTTTATACTAAAATATCAACTAGGATAGGGTGTATATTGAATATGATCTTCTTCTTCATGTGTAATATGTATAAACCAATAGTTTGCTTTGGGAACTGGGTTTCTTTCCATTTTTGTTCGGGGCCAGTTTTTATTGGCTAATAGTTTTAGAGGAGGTTTCTACAATTAAAGATGGACAAGAGCATAGACACAGTTCTGGGACTTACTGCTTTAAAGTTTCAACCATGACATGTATATTTAGTGTGTAGTGACAATTCATTTTTTCATTTGGACAGAAATGTTTTTATAAATTCTAACGAAACAATTAGATCTAGAGTTGTTTGACCATGCCAAACCCAATGATTCTTTAAACAAACAATCAACAAGTAATTTGAGTCTGAAACCTTACCTTATTATATGTGGGACATGAGTGATGATAATGTTTTTCTTTTGGGCAATGATAGTAATCGAGAGGCACATCTATTGCTCAATACAAATATTCATACTCCAGAAAAGTAATTCTAATTGTGTTCTCTGATTTTGTTTCTTTGTGGAGCAGACAATAGGTTCCCTGCAGAAGAAGTACTCAATTGGATCTTTTGAATTGCTGAGTAAGACAGCCCCTATCCAAGCGCTCTCTCTCCTTCTTCTTGGCCCATTTGTTGATTATTACCTTAATGGAAAATTTATAACAAACTACAAGATGTCTTCGGGTGCCATTGTAAGAACTCATCCTTTTTCCAGCTACAGCTGTCCGATTTTTCCTGTATGCCTTCATGGATATGTTTACACAGCAAAGATTTTTCAGTGTATCTAATGGCATGCTGTGAATATGTGCAGTTATTTATTCTTCTTTCCTGCTCCCTAGCAGTATTCTGTAACGTGAGCCAGTACCTGTGCATTGGGCGCTTCTCAGCTGTTTCCTTCCAGGTTTTAGGTCACATGAAAACAGTGTGTGTCCTCACACTGGGGTGGCTACTGTTTGATTCAGAGCTGACATTTAAGAACATTATGGGGATGGTTCTTGCAGTCGTTGGCATGGTAATCTATAGTTGGGCTGTGGAGGTTGAAAAGCAGTCAAACACCAAGACACTTCACCACTTGAAAAACAGCCTGACAGAAGAGGAAATCAGGCTTTTGAAGGATGGGGTGGAAAATATTCCTTTGAAGGATGTTGAACTTGGTGAGTCTAAAGAATAGGTTGGCCCATTTTTGGCCAGCAAAGAGTCGATGAAAGGCTTTGTTTGTGGCTAGGGATTACAGGTATTTTTATGCGTTTCAATTCATTTTAGTTTGTATTTTATTATTATTATTATTTTTTGTTTTTTGGATCTGCCGACAATCATACAAATCCATCTTAGGAATTGCGTTATGTGCCCGTTATTTAATTTTCATGGTATTCTAAATTATTTCTTTTATTACTTGTATGTGCTAAGGTCGGGATAAAATGATTGGACAACTGAAATGTAAACTATATGTTAATTGAAAGCTCTTAATCTATCTATTTATTCATTATTATGTTTCTCTTTCCTGCGTTGAGTTTTGTACCATGTATCGTGGTGTGTGGCGAAGATGGGTTTTAGACCATGCTAACTGCCTAGAAGATTGGAATGGCGACAAGGGTGAGAGAGCATTCCCAATGGTTTATGCAAATTTATATGCAATATGGATAGTTAAAATTCACTTTATCTAGTTTAGTTAACCACTTTTCAATACTTTCTATACAACCGATTATCTAAATTTCTACATGCAAAATGTGGGAAGAATTTTGGAAAAAGAGAGCGGGGGAGATATATTAAAATAGTCATATCCATGTGTGAAACATGTAGCGGATATTGTTTATACATGTCCAAAAAAATGTATTTTACTGAAAGGGGCGAATACATAAGCTATTGTAAATGCTCGGCTTGCCCAAAAGAATTATTTCTGACTCTAGCCGATTTCTACGAAAGGAACTGAACCGAGTGGCCGCAACCTACAAGAAAGGTTCCTCTAGTTTGGGGACCTTTGGTTTCCTCCTGTTTCTAAAGAAGCCAAATCACCATCATTACACCGATTATTTCTAACGCTGGTGTCACTTTCTCTCTCTTGCTCTTTCTTGGTTTTATCCACAGCCCAGACGGTAAATTGTCTTATTCCTACAAAGACCATGAAGATCCCAACTCAGACCTCCAGACCAGATTCATACTCCGGCAGTAACCCACAGGTAAATATTGTTGCATTGCAGCCTGCAAAACTTCCGGATTCAAAGGACTCACTTTGTCAAAGATTCAATACAAATTGTTGTCCACTTGGCCAAAGAAAGAATGCAACTCATAACACTCATTGCGGTTGCGCCCATAAAGAAAATAATTCATAGTCAAAATCAAAGGCCTAAATCTATACGAATTTTCTTGGTAAAAGACTGAAATTCGAAAAGAAAAATTTACAAAGCCTGATTGAGTAGTCGAGATCTATATCTATCTCTGGGATAAATGGTGACTTAATTCACCATATTCGGAATTTTGATCAACCACTAAAGTGTATGATGTTTGATCACTATTCTCATCAAAAATTTTGCGAGGGAAACATGGGTGTATCCCTAAAAAAGTGTGTGCCACAAGCGTACAATTCAGGGGAAGCACTCACTACATTTGTATTATAACTAAAAAGGCTAGTTAAAATAACAATTTGAATTCCTTAGACTCACTTCTATAAACAAGTTGTACCTAGTATGTAACTAATGTGGGACTTGGAACATATATGTCTTCATAACCTGTTTGAAAATTTGACTTTCACAATTCAAGTATTACAATCTCTCCCACTATCCTCGTTAGGATCTATGTCATGCAACAGACGTGGCATTACTAGGTTGGCATTAATACCATCTATCACGACTAAAAGAAAAAATAAGCACATCCATGTTGTTGCCTCGTAAGGATTAATTGAAGTTACAATTGGAGTTTCACAAATTCACTTAAATAAGCCACACATTTATGTTGTCTTCATAAAGTCACTTATATAACTTAGTTTCGTATAGTATACAAACAATGTAAGACTTGACATATACATGCTTTTATAATCTACGTACTGAATATGAAACTTAACTTTACACCCTAAAATATCTTAGTGAGAATTTGCAAATGTGGTCAAGTTGAGGTTCATGGTCTTTGTAGGAATAAAAGATTTTGTAATTTGGACCTGGCTTCTACGCGGTACTCCCAACAACTGCATATCTATAGTAGTTTAGTTCGAGGGCCCAGATTTAAGGGGGGTTTAACACAAAAAACTAATAGTGTACTCCCAAAAAAATCACCAATTTCATCCGTTAACCCCAATCCAAAATAGACCTCTCGATGTGTTTATGAGAAGTCTATTTCGGGTAGAAAAAATATCTGTGAACCCTAATCCAAAACAGAGAGTTGAAGAATAAGCAAAAACGAAAACTAAAAGAGAAATAAGCTTGGGAGAGAAAGAGAGAAAGCCAGAGATAAGCCCTCAGAGAGATTCATAAATCTCCATACTTGAAGATTCTCAACTAATATCAACTGAGTCTTCTTTAGTTATTCAAAATAAACCAAAGCACATTAGGGAGAGGTACATGGATCTCCTTGATGTGCCGCTATTACTTCTACCAAGCGAGTATTGCTGAGTGAGTTAGAAAAAGAGAGAGTCTCAAATCTCATATGGGAACCCCACCAACATAGGAGCTTCTGAGGAAGATCCAAGAGCTTAAAGCCGGTCAAGCCGACCTCAGGCAAGAGATGTCAAAGCTCAAGCTCTCCAACGATGCCAAATCTGAGAAACAACATGCCCACAACACTCGACCTTGGCCGCCTCTAGTTCGCGAAGAAGAGGTGGCACCACTGGATTAGACCTACCATGAATTTTACTAATAAATAGTATTTGCATATTTTGTAGTCTATGGGATACCATTAGCTTTTGTGTTAAGAAATTGACGGCTTTTTTTTTTTTTTTTTTTTTTTTTTTTTTTTTTTGGGAGTATACCGTTAGTTTTTGGGTTAAAAGCCTCTTAAAAAATTTGGGTCCTCCAACCAAACTAAAAGAGAAATGTTTAGTTTTCATTTTTAGGCCATCTTTTGTCTATCTTTTTATAAGAGACTCACATTTTAAAAAAATAAAATAAAATAAACAAAAGATATGTAGAAAAATTACACTAAGCACATCTCTTACTCAAATGAACTCGTATAGGCTATTTGAGCCTTTGGGGGCATGACAATATATATATATATATATATTAAATTAGTCTTTTAACTTAAGGTTTAATTTAAATTTGTATCATATCGATTCGTGCAATTCCTTACATCAAATTAAAAAAACTAATTTAATTTAAATTTAAATTTATATAATTCTAAGTTCTAACCATAACTATAAAATTATAAAAAAACTAAAAAAGCCTCTAATATAAAATTACATCAAATTAAAAACAAATAAATAAATAACAAAATTAAAACAAAAAAGAGGGCATGAGGGGCGGCCGCCCTCTCAAATATATTTTTAACAGTCTGTTTTTCCCTAAACTAGAAACAGCTAGGAAACAGTTTCAAATTCAAATTTAATGGATCCATTGGAATATAGGACTTTTTCATATTGGATTTGATATGTTTTTGTTATTGAAGTATTTACCATAATTATGTGATGTAATCAAATTTCTAGCACTTGATTACATATCTTAATTGTATTCGTTACACTTACACCAACACCATTTCTTCTATAGATATATATGTAACTCAGAGACGGAGGGAGGGGAGGACTGGGGTAGGCCATGGTTCCCCCCAAAATAAGGAAAAAAAATATAAGTAAAAAAAAAATATATTGTAATGTTTTAATTTTAGTCATCCTCCCAAAAAAAATTTGGCCCTATTTTTAGATTTTTTGGCCATATCCAATAAAAACTTTTGGCCATATTCTTAATTTTTTGGGCCATGCCCATTAAGTTTTTTTATTTTTGGTCCTTACTTTTAAATGTCCATTTCTTTGCCCTTACTTTCAAATGCTCACTTTTTTTGACCCTTACGGTAATCTTTAGTTCATAAAAAATAACAAAAATAAATTTTGTTAATAAAAAAATTCTAAAGAACCGAAAAAAAAATTTTGGTTGGCCACCTCCCATAAGATTTCCTAGCTCCGTTCCTGTATATGTTCATTTGTAGCACCAATTTATTAAGTCAATATAAAAGTAAAATATAGTCCTAAAATAGATGTAGGAGGCGGAACCACCCAAAATTATTGTGTCCTTTCACTATTGATTCCACTGTTTTCTTCTATATTTTATAGTTTATTTCAAATTTCTATTTCTCCCTGCATCATTTGCACCTTTAATTAGCAATATCTCAGGCATCTTCAGCGTGTCTTAAGAGTACTTAAGTTAACGAAAAAGTAATATCTCAGGCATCTTCATCGATCCCTCATGAGGGATCGATGAAATATATATCCATGCCTTTCGATTCTTCATTTATCCATAATGCGAAAAGAGAAGCGAGCTTGTGTTTGTTTGCTCATAATTATCTTCCAAGTATTACATTACATGTCAAAGACCATAGCAAGAATGGAGGATGTTCAAGAAAGAATGCCATGGAAGCTACCTACAGAGTAGGAAAAAAAGGGAAAAGAAGAAACGAGAATGACAATGCATATGCATGGTGATTAAAAGAATTAAAGAAAAGGAGAAGAAAGAGAAAGAGAAAGCGAATATTTAATTAGTTATATAATGTAATTAAATGTGTGTAATCGGCAGGCGATAAATGTGTGGCGTTGGCACTATAGAAGTTGGAAACGAGATCGGGAAGTTGCATGTAATGGGCGGAGGGATTACAGATTACTAGTCTTGAGAAGTTGTAAAAGGTATTGGAAGAGATCGATCTCGCAGGCTATCCTCAGGGCTCCATCATAGGAATACCCGAACTCTTCCTCGGAGAGCCGAAGCAGGTTCTCAAACAGAGGGTGGTTGAGGTAATTGGCTTCCATCTCAAACTTGCAAACAATGTCGTCTTTACCAACAATATTCACGCGCACGAGACCTTCTGGGACAGCATCTGAGTCTGATGGGAAGCTTTTTCCTCCGCAGCACAACAGCTTCTTCACAATGCAACTCCTCATGTTTCTAATTCCTTTCTTATATATGCTTCTTGATCTTCTTCTTCAGCTATTAAATTGTACGTCTATTCGAATGAGAATTTCGTATCCTCTAGCTTGCTAATTAATTTCTCTCTAAGTGTGATGTACCTCGAGTCGATCGTGCTTCGCTTCGATATGCCTCTTATATATCTTTGCCAGATATATATATATATATAGAGAGAGAGAGAGAGAGAGAGAGAGAGAGAGGAACAGGCAATTAAGCCACGGACGGTTGGCTGGCTGGCTTGGCCTTTCGGGGAAATGGGGACGGGAGGAAGCTGCTTATTAATTAATTAATTAATTAGAAACAAAGGAAACAACTAAGACTGGAAATGGCAGGGGAAGGAGCCGAGCTGATGGAGCGGCTGAACAGGCTGCGGCCTCAAGTGATGGAGCTAATCATTGTTCGCATAAGGAAGCAGATCCATGCATGATAAAAAAAAAAAAATCAATTAACAAGTATTTTCGGGGAAGAAATGGGAAGGCCCAATGTGTGAACTCTTAAGTTCAGAGTTAGTTAAGGAACACAAGGTACAAGTCAATTAAGTCAGCTATAGAAACCGCGTGTTAAGGGCGAACCCCAATTATTATCACCGCAACCATCTCATCTTCACGCCACAAGGCGGTGAGAGCACATTGAGGCCCCGCAATCACCATTAGTATACTAATTAACAATATATACTACTACTAGAGAGTAGAGAGCAGAGAGCGTATTAACTAATTAATAATTCCCCATTTCCCTGACCTCTCCCATATTGAATAGAAAATTAAAAAAAATAAAAATAATAAAATACTAGAGCGCGTATTAATGGATCTAATATACGGACGCGCGTATGCATTCATGTTTATATTTAGAACCTGTTTAGGATTGCATTTGAGAACTAGAGCTTTTAAGTAAAAAAAATGCTTTTGGAAAAAACTTCATTTTTAAGCTTTTGCTAAAAGTGCGTTTTTACCATTTTTAAGCTTTTTTGGACCCTTAAAAGCACTTTTAATTTTTTTACCAAACGAATACTTTTTTTTTCAAACAAACTTTCTGAGTGTTAAAAGCATTTTTAGGCTCCTCAAATGCAATCTCAAACAGATCCTTAATTCAATAGTTAGAAAAGCCATTATGATGACATCATCATCACCCATGTGATGCAGAGTCCTGGAACCATTAGAGTCAAAGAAAATCATTTTTTTTTTTTATTCTCAAATCATTTGTTTGATCCGTTAAAGCTGTCTTATTAATTTGTACATATTTTGTGGGAATACCATGACCATTACTCAATAATGAAACAGTCTGTTGATCTGCATCTATCACGCATGTGTATAACATGCACAGGAATTATTTAAATAGCAAATGTATATGACTGACTACTTAATTGGTCTGTTGGTCATACAAAATTGAACACACTGCAAAGTAAGTTTTTAGCGAAAAGTCAATTTTCCCCACAAGCAAGAGTTATCAAAAATATCCCAGGAGAAAAAAAAACACTTCTTCTTTCTTTTCTTTTTAAAGTAAAGAAAAAACACTTCTTCATTTCCTTGATTTTTGTGAACAAGGGTTCTCTTAATTTCACTTCATAAACCATTTATGGAGTAGACTATAGAGCCACTTCACTGATAAGTGAAATAGAGAGAAGTTATTTTATAGTCAATATTTTATTTTATTGTATTTAACATCTAAATAATGCCAAATAATTTTAAAAAAATTAAATATCATCATCACATGGTAACACATGCCTCACTAAATATGTGGAAAGGTGATATTGATTATAAAATAGCTCTTTTCCAAAACGAAGGTCAATAGCCCATTACAGGATTTGTAGTTGGGCCTAGAAATGCGGGGAGCAGAGAGCTTTGGGTATTGATTGTTTTAAGCTAGAAATTCAAAGGTGGCTGGGGGAAACAGCCTTCCACAATTCGGCCCTATTGTTCATAGTGGATTCCGTAGAAGAAGCGAGTGCTTTGCTTAGAGTTAAAAAAAAAAAAACAAAACAAAACAAAACAAAAAAAAAAAAAAAAAAAAAAAAAAAAAGGCGATCTCTAACCCGAAATTCCAGAAAAATGGAGGAAAAGGGAAGAGATGTGGAGATGGATTCGCTGTTCGAGGGAATGGTACTCTTTGACCCTTCCCAATTGGCTGCAGACCAACAACACAAAGAAGAAGAAAAAGCGGGAGGAGGAGGAGAGGAAGAAGATGAAGAAAAAGAAGAAGAAGAAGAAGCAGAAGAAGAAGAAGAAGATCATCACGGTCCTCCGATTCCAATTGATGCTCCAAGTGCAGCATCGACGTCATCTTCATATTCGTCATCTCAGCCCCTTGATGAGAACCTCTTCTCTGACCTCACCATCGTTACTCCACTTGAAACCCAATCCCGATCCCATCCATCCCCGACTTCCTCTTCTTCTACTGCTATCGATGCTTCAATTCCAACAACAGCGTCGACGACACAAGTAATCCCCCTTCTCTCCCGACAGATTTCCAGAAAGAAAAAGCGAGCTGGCTTGAGAATCGGATATGCTAGGGATGCCCCTCCGCTTCCACTCTACAACGCTGTTGATGATCATATTCATACTAGTAATGGATCCCATGCCCATGATGCTTTGGTCGCTGAGGATGGAAAAACGTCAAAACACGATGATCATATTCAGCAACGACAACAACAGCAACAACAACAACAGCAACAACAACAACAACAACAAGAGCAAGAAGAAGAAGAGGAGCAAGTTGTTGCCGTTGATGACCAAAAGTCTAGCCCTTCCTCAGAGTTAAGTTTCGAGCATGTTAATGCCCAAATCTCGGAGAAGCTCAACCACGCTCGAGAGTTGGTGGCCTCTGTATCTACAGCCAGAAAGGACTCCATTAGGAGGAGAAGAAAAGCCGCTGAGAATGTAAATCTTGCATCTATCAAGCACCGGGAACTGGAGAAGGATTTAGAAGAAGCCTGTGAGGCCGAAGATTTTGAGAGGGCAGAGCGGGTTAGCGAGAGCCTTGCCGCTGCCGAGAGAGAGAAACAAGCTTTTCTCATTGCCTTGAGAGATGCAGAAGCCGACTCTAATGATATTGATTCCGAGATGCACGAGGCTCTGCAGGCCCAGATAGCTGCTGAGGAACAATGCGTCTCACTGCTCGACCATTTCGCGAAGGTGAGTACCCATTGCTTCTTTCTTTTTTAAAGAATTTAAGAAAAGTTTGTGCATCATCTTCTCCTCCATTGTGAAATTGCTTGTGCGTAAGGAATACTATTTTCAGTCGTGTTGGCTGTCTTGGGTTGTGCTAGATGAGTAGCAGACTTGCTTGTTGAAAGGGATTATTTGGTAGTGTGTGGAAGATTTCTTGCCTTTTGTAGTGTTTTTGGAGGGAAATAAATGATAGAAATTTTGAGGACCGCTAGAGGATAGAGGTGTAACGTTAATTATTTTTTCTTCAATACCTCTACCTTTGGACAGTTGCATTTGTCTTTCTTAATCTTAATGTGTTTAGTTTTCATGATTTTTTTTTTCTCCTTCTAGGTACATGTTTATCTGGTATGCTTCATGTGTTGCGCTTTTCGCTTTTTAATAATATTTTAATTCATTAATAAAAATAAAAAATAAAATAAAATAAAAAAAAGGAAAAGAAATTAAGAATGTCATGTTTGTAAAGCATTCTACTGCTCTCCTAAAGTGAATGAATCGCAGGCTACAATTAAAATTATCAAGCAAGTAATCTATTTATATCATAAATGATTTTGGTTAAACCTTGTGTCAGCTCTCACCATTATTTTGTATTTGCTTATCTGTACCAATATCCATCTGTAACAATTGGCCTTTATTTATATGAGATGCTTCATAAATTATCAAATCCTAATTCGTTAAAACCTTAGTTTAGTATCTTCTTTGCAGGATGCTGCAAATAATGCAGATTTAGTCTTGAAGACAGCCCAAGTATCATCGTCCAAAGGGATGGACAACTGGCTTTCATCAACTGAAGCCTTGGAGGTCAGGAAGATGGAGTTAGAAATTGAATCATACATAATAAATGAAGCTCGACAAGTATTGAATGGTTCAATTGAGCATTCAATTGAAGATGACAGAAGGAAGAAAGAACTTCTATGTAGGAAAAAGGATGTATTAACCGATGAACTGGAAAAACTACTTGAACTAGTGAAACAAAAGGAAAAAGAGATTGCTGAAAATGACTCTAACATCCAAGCAGTTGACAAAAGGATTTCTGATGTGGTCTCTGGTTTTCAGGAGATGCAATCAAATGTTGATGCAAAGTATGATAACTTGCAATCATGTCTTTCTCAGATGGACTTGGAAAGTGAAGCTCTATCAGTGAAAAAGAAGGAAATTGATGAGTTTAGTACTCAGGAAGAAGAAAAGGGTGCACGGCTGAGGGAACTTGCCAGGGTTTCTGCAGAGGAAGCAAAAGCATACCAGGAAGCTGTTGGGCTGAGGAAAAGTCTAATGTCCTCCATTTTGAGGTCCAGTGAAAACAAACTGACGCTTGTAAAGACTGAGGAGAAGCTTTCTGAGGATGTCCAAATGCTCCAACAGGAAGTTTCCGCTGCAAGAGCTTCCCTACAGGTTAAATTTGCTGGCTAACTCTCTAATGAGTTTACTTTTAGGTTACTATAAAACCCTAGAAGATGTGGTTTCCTATTGAAATATCAATGGAAGACTTCTCACCATAAGAAACCTACAAGTTAATTAAGGTCTTCATAGATCTATGTGTTTTTTTAGACCAGCTAACATGTAAAACTCTGATCCCATACTCATTATTTTGGAATATGCTTTTTCTTGAATATGCAGAGTATTGAGAAACAACGTCTAATGGTCCTATGTTGTTGATCAGATCCCTAATAAACCCTAGAATTATTACATTTTTGTCATTGGTGTTTGTTTTTATTTGTGTTCATCCTTTCTTGCCTTCTTTGTTCTTTTTCTCCGTCTTGTTTCGGCTGGAGATTGTGCTTGTGCATTTGCAAGAGCATCAGAAGCCATAGATATTCGTTTTCACTTGGTTATTAGCTTGCTGATATATGAACATATGCTAATCCCCTTAACCCTTATTCTTTCGTTCTCTTTCACTCCCCATTTTCCCCTACTCAGCACGTCATTTGTTGAACAGATCTCTTTTGCTCTGTCTTTAGGAACTATCATCAAGAAAGTCAAACATCAAGCAAGATATAACATCCTTCAAGCAGCGGATTCTTTTCATAGACAAAAGAGTCCCAGAACTGGAAGCAGAAAAGAAAGTTGCTGCTGCTGCAAGAAATTTTAA
The DNA here is from genome assembly GCF_901000735.1 of Corylus avellana. Classification (NCBI taxonomy): domain Eukaryota; kingdom Viridiplantae; phylum Streptophyta; class Magnoliopsida; order Fagales; family Betulaceae; genus Corylus; species Corylus avellana. Next base: position 25,710,703 of record NC_081548.1, on the reverse strand, counting down.
GGAAGCTGCACGAATAGCTGCTGAGGCAAAGTCATCTAGTGTTGAAAAGGAAGGGATACAGATTGAGATGGAAAGAGCTATCTCGGGGCTTGAGAAGCTGGAGGAAGAGATTAAAGACACTGTTAACAGGTTGCAGGAGACAGAGAGCCTGATTTTATCCAAGGAAAAGGAGGTAGCAATGTCTAGATTCCAGAGGTTGCTTCTGATAGCTGGTGCTGCTACAGCAGAAAGAATTGCTGCTCTAGAGTTGGGTGACCTTGAAGAAGCTAACCTTCTACTTGCTGAGGCTGAAGCAGCAGATTCTGAAGCTAAAAAACTTCAACCAATATATAATTTCAAGGTGGAAGAGTTTGGAAATCTACCAAAGCACTTCATCTCCATGGAACTTGTATCTAATCTTGGCAGGAAGCAGTTAGCAGAACTGGCAGCAGATGTTTCTCCTTCACTACCATGACGATTGGAAGGAAGATAGTTGGATGTTTTGTTGATAATCAATTGAAGAGTTACGATAGTGATTGCCATCTTTTTTTTTCTTCTTTTTTTTTAATGTCGGGAAACCTCTCAAAGGCAGGGCCCTTCGGACCCACCTCTGCAGAGTAAACCCTGGTCCCGTGCATCACACCCTCGGAAGTTTTTCTACACGGAACTGGTTAAATTGCTGGCTTTTCACTAGGGGGTGTGGCCCTAAATAATTGTTTGCATCCATGAGGTGTTGAACTTTGAACCTTGAAGGGAATGATATCTCAAGACCAAGGCCTCCACCACTTGGGCCAACCCCTTGGAGTTTTGTCATTTTTTTTTTTTTTTTTTTCTGTCATATATGATTTATCCAACCCTCAGATGCCTTGAAACGTGATATCTTGTGGATCGCTACAATTTTGATGATTACAGGTTTGGGATCTAGATCCTCTATATCCTCTATGTATTGTCATCTTTTGCTTCTTCTGTTTTTTTTTTTATTTTTCCTGGGCTATTGTCCTCTTTATTTTTGAATGATCTTGAGTTCTTACAATGTGATTTGTTCTTCATACAAAGTCATTTCTAACATGAAACATCTAAATTTATTTGGTGAATGCCATTGGCTAACCAGACAAGTTTGTGAATCTTAATTTATTCAAGTCAACTTGTATTTCCTTCTTTCTTTAATCTTTTCTAACAGTTCTTTTGCACACGTCTCACCTAATCCCTGGTTGAATTACTAGCTTTAAGGTGCATAAACGTGTTATCAAATTTTATAGCAATACCAGAATTTTAGTATTCTTTTGATTCAGCCAGAATTTTAATTTTGCAAGTGATGGTTCCTCAGGTCGGCTTCATCAGATCTGCATGAAATAGGAATCTCCACCCAGTAGTCTTGGTTAAGATATTAACTTATAATTAACCACTTCGTCAGATCTGCATGAACTAGGAATCTCCACCTTGTAGTCTTGGTTAAGATATTAACAAATAATTAACCACTCCTACAAGGTTTATTCCAATGTATTACCTATCCAGGAAAAAAAAAAAAGGTTTATTCCAATGTATTGTAAGCTTTAGAACACAAGCACTGTCTTCTCTTTTTGAGATTCTTTCAAGCTGGCTAGATGGTGGTTTGTTTTTGTGTGCATGTCACCGCATTTATACGTAACTAGCTTGTTATTTTTTTTATAAAAAAATCTTTTAAGAGCAATGCTATACTTTCACACTTTTATTCCTACTTTGCTAATGTGACACTCTTTGTAACCCTTGAATCTTTTTTTATTTTTTTGAAATAAGGGTTGATCCAAAAGCTGATTGGTAGTTTCACATTAGCAAGGTGAAATAAAAGTATAGTATTTCTCTTATTGTAATTTTTTGTTTCCTCGTATTATAATGTTATTAGGTGGGAGGAGAGCTGGACGATGTTGATGGTATTGAATCTTTTGAGACCAAGAGCTACTAGGGTCTATAGTGGTCAACAGTGACGATGGTGTTAAATTGTTAATAGCAACTACAACTATAATGGTCAGGGTTGGACGTGAACAAAGAGGAAAATGGGTGTGGTAAGTGATGAGAGAGTACATAATTCAGTGTTCTTGAAGATAATAACTTCAGTGTGGTCCTGCAAAACAGAAGGCTTTTTTGCTCACCATTCAAACCTTGCCACGTCAACTTGGAACAAAATAAACCTATACTAACAAAACACAGGATTATATGAGAAAACAAAACTTCAAAATTAATTAAAAAAAAAAAAATTAGAAGGGGTGGCTGCCAACCTACAACTACCACAAGTGGGGTGGGGGTGGGTGGCCACGTGCCACCCCTGAGCCCGAGGTGGCTCGCACAGCCATCCCAAATCTGGTCAGGGGTGGTCACGCGGCTGATATTGTTTTCAAGCGAAGAAAGTCCACCACAATTACAGGAAAAACCGGTTCTTGGATGCTGATAATGATGAAAAAGACATTAGCCCGAGAAAAAGATGTGGGTTTTGGTTGTTTCTCTACTTCTCTTCTTCTTCTTCCACTTCTTCATCTTCTTCAAAGCCCAGTGCTCCCAAGGCTATGGACAAGAGCTTCAGAGAAAACACCCATATCAGAACTTTGACAGTAAATGGTACAGTGGGGAAGCAGAAGGAAAAGTGTCTGGGGTCCTCTTTGGGAAAGAAAACTTAAATTTAGGAAGAAGATGAAGATAGTCGCAATAGCCAAGGTGTCACCGCTTCAACCTCGTCTTTCAAGCGGAAGGTTTCAAGATCCAAATCTGTTGGGTGTGGAAGCAAGCCACCCCCAGCCCAGGGGTGGCTCGTGCGAGCCACCCTTCTAATTTGTTTTTTTGAAAAATTAATTTTTTAAGTTATTTTTTTCCTCAAACCTGGTATAACTCAGTGTAGTTGTGTTTATTTCCTAAACTTAAGTCTAGTAAGATTGGCATAGGTGTCACTTTTTGATTGGTAGCACAAAACCCCCCCTTCATGCCACGACCAAACAGAAAATGCTCTCGTTCTTGAATCTCAAAACAATAACAAAAGTTGTTGCATGAGCAAGCGAAAGCAGTCTTAGGCCGAGCAATGTAGGCCTACAACCGAAATGCACGCTAAAGAAAAGCCACTTCAAATAAGTTGAATTTGGGCCACATGAAGAACTTGCTATTATGAAGACCCAAATGGTTATATTTTTTTTGATAAGTAATAATCAAGTTTTATTAAAAACATAAGGCGCCCTTACGTACACTGGAAGTATACTGACTGAAACACCTCACTAGAAAAAAGGAGCCGAACACCCAATTTAACCCAGACAAGAACCCCAACAAACCCACCCAAAGCCCTTGGTTATATTTACAAGGGCAAAATTGTCTTTTCATATTTTTTGGACAATTTACCTTTCAAATAAAATTAACTGGATTCCTTCCAGTTCATTTGAATTGAAGAGGATCCAAATTCCCTGGTGGGAGCTGGTGTTGAGGAGGGAATAAAAATACAGTTTCTTTATTGTCAGCTTTGTGATAAAAGGGATTGAGTTTCGATACAATAGTTTTTATTTATATAAACTGTTGACTTAATTTGACAATTTAGATCGCGATAACACAAAAAAAAAAAAAAAAAAAAAATGAGGCTGAAGCATCACCCTTGACCACAATGGTGGTTCCCTCTCCCTTTCCTAAAAAGCTGCTATGCCAACCAAATCCGTTATTGGGGTGGCTGAATTAATCCCTATGGCTAAATGGGTTGGTTATCCACCCTAACCGCCACCCCTTTTTTTTTTGATCGAAGAGTTATCGCAGTCAAGCAAGTAAAATGCAACTCAAATTTTTGCAATAGCAAAAATGGTTTTACCCCTTACCCTTATTACAGTTGGTTGGGGTAGAGTCTAAAAAAAAAAATAAAAAAAAAAACTTCAAAATCCAGAGAAGAACCAAATTGAGAAACCCGTAGCTACATACAACTTACAAGAGAAGCTTTTTTACAGACCAAGTAGTTGTTGAGTGGTTGAAATGCCACCACGGGGTGAGTTGACCCAAAAAAAAAATAATAAGTAAAGGAAAGTGGGTCTTGAGACGAGGGAGATCCTAGTCTAAGAGAAAAAAGAAAGTTCAAGAGAGGGAAAAGAAACAGTGGAGAAGTGAGAAAAAGAGAGAAATCACAAGGAAGGAGCACGAAAGAAAGAAGCTGAGCGAGATAGAGAAAGTGTTGTAAGCACATAGAGAAGAAGAGGAAGAAAGAAGAAGGAGAAGAAGGAAGAAAAAGAGGAGGGTCAAGGCATAAGAAAACTGAAAAAACTACGAGGTGTAATTTTTTTCTAAGATTTTTGCAGGGGTAGGCGCCCCTGCTCGCCTCTACCTATATCCACCACCGACTAAGAGGGACTAACTACACATGCCATTTGAAAAGAGAACACGCACTGACTAAAATGGACTAACTACACATGCCATTTGAAAAGAGAACACATGCTCACCACAGGCCGAACCTAAGAACACCGCTTTCAAACGAGTGCATCTACACTTTGTTGCCCTTTTAATTGGGCTTGGTAAGTTGGTCATTTCAGAGCGTTAATGCTCTTCTCAATAAATTTGCTCTCCATTTAAGCTAAAAAAAATTATCTTTGACTATTTTAGCTACTTATTTTTTTCAAAAAACTTACATTCCACTTTTTATTTTAATTATTCACTTTCATTACTACGTTTAAATACTTTCTCAAAAAAAAAAAAATTTATTCTTTATTACAACTAGAGAATATTAGAGATTAAAAATGCTTTGTTTTTACATTAGTGAGTAAAAAGTGCTCACCAAATTTGGTGAGCATTATAACAACTCATCAATTGTTTTTCTAAATTGCTGAACTAAATGCAACTCCTTTTGCTCCCATTTTAACAACTCGACTAACCAAACTTTGGCTAGCCATATGAAAATGCTACCAAATCTAAAGCTGATGTGCCAAGTGATCAAAGAAAAGAACTAGTTATAATTGATTGAGCTCGGTCAGACATTGGGATCTGATCCAATCAAATTCGATTACCATTTCAATCTATATCTACTATGGCTGGACCGAATTCAGAGTAAGATAGATTCATATAAAAAATCAGTAAATAAACATATTACTTTCTAGAGAATGGTGGTAATGGTCATGAACCTATTTGTGGTGAAATCTATGCCAGAAAACAAAACAAAATAAAACGGTATTTCAATTGAACCCAAATGAAATTTTTTCAGTTTTTCTTATACCCTTTCGTACAATAAGATAGCTACATTTAGTGGCAAAAGCAACATAAAGGGCAAACAATTAGCCCCAGCACTTGGTATGTCCCAGAAGTTTGCCTCTGCAGTTACAAGCAGCAGGACACAAGCCACTTTTATTGCGAATCAAATAGAGAGAGAGAGAGAGAGAGAGACCCGTGACAATAAATATTACACAGCAGCGGCAGTGTGAATTACCTACCTCCTCTTCCCCGTATGTATCATGCAGAAAAAGAATGAAAGAGAGCTCTGTTGCAGCTGCTCCCAACAGTCTCTCACCTCCGACAAAAGCTTACAAACAGCAGCCAGCTAGCTCATGTTTGAGACCCTTTGGAATTTCCCTCCACCAAAGCGACGAAACGAGGAGTCGAAAAGAGGTATCCACGCCCATCACACGCAATTAATCTACAGTTGGCAGACCCCATCACACCAAACATATTTCTTGGTTGTATCATCAATCAAAAGATAAATATTCTATAATCTATCACCCGCATCTACTAGCCCAAGGAGTGAATGCGCTGCTAGTTACAGTCCAACCCACATTCTTCTAGAACCGGACCATTTGACTTGGCCAAGAATGGATCAATTCGAACCCACAAAAGGGAGAAGATGGAAGCAAGCAAAATTGACCAAACAATAATAATTGTGGGAGTCCTGTTCTGCCTGCCCAGCAGACCCTTTAGGAAAGGATAGAGGTGAACAATCACCCAGAAGGCGAAGAAGAGTTTACCAAACAGAGGCCCCCAGGACTCGTACCCATTATTTATTGCGTTGGACACTCCGGCGACCACACCAATGAGGTTTATTATTAGCAGTGTTGTTGGTGGGATGAGCAAAGTGGTCCACTTAAATGCGTATAGCTCTGAGAATTCTGCGTCATCCCCTGCTTTTGATGTCACAGTGAAGTTCGTATCGACACCAGCTAAAACCTTTAACAACCCCTGGAATACAGCAAATAAATGTGCTGAAACCCCTCCAATCACCCAAAACTGCTCATTTCTCCACCACTCATCGATTCCGACTCCACTCCATCTCATTTCCAGTATACTTGTCGCAAAGATACAAATGAAAAGAGACAGAAACCACAAGCTAGCAACATTGCTGAGCTGCAATATGAACAAAACTCTATTAAATCTACTACACGTATTTCTCAAGTAACATTATAATAAAAGCAAAATGTCCTGTCAACAATCAAACATATAAAACTCATACCTCAGGAGTGATGAATTTTCCAGTGAGCAAGCACACAGCAGGTAGAGTACAATAGGCAAGCAGAGGAATTGAAGTCCATGGATATATAGTAGCATTTATATAAGACAAGCGCTCTAACCACTTCAGGCCTCCTCCATATCCATACCAGAGAGGGCAGTGCCTGCTCAAAAATATTTCAACAGAACCAAGGGCCCACCTAAGGACTTGATGCAGACGATCAGAGAGATTAATGGGAGCAGATCCTTTAAATGCAGGCCTGTCAGGGATACAATATATTGATCGCCATCCATGGCAATGCATTTTAAAACCTGTCAGTATATCTTCAGTAACCGACCCATAGATCCAGCCAACCTGGGTTGCAACAAAATTTCGGTTGAGACAAATTCAAAGGCCAAAAGGATAATGTCAAGTGAAGATGTGAGGACATGACTCCAAACTTCGCAGTTACCTCTTTTCCCCATTCAGTTTTATCTTCGTAGCCACAGCTAATGACATGGATGGCTTCTTTAAGCAGGGATGCTGGGCTAGCACTTTTCAGTGTCCCTCCGTCCTCTAGCAGAGTAGACGCAACAAACACAGAAGATTGTCCAAACTTCTTTTCTAACTTCTGCTCAGACATCAGAGTATAATTTTCACCTTCGAATCCTGCATACAAGCTCTTCCAAGTTATATAACAAGATAATTAAGCCGGATGGACGTGGTAATTAATCTTTGAAGAACTTAGCTTAATTCACCTATTACTTAAAGAAAATGATACAGAACGTTTCAGTAAGCCTTCTGTAATCTTACCCTAACACATAAAGTAGGAGCTCTCACATGTCACTTTTCCAATACATCTATCCAACACCTTAGTTTCCCAAAAAAAAAAAAAATGAAAATCCAAAAAGTTTTCTTTGCTTTGCACCTTGGAATCAGGTGAAGCATTTTTATAGAGCTTAAGCTAACCACTTGGTACTGTTCTTTATTGGGGTTCAAACTACACTATGCAGTAGGCACTGGGTGACAAAGTGAGACCTCATTTTAATAAGCTAAATTACCTTCAATCCCCTCTTCAATACCCTCCAAAGAGCACACAGGCGCAGATGCTCCCACGTCTCCTTTCCTAGAATTTCTCTTCTTTATCTCAGATTTAGGTTTGTTAGTCTTCTTCTTCCTCTTTCCAGAACAACAGCAGCCACAATAGCACCACTTCGGCAAACAGTTACACGTCCTGGTTGGTGGTTTCTTTGCTTTAGGAGCAGCATAACCGTAGAATGCCTGCCTTCTGAAGACACATCCAGTCCCAACATATATAGGTCCTTGGATGCCATCCAAACCTTTCATGTTAATCTGGAATGGAAAGCTTGCGTTTTAATTTTTGCATAAGTAGATGAACAAAGAATATGATGCATGTTTACATGTTAAACTGCATAAGAAATGCATTTGTATGAATGTTTATAAACATGCTTACATCAAAGAACACGGTGTTGCGGTTGGCGTATCGGTCATGCTTGTCAATACCATCAAACCTCTGCGGGAACTGGACATAGCACACCCTCTTTCCAAGCAGTGGATCCATCATGAAACACATTGCCTCTCTAAGAGCCTTACTATTATTGATGTAGTGATCACAATCCAAGTTCAACAGATAAGCAGCATTTGTCAGCACAGCGGAGACTCTAACCTGTTTCACAAAAATAAATATAGATCATGTTCAAGACACATAAGGTTTTGCCCAGAAAGTACATGGAGTAGAAAAAAAAAAGGCTTCTTTCAAATTACTTACCAAAGCATTCATAGCTCCAGCCTTTTTGTGGTGATTAAACCCAGGTCGCTTCTCTCTAGAAACATACACCAGGCGTGGTAATTCATTTCCATCCGTGTCATGCCCTCCACTTTGGCCAAGAAAAACCTATCAAGGATTGCACAAATGTCAGTCACAATGGGCCAATAATGAGAAATGCACAAAACGAAAAACTAAAATTAATGTACCTGAATCATCCCAGGATGATCCCTGACATTATTCCCAGGCCATGGAGTCCCGTCCTGCATTGTCCACCCTTCTTCTGGGACCTTTTGGGCCTTGGCAACCAAAGCATTGATTCGAACTTTAAACTCTTCATACTCTCTCTGCAATATGAATTGAGTAAAAAAATTTAAACATATGTTCGTCAAGGAGTAATAGGATAACTCAACGCATTGCAACTTATTACCTTCATTGCTCTCCGCTCCTTCACAAATGATGGCAGCACCTTATCTTTGAGGTAATCCATCTTTTGCGCAAAATAAAATTCAGGGGCCCGTGGCTCAATGTTGAACTTCTTACAGAAAGGGACCCACTTCTTTGCAAACTCAGATGTTTCAGACAGTGCCTCAAATGTCAGCATAGCAGCACCATCATCAGAAACATAACATGAAACCTTGTCAACAGGGTAGTCCACTGCAAGGATGGAAAGAACAGTGTTTGCAGTCACCAGAGGAGGTTCTTTCAATGGATCAACAGTACTCACAAATATGTCAACTGGACAAAGTTGAGAAGGTTGGCCTTCCTTCTCATACCTGACAAACAGGAAAAGACGCAAGGTGTGTAAACGTGCAAAATCTCTACCATAATCATGGTTGCATGAGTCAAAAGTGGTCAGATCCTTACCTCAGGGACAACCTGTCGAGATAAGTTTCCCTGTCAATAGGGAGCCACTTCGGGAATTGATCAAGAATCCATGAAATTGCAAACCAGATCTCACATATTACAGATATAAGCCACAGTGCATATGCATCATGTACAGGATGCATGACTCGATAATGGAAGAAGAATCCGAGAACCACAAGTCGAATTATGATGATCATCCGGTAAGGGTTGATTCGGCTTGATGGAATAGGCAACTTTCTAGAAAGTGGTTGTCTTGCCTCATCCATGCTGATCCACAAGAAAAAAATAATTGATTTCCCACAATTAGCATTACTCAGGTCTTCGCTATTTAAAACTATCAATTTGATTCAATTATTTGAAATATAGTGCAAGTCTAAAGGGGATTAACGGTAATGCAGTCATTTTAACCATCAGAAGTCAACTTTGAAAACATGTGTCTTAAAAGTTAGTGCAAGGCTCAGAGCCTATTAGAGTTTTAGCAGAAAGCTTGGTCCAAGCGATCATATCAGAAAAATACGGGAGAATAATTCCATTAACTGGATCAGAAAAAAGAAAAGTTTTGGGGGGCACATACAATGGTAGATCTGGGCCATCCCCATCATAGTCCCAATCTTTGCCAGAATTCTCCTTCTTCATCATCTGCAGCTTGTCTTGTTTCTGCTTCCAGCTCTCCATTCTTTCCTTCCAAGCGACACTGCCGTAGCCATAAGCAGCCAAGTCTTTGGAAGGATCCATGGATCTGGGTTGCACTGCCAATTGGGAAGACGACTAATGGTGAATATTCAAGTTTTGAGTCGATGGAAACACGCAACAAGCCAAGAACTAGCAGCTGATGGGAGCATTTGAACAAAAGCGAAAGGCATGGGAGAGCAAAGCTAAATGGGAATTACCAGGAAGGGTGGGATCTGAGAGAGGAAGGGGGTGGATCCTTTTGCCTCCACCAGCACCCCCCATGAATGAAGGGACCAAAGCATGTTGTTCAGGAGGAATATCATCAACCTGCACCAACACAACTCTAGAAGCATTAAAAGCAAAGAACGCAGAGCATACAAGGAAATCAATTAACTGATGAGTGATCAATTGAAGAAAGGCAAAAGGGTGAGAAGCAATTAAGAGTTAATATGGGAATAGCGGGTGGGGCTTACCATTTGACCGTTAGTAAGGAGAGGAACTTGGGGTGTAGAATGAAGGACATGAGGGAGATCGGAGTCGGAGGCACGGCCATAGTGAAGTATTGCGTCGGCGGCAAGAGCATGGTGCATACCCTGTTTAGTCCTCGCATCGAAATTGAATTCGTTCTCCAGGTCATCGATGTCATCTTCCTCTTCGTCCCCCTGCACTCTAGCACACCCTGCAATGTATGCCGTCCATAAGTATGAATTACATAATTTTACACACACCAAAAAAAAAAAAAAAAAAGTCTCCGAGAGCGGACCCTTGAGACGCTTGAATCTGGTTTTGCACTGAGGACAGACTTGGTTTCCTTCTCTGCGCTCATACTCGTAGCAAGTTCTGCAGATGGGAAAGGCACACTCGTTGCAGGCCACGAACAGCTCTCCGTCCACGGTTAGTCCCACGTCGTCTCCGCATATCTGGCATATTTGTCCACTTAACTGCTGCAATGGCCTTGGCTGCACCACCACAAAATCTATCTAAGTATCTACCCATCTTTCTCTTGCAAAAAGTGTGTTACTATGTGTGTCGGTGGTTACATTTCATAGCTCATTAAACAGCATATACAGCCAAAGGAAATGGCATTTGTAGACAATAGTGAGAATCCAAAAGAAAACGAAAAAGAAAGAAAGAGGGGCTTACGGCAGATTCACCGTCGCGGCGGATGACCACGAGTTCATTCCGGTTGTGAGAGCCTGCCACTAACCCCGCACTAGCTTCCATTGTTACTCTCACAAATCTCGAACCGCTTATTTATTTCCAGGACCTAGATCTGTCGACTCCAGGATCTGCTCTTCCAACTTTATAGTTGAGACTTGAGCGGAACGAAATCCATCAGGAAGGGAGTAATAGATGGCATTTCCGCCACTAAAAAGAAAAGTGCAAAAAATAGGCAGAGACAGTAGTAGTGAAGCTCTACTCCCTCATCTGCAACCTTCTAATTGATGGGCTACAGTAGAAGCTTTCTTTTCCTTTCTGGCTTTCTCTCTGATTTCCTCGCTACAAAAGAGCCACCTTCTTTTTCTTTTTTTGTGGCCCTCTCTCTCTCTCTCTCTCTCTTATCATTCCTTGCTTCTCATCTCAATATCAACAACAGCACCTAAAAACAGCGCCTAAAATATCAATCAGGATATTTCTTCTCCTTCCTCAGCTCCTCCAATAATTCAATCTTCCTTGCTTATTTTATTCGGTTGAATTTCGGTACTCTTTCCTAAAACCAATCGACTTCAATTATTATCACACCAGCAAGTTTTACTTAAACAATATGATAAATAATCAATAAATGACACTCCCAGTCCCAGCTCATTAATTATTACGCAGCTGATTTTCTCTCTCTGTCTGCAACTTTCTTTATACCACTCGTTTCTGTTTTCATCTTTTAAATTTTTCTTATCAAAAACATCTCCGCCGACACAGCTAATACGTCAATTAACCAATCCTAAGACATTACCATTGCGTTTAACGGTTAAAACTAACAAGTTAGAAGTCTGTTACGTATTTACTGCCAAGCAAAAAGTTTTTTTAAAAAAACAGTATAATTACAGGCTGGTCAGTACAATCTTTGGGAATATCTTCTTTATCAGTCAAAATAGGATCTTCCGATTTAAACTAGGGCTTAATAAGATTTATCAACAAAAAGAAAAGAAAAATACTGAATGAATTAGATTTCTTAGCGAAAAAGCAGGACTGAATCAGATTTAAATGGACAAAGACGAAGACGATCCACATAATCAACTTTCACTATAAAAAAATAAAAATGAAGCAAGAGTCATAAAGTATGACCCCGTTTAAAATAATAAATATACCAAATTTAATTAATTCAAACTGAACGAGGAGCCATTAACACATTAGTAAGTAATTGCAGTATATAATTAATAAGACAAAAACAACGCTACACATGTGGATTTAGGCGGTCACGTCGCCAAACGGTCTGCTAGCTGTATTTCTCCGTCCCCACCCCACCACATGCCTCTCTGTCTCTCTCTCTCTCTCTCTACATCTGTTCTCTACTGTAGGTTTGGGTTTGGGCACTTGGGGACTGTTTTTGACTTTACTTTTTATTTTATTTACTATTTCCTCCCTTCTGTTCCGGTGAGAACGGCGATCTCCGATCTTAAAACCCGGTCATCTTTTAGTCAATTATTGCTTTTCATCGTAAACGTTTCTCATAAAATCTTATGTCAATTTTTTCTTTTGGCTAAATTACATTTTACTCCCAAATTTTCACTTCATTTGCATTTATACTTTGACTAATTGTAATTGACCCCTATAAATTATCATTTTGTTTTTAGTTGTATATGGATTAGATTTGGCTATTAATTTTAAGCTCCTGAGCAGCATGTGAGTTCAGGGACTGACCTATAAAGCTAATTTTAGAGGTTAGTTAGGCCTGGCAAAAAGGGTTGGTGGTCGGGTTCAAGTTGGTCTGCTTGACCCGTCACCCGTTTAGCCTCATTTCGAACACAACCCATTTAGAAAAAGTGGTCGAACCATAAAAATTGGGCATGGCACAGTAAATTATTGAATCAGTAACACGACCTATTTGACACGTTTAACTTACACGTCGTATCGGGTTAATATGATCTGTTTGAAGGAATAATATAAGCATAATAACCACCAACAATAGAATCAATATTTCTCATTTGGGGCCAAAAGTTAAATTTGATAAGGACAAATCTAATTTTAAACTTAAAATATATATATATATATATATATATATATATATATATATATATATATATATATATATATATATATAACTAAAAAAAAATTGGAAAAAAAAAAAAGAAGATGAAAATATTGATCAATATATATATATATATATATATATATGTCCGCACAAGAGCAGAGAAGGATTCGAACTAGTGACTTCTATTTTGTAAGGCGTGATTTCCGGTCGATTGAGTTACCTTTTCGAGACATCTATCCCATATTCTATAACCAAATAAGAGTAACAAAAAGTTTTTTTAAAAAGGGAAAATTATAGTTTACCCTCCCAAAGTTGACAGCGTTTTCAATTCGAACAACAAAGTTTTAATTTTTGCAATCCACCCCCAAAAGTTTCAAATTTTTGCAATTTGACAAATTGTATCCAAAACTTTCCATATTGCCCCTAATTTTTATTTTTTATAAAAAAAAAAAATTAAAAATTAAAATTAAAATTAAAATTTAAGGAATTAATACATATACTTCCTTTACTGATCTGGCCAGATTTCTTGGTACTCAAATTTGTTTTTTTTTTTTCATAAAAAAAAATATAAATAAAAATAAAAATCAGGGGCAGTATGAAAATTTTGGAATAATATTGGTCGAATTGAAAAAAAAAATTGAAACTTTGTGGGGGTGGATAGCAAAAATTGAAACTTTGATGTTCGAATTGAAAAACTTTATCAACTTTAGGGGAGTAAACTATAATTTTCCCTTAAAAAAAATAAAAAATAAAAAAACAAAAAAGAGGGTTTGAAAATTTAGATTGAAGGAGGACAAATTTGTCAAAGATCGCAAAATAAATATGAGCTAAGTTTTATTTAAAAATGAAAAATAGAAAATAGAAAATAGAAAATAGAAAAGAAGTCAATTCTTTTTTCTATTTTTCTATTACCAAGAGGTGAAATGGCGAGCAGGGCAAAGGCAGCCACGATGAGCAACTTCGTGGCAGTGATAGAGAGTGAAGGTTGTAGTGTGCAGCGATGAAGAGTGAAGGCTAACGGGATCCGGTTGGATCATATCTGGTCCAAACTTGGTTGCATCTATACCTTGGTTGGGTTCCGACACAGTCTCGGCGGGTCTTTGTGAGGTTCCAGTCAGGTCCCGATAGGTCTTGGTGGGTCCCGAGTGGGTCAAGGTCTCGGTTAAGTCTCGGCGTGGTACTAATTAGGTCTCGATCAATTCCCAATAAAGTCTCGACTAGGTCCCGAGTGGGTCAAGGTCTCGGTTAAGTCTCGGCGTGGTACTAATTAGGTCTCGATCAATTCCCAATAAAGTCTCGACTAGGTCCCGACGACACTCTAGCTAGGTATGTTGATTTTAGAATGAGATAATTAAACTTGAAAAATAGTTTATGGTTTTAAAAAATGTAAACCATTTTATGAAAATGAAAGAGATTTGTTCGGCTAAACCAAAAATATTTTCTCTTGACTATAATATTACGTCGCACCAAACACAAAAAAATACAAAAAATAATTTATGTAAATCATTTTACGTCGAAACAAACGAAGCCTAAGTATTTATAAAAAGCAAAAATTTAGAAAATATTTTAAAATCATAAAGAAGCAAAACAAGAAAATCAAAAAAATAAGAGTGGGTTGAATAGAAAAAAAAACACACACACAAAATACTCAGGGTGGTTGTGGGACTACCCTTGTTGGCCGTGTTGGGAGTGGATGCATGGGAACCTCCTCTCTTTTATTTGGTTGGCGTGAAGCTCTTTCTTTATTTTTTTAATTTTTATAAATGATAAATCAACTTTCATACATGAAAAAGTGAGCATATGCTTTCTGAAAAAAAATTATATGAAAGTTTTTGTTTTAAAAAAAAGTATTTGACGTTTTGTATTTTGTTGAGTTTTTTTGTTTTTTTTTTTTTAATTTTTTTAAAAAGTATTTGACGTTTTATAATTTGTTGTTTGAAAAATATTTGCTTTTATAACATCTTTTTATTTTAATATTTTTTTAAAATGGTATTTTTGTGTTTTTTTTAAGAAAAAACTTCTGAAAGGCATTAAAAGAAAGGAAAAAAAAAAAAAAAAGAAGTCGCAAGGGCATTGATGCACGGCAGTAGAATTTACTTCTTTTTGTTTTTTCAGGGCGACAGTGGAATTTACTCAACCTCGCTTTATTTGCTGTTTGGACCCCACAATCTGTCAATACTCATACTCAGTCCTGCAGCGTGTAAGATACAGTCGATGCCATTGACAAAGGTGGTTATCGTTTGCATTCCAGCTAGTTGTAAGTAGTCGGCAGAAAGAGGACAAAGGGACGGGTTGGTGGAATGTCCCTTGGAGTAGGCCCTTGGCTGGAAATTACTATTATATTTTTCTCCTTTTCTGTGCATGCGTAGCATCTTTTATTTTACTACTTCATTTGTCATTTTCTGAATATTTTTACGGAATATTACAATTTTTCAGTCGTTTTGACAACCCGGAAAATCAAAGGGCTGGCAATTTTGACACGACCCGCGAACCCGACACGAACACGACACAAAGTTAACAGGTATTGGGTTTGGGCTTATCGGGTTCGGGTCTTAATCGGGTCTACCTGATTAAGACACGATTAAATTCGTGTTTGGCGGGTCGACCCGTCGGGTCCGCGGGTCGACTCGCCAGACACGTTTAATAAATGGGTCTGGCGGGTCAGTCGGGTCTGGCGGGTCAATCGGGTCTGGCGGGTCTCGGGTCACCCGCCAGACCCATTTAATTTTTTATTATTTTTTTTATAAAAAAACCTATGTCTAAATTCTAACTAAGTTAACCCTAACACTTACTGACTCACTCACGGCTTCATTTCACTCTTCACTTCACGACTTCACAGTTTTCACTTCACTGACATATTCCTTGTTTTTCCGTTACTTTTTATATGTGGGTCTATATATTAAAACAATATCTTTTAAATCATTATTTATATATTAAAACATTCTCTTTTAAAATTTTTTATTCTTCTTGGATGGTTAGGATAAATTTGACTAGTTCTTTGGCCTAAGAGATCCCTTTATTAAATTATTTTTTCCAATTTTGATTAAGGTTTTTTTTTTTTTTTTTTGGTTTTAACGGCTATGTCGGGTTGGGTCGGATTACCCGAATATTTTCGTGTTAAGTCGTGTCAAACCCGCTAATCCGTTTAGCTAAACGAGTCGTGTTCGTGTTTCGGGTAATCGGGTCGCTGGTCTTAACGGGTCCTAATCGGGTCTACCCAATTACCCGTTTTGCCAGCCCTTCAAACAAAACCAGCATTATTAACAACGATTTGGTCGGTTGGGTGCGCTTGGTCAATTAATTGCTCTCTCTCTCTCTCTCTCTCTTTCTCTCTACGTACGTATATCACATCATATACTAACCTAATTAGATACATCAATCGCGGAAGCTTAGGATGCAGCCAACTACAACATGACAAGTGGATGGCCAAAACTTGCAGTATTTTGATGCAACGAAGCGTTTTGAAAGATGAAGATGAAGATTGTTTGCAACACCTTCCATCTTTTTTTTTTTTTTTTTTCTACTAAAAAAAAATTGATAATATTGACAAATAATTTTTCTCATAAAAAATTTAAAACTACTTTCAATCTTCATGTCAAATTAAAATATTTTCTTTCAACTAAAACACAAAAACAACTCCTAAAACACGTTACCAAACACAACCAAAGTATGAACTTATTTGTCTTCCTCTCTGAAGAAAACGCTAACGTGAAAAGCCCTTTATGGTTTCCTCTTGAATCATCCAAACTTATAAATTGCTGAGGATCACGTTTGCAGCCAAACGAGGTTGAAAAGAGAACAAAATGTTACAAAGGTGTATTGAAGGTCCAGCAAAATACTTATGATATTTAAGTGAGGGTAGAAGGAAAACAAATTGACACGACTATAAGAGTATATGAATGCATGCTTTAGCCTTATATAAGATTCTTGTTCGCGCCTAGGTTTGGATTCACCAGCTCAAATGTTGTTAAAGGTTTTTGACTTGAGAGAGCCGTTATTTGACATCAAGAGAGAGAAAATTGACTGTGGTGCATCATATCCATCGGTATCAACTATCAAGGTATAGGTGCTAATTAATTAGAAAAAAAAAAAAAAGAAGAAGAGGTATAGGTGCTAATTCTAGAACAAGAATGATCTTCAGCCTGATTCCCCATGACCTTGGTGTCTGTTGATAAGCTGTTGGGCCCTTCGTCAGACAAACCTGATGGGCCAGAGGGGAGCCGGCCTAAAAAGCTTGCAGTGCATTATATCATCCATTCATCCT
This sequence comes from Corylus avellana, assembly GCF_901000735.1. NCBI lineage: Eukaryota > Viridiplantae > Streptophyta > Magnoliopsida > Fagales > Betulaceae > Corylus > Corylus avellana. Next base: position 25,693,548 of record NC_081548.1, on the reverse strand, counting down.
GATGTCAGGTTCTTTATCCGCATATCTCCCTATAGTATTTAGCAAGCAGGCGCGGACTCCAGGTTCTTTTTCTTCCCTCTTCTTCGGCCCAAGGCTTCTAATGTCTGAGGACCCTAGCAATTGCGTAGTAAGTTGGGCCCAAATAAGGAAATTCCTTTCCTTTCCCAAGCCCAAAATAAAAAGAGAGAAAAAGAAAATACAGAGATTATAGCAGAAACACAAAAAACCAAGAAGAAGTAAATTTCAAGTATATAAGTAGTACTAGTAATAAAGACCTTAAAAGGGCTCGTTTTTTGGCCGCGAGAGAGAGGGAGAGAAGAAACAATTCTCCGTCGTTGCATCCAGGTCAGGTAATAACTATCCATAACCCTAACCCTAACACCACTGGACCTTATCTTGTTACTGCAACGATTAGTAGATTTAATAGATCGCTGTAGTCCTCAATGTTTCTCAAATTACTTAATTTGAAAGCAGGTAAGATAGGGTTTCGACGTTTGACAATTGAAACAGATCAATATCAGAATTAGCTTTGTGAATCAGCCACCTTTTCTCTCTCAGCTAGCGCATTATCTCTGATCATATATGTGCGAATCACACGCACATACACTTTATATTTATTTGATCCTTTTATGAAGAATTTGTTGCAATAACATAGATTGGAATTAGTAGTCTTCTAATAGGGACTGATAGTCGATAGACCATTCCTCCAGTAAATTGTTTAATACATAAGGAAAGAAAAAAATTTCTAAAAAATCTGAATTTGCGTCGGAATATCTTTACTAGAGTGTTTGTATTTTCTGAGACAAAACCGAAAAATTAAAACAAAAAACAAGGAATAAACTTCTGCAATCTGCTCTCACTGAAACATTGCCTTGATGATTCATTTCTATCAGTTATATCCCGCATAATTTGCACATCATGTTTTTCTGTTTCTTGAGTTGAGCAATCTGCATAGGCAATTTATTTACCTCTCTCCTGCCCTCTATCTTCCCTTGGTTCAGGTTATTTCTTGAAGTCATGGTTTCTTCAACAGCCCTTCTTCACGAACTCGACTCTTCTTTTTTCTCCAAAAAAAGGCTAAAGGTTTCAAATTTTGAATACCAACATCAAGATTCACGTATATGTCTTGGCAATCATGATGATATTGCCTCATCCATGCAGCCTACTGCAGAAGGGTACTCTTCTCATGGGTATTATATACATTGCATGACTGCTTCGAATTCCTACCTATTTTACTGCTGTTGTAATCATATTGACAAAACTTCTTCAGGTGTCCGGATCTCGGTCATGTTTCTCCGACTTGCTGTAATTTGGATGAAAAATTTGTTTCAAGTTCTGCAATGGAGATGAACTGCCAGTCAAATGGAAATGGCAGTGAGATTCCACAGCCCTGTAGTTCAGGGGGGACTTCATACCAGGAGAAGAGTTATTCTACATTTGTACCGCCTGCTTTTGTGAGTGGCTGGATGTACCTTAATGAACAAGGGCAAATGTGTGGCCCCTATATTCAGCAGCAGTTGTACGAGGGTTTATCTACTGGTTTCTTGCCGGATGAGCTTCCTGTGTATCCTGTGGTAAATGGGTCGTTGATGAACCCTGTACCATTGAAGTACTTCAAGGAGTTTCCTGATCATGTTGCCACTGGTTTTGCATATCTGAGAATGGGAACCTCAAGCACAACCACTTCAACAAATTGTCTTACCTCTTGCCCTAGTGTTTATTCAGAGTTACAGTCAGTTTCCCAATTACCTGCCAACAGCAGTTATAGGTCAAATCGGCTGATGTTAAACTTTGATGCTGTTAATATTACATCGTATCAGCTACCGGTATTCTTTTGGGTTCTTTGAGCCATTTTTGTTTTGTTTTTCCAAGAAAGGCATTTTGATTTGTGTTCTACCAGATGAAGTACATCTTAATAATTTGCTGGTATATATATATATATATATATTAATTTAGATCTTCTATTCCAGTCAGGTGATGAGTCTTGTTGGTTGTACGAGGATGATGAGGGGAAGAAACTTGGGCCACATTCTCTTTTAGAACTACATTCTTGGCATCACTATGGATATTTCCCGGATTCATTAATGGTAAAGTATGAATTCATTATATCATGATGTAAGGGGATTGCATTCACTGCAGAGGCCATTGGGTTTTCTATGATATAGTATTATTGCCCTTTGAATGGTTAATTAATGTAATCTAACTTGTTTGTTTGCAAGAATACCTGAAAAGTGAAACTGAACCGGTCGCTAATCTGGTTATATGTTATTGGGAGTGGAAAACCTTGAAGTGTTGATGATGTGTTTTATTGGAACTGAGTGCTTCCAACTGTTGTGTCTTATGCCAATTTGTTTTATGGCATGGATTATCTTTAAACAGCTCTGTCTCATGTCATATTCGGGATAGATTTCCTTTCAGGCCTAGCCTACTGCAATGCCTTTCATGAAAGGTTGGAGATTCTTATGGTGAAAAGTAAAAAGTGGTAAATTGTTATGGAAGGTTGTTATTTGATTGCCTAGAGTATGTGGATGAAGAGAAACATACTATACCTCTCTGCCTAATTGTGGCAACAAACATCCCTCACCTCCCTCCTACTATAAAAACCTTCTGCTTGACTTAATTAGTTAGATAATTCTACTAAAACGGAGAGAAAAAGAAGGGGTGGGGGGTAAAAAGAAAAAGAGTTGAATGCGTTACTCATTTTGTCAGTGATTTCTATCTTCTGGTGTATTGATGGTCTTTTGTTTGCTTGGATCTATTTTTTGCTACCTGTTTAGTATGCTTCTATTTGTTGCTTCTCACTATGGTACTTTGATGACTTCTTTTTGCAGATATATCATATTGAAAATAAGTTTAAACCCTTAACCTTGCTATCTATGATAAATGCATGGAATACTGGTGGACATGAAACTGTCTCCACATCTGTTGCAAAAACCAATGAGACTAGCCCTTCGCTATGCTTCATTTCTGAAATTTCTGAAGGAGTTTCTTCCCAACTGCATTCTGGCATTATGAAAGCGGCTCGTAGAGTTGTGCTAGATGAGATTATCAGCAACGTTATGGGAGAGTTTGTTACTATAAAGAAAGCTCAAAGACGTCTTAAGCTTGACTCGGTTAATCAGGCTGCCCAAACTTGCTCTTTGAATGGCACAATGGTAATGCATACAATTGCTGAAGAGAAAACTGATGCTGCAACTTATATTTTACCTGATAATTTAATATGTTTTGCTTTGGCAGTCTGAAATTGCTGGGGAAATGAAGGATTGTGCTTCGTCTGCATGTGAGGCTGCAGCCTCTATTTCTAATGCTTACCAGACACGAATTGATAAAACCTCAACAAAATGTCCAGCAAACACTAAATCTGTTGGAAGCGTTGAAAACTTTTGGGGTTCTTATACAGTTGTTCGTGGAATGCTCTTTGATTATTGCATGCAAGTCATGTGGAATGCTGTCTTTTATGATACTGTAGCAGAGTATACCTCTGCCTGGAGAAAGAGAAAAGTTTGGTCAGGCTATCCAAAATTTAAGATACCTGTTGGTGAATTTAGGGATCGTGGCCAGAAGCCTGAAACACAAACTGATGAAGATGTAATTAGAATACTTGAGGTTCCTTTTCTTATTTTTGCAGTGCTTTTGTTGTGCATATTACAATTTTTTTTTAATGGTTTTACAGTTGCTGCCCTGGAAAGAATCTGCCTGTGATGTTGATTGCCCTCCTGGTTTTGAACTGGCGGCAATGGTTACGGATGATCATGCCCAGTCAACAACCATCATGTCCTCGTCAGCTCTTGTAGGTGGAAGTTCAACTACAGAGAAATGCTCGTTATCCACTGATCATATATATTCAGACATGACATGTATCTTAAAATGTGTAGAAGATGAGCTTCATTTTTCTGCGAAGGTGTCTTTGGCAGAATATCTTGAAAGTTTTGTGGAGGAGGAAGTGAGGAAATCCTTCAACTCTCGAGAGGATGACAAACTGAATGAGGTACCTTGGCTTTTCCTTGTATTATTCGAACCCCCTCTGCCCCAATGTTGTTACAATTTTAATGGTAGTGGGTGTGTGTGTGTTGAGTTTGTGGTCATTTTCCTTGTATGATTGGGGAAATCCTTCAACTCTGGAGAGGATGACAAATTGAATGAGGTAACTTGGCTTTGTTTTCCCTTGTATTAATCGAACCCCCTCCACCTCAATGTTGTTACAATTTGAATGGTAGTGGGTGTGTGTGTGTGTTGCGTTTGTGGTCATCTTCCTTGTGTTGAAGGAACTTTCTTTTGCTGCAGAATACTGTTGATTCTCTCATTCAGTGCCTTGATACAAGTGAATATGGTTCTCCAGACATTTGTGATGAGTTAAGGACCGGTGGAACTGAAACATCTAACAATTATCTGTCACAAGCCGCAAAACCCATTAATCAGTCTTTATCTGAAAATTGTATGTCAAATTTGTTGGAAAAAGTGTTTAAGGATTTGTGCACACATCTTGATGATATAGTTGATCACAAAGACATTGATGAGCCACCAACCCCTGGATTTGAAGATAATCCAAAAACTCTTGTTCCATCGCATATATGTAAGTTTCGACCCTCGAAGTCGGATGAATGTATCCCCAAGATTGGAGAATATGTTGCAATGGCAATGTGTCGGCAGAAGTTGCATGACGATGTTCTTAGAGAATGGAAATCCTCGTTCATTGATACTTCTCTTCATCAGTGTCTTATATCATGGCATGCTTCAAAGAACCCCTGTGAACCTGATGGCAATGAGGTGACACTCATCAATCTAAGTTTTGTTTATAAGTTCTCCTACACATCTGTTCAACTACCTTTGTTGGTTCCCTCTCTCTATGCATGTTTATTTGCTGGAAGTATCCTAATTTCTGTAACTTCGGACTGATGCTTGTACTTTATTTTAGGAAGGAGCATTCGATGCAAGTAAATCACATGCTGGTGATTCTCCTACTTTAATAGGCAAGCACATTCATGGTCCTGGCTCTTCGAAAGTTCCCCAGGTGATTGGAAAATATACATATTTCCGCAAGAAAAAGTTGCCAAGGAAAAAGTTGGGATCTTCTCAGCATCCAGTTCCACTTGATGCTGGAGCAAGGGGTCAATCTGCTGAAAAGTCTAGGAAACATGCTGCTGGTGACGTGTCTGAGACTGTAGAAGTTCAAATTGCTGTTGTGAGCCCTAAAAAGCTGGGACCAAATAAAAGCCGGACTGAATTATCTGTAAATGCTAAGTCCGCACGAGTCATTATTAAAAGTAGTCTGCCTGGTGATCGGTCATCAACCAAGAAGACAAGTGGTCAAAAAGGAATGAAGGTTGCTCGTACAGTTCAAAGTATGTCACTTTGTTTATTACTTATTTTGGTAGCCTCAAGTTTCTGACGATTATGAATTTATCTGATATTAACACTATTAACTATTTTATCAGATAATAAGGTCTCAAAAGATGCTGCTAAACCTAGCAGGGATAGAGCTTCGGCCTTATTTAAGAATTGTAATGATATTGAGAAGTTTGTTGATCGCAATGGCCATGACGTTGCAAGTCAGGAAGAGTTTAGTGGTAATTGCTCCAAAAATAAATATGCTGAAGTGTCAAGAGTGTTCTTATTTTCTATTTTTGTTCATCTTTATCTCGAGTACTGATATAAGGAGGACTAGAGTCCTCCCAAATATGACGTGACTTTTAAAATCACCATTGAATTTGAGATGATCATTGTTGAATTTTGATCTATTGGTGATTTTAAATGCTACATCACATTTGAGAGAATTCTAGTCATCCTTATATTATTACTCATTTGTCTGACTTGACATGCATGTTTCCCCATAAACTTAGAAGTTTATGCATAATCCTAGGCATTTTAAGGATTTCTGTTCATTTGTACAGCAACTAGAGTGTCAAAGATAAAAAGAAAGCATCTAATGGATAGTGTGCCATCGACGCGTCCCACTAAGGTTTCAAAAGCCGCTGAGGGAGCTGCCAAACAAGCAGCATGTAGAGAGGTTGCAGTACAAAAGACCAAGTCCAGTAAATCCAGGACATTAAAGCCCTGCCCTAGATCTGATGGTTGTGCTCGGTCATCAATTAATGGCTGGGAATGGCATAGATGGTCGCTGAGTGCAAGCCCTGCTGAAAGAGCTCGTGTGAGGGGAGTTCAGTCTGTTCATACCAAGTATTTTGGTCCTGAGGTGAACGCTTCTCAGTGGTCAAATGGTAAGGGTCTTTCAGCAAGAACAAACAGGGTGAAGCTGCGCAATCTTCTTGCTGCTGTGGAGGGTGCTGACCTTTTGAAATCCACTCAATTAAAGGTGATTTAAGAATTAATTTTCTTGGAATTTTTTACCACCTTTGATCATTATTAAGCGTCTGTTGTTGCTTGCCAGGCAAGGAAGAAGCGCCTACGGTTCCAGCGCAGCAAGATACATGATTGGGGTCTTGTTGCCCTAGAGGCAATTGAGGCAGATGACTTTGTCATTGAATATGTCGGAGAACTAATTCGTCCCAGGGTAGATTTGACATTATGTTTTCAATTACTATTCGCCTTACTTTTCTATAGAATGCCTTAAGCAATTTTTAACTTATTCACTGGCTAACCTAAGTTCCTTGATTTCGCAGATATCTGATATACGTGAACGTCATTATGAGAAGATGGGAATTGGCAGCAGTTATCTTTTTAGACTTGATGATGGTTATGTGGTTAGTATAGCAATAATGATTCTTGTGTTGAGCTCAATGTGCTTGTTTAGGGTACTTTATATATGGCACGCAGTAGCTGGAATTATTGTGCCAATGTGTGCCTTAAGCTTCTGATCCCCATGCTGAAAAAAAGAAGGAAAAAAAGTGTAAACAGCCTGCTAAAACACTTGCACAAAGAAACACAGGAAAAAAAAAGGTGTTTTAGCTTCGAACAAACTAATTTTTTATCTTCAAAAGCTTTCAAGAAAGACCTCTCCATGGTCGGGGACCGTCTGTTGGTATATTTTGAGCTTTGCTTGCTGAGTATATGTTGACTTTATGACCTATTAAATTGAGGTGGTTGAGCCCATGGTTTAAATAAATGTTGCTGGCCCTGAACCTGTACGGATTATTTTTGACATGAAAGTACATGTTTAATTATGTAAAGATTTTCTAAAGCACCTTTTTTGCTGTTTTTTAATTGAATTATTATGTTACATTCTTTTATATTATTTGATATTATAATTTAAATGGGCTTGTGCGTTTGTGGCCTTTGTCTGATAAATTCTCTTTTAAACATGTCTAGGTTGATGCTACAAAGCGTGGCGGAATTGCTAGATTTATAAACCATTCTTGTGAGGTATCTTTTGTAAAATATCTGTGAATTTATTTTATCAAATAAAAAATGATTTATTTCCCTCATATTTTGAGTTATATGCTTTTCAGCCTAACTGCTACACCAAGGTCATAACTGTTGAAGGACAAAAAAAGATTTTCATTTATGCAAAACGGCATATAGCTGCTGGTGAAGAAATTACTTACAATTACAAGTTTCCTTTGGAGGAGAAAAAAATCCCCTGCAACTGCGGTTCTAGGAAGTATGATTTAATATTTTCTCTTATTGTGTGCTTTACTGTGCATCATTCTTGAAGGCTTTGGTTGCTACTAAACAAGGGTTACTGTAATGTAAATTTCTTCACAATATAAATCTTACAAGGCTATTGATGCCGATTGTAGTGAGATGTCAGAGAATCTAAAATTTGTAGTTATTTGGGCATACAACTCTTGTGCTGTACTTATTTTAAAAAATTTCTCTTTCTTTCAGGTGCCGTAGATCAATGAATTAGGAAATTGTTTGAGTTGCCAATCCTGGTATGTACTGTGCTTAATAGTTTCTTAAAGTAGGTTTTGTGCTAAGATTCATGGTTTTAACTCTTACCCGTGATTCAGTGATTTTGCAGGCCATTCTTTTGGATTTTGGTTCTGATAATGTTGAGTTGGCTATGATCTTGCCGTAGGTATGCTTTCGTAGTCCTCAATTTATTATCTATTCAAGTGCATCTTACTTCATTATGTGCTGCTGCATGTCATTTTAATCATTGGCCCTTATGTTTTAAAAGTTTAGTTGAGAAAATGTGTTTAGCAGTGAAGATGCTACATTTATGCCTCTGGAGAACTCTTGATACTTGAAATAATCTGACCATGTGCTGATTGGTGGCTGAATGCATCATTGCAGAAATTTCCTGCTGCGGAGAATTTGTATTGTTGGTTGCATGTTATGCATCATGGCATACACTTAAACAGACTCAGCTGGAATTTTAGTGCTCTAATGGGGCACAGAAAGTTCCCATGGTCATGTAGGCATCATGGCATGTACTCAGGAGATTCTTTTGGAATTTTATTGCCGTAGTGAGGCATAGAAGGTGTTTCTGGTGATGTTGGCTAGTTGCTTTTGCTACAAATTTGGGTGAGCTGACCCATGGCCCAAGTTCTTTGTTATATTTATACAAGTTGATGTAATTCTTCTTCTGTAAAATTTAGCGCTGAAGAATTAACTAATAGTAAGAGATAAGAAAGCTACTCATTCCAGCTAATTAGCAAATACATTGACCAAATAGCATGTGGCTACTTTGGGCCTTGAATGGGCCAGATTGTACCACCGTGTGCAATTTGTATATTTGTTATGGTTTGCCATAGCTGGTGAAAGGGAATGATGCAATAATTGAAATTCTGTTCAGTTGGTTTTTGTGCACAGTTACATTTTGTTGACCCTTTGAGATTCATTTTTGTAAATTCACGTACAGGAATTTCTTCTAATAATCTCTTATATGAATTAGAGGGATCTTTTAGGGGAAGATGATCTAATTATCCCTTTCATATATAGCTGAAAAATGTTCTGGCTTCTGAAGAGTTGTTAATATGTTATTTATGTGCAAGAAATATTTTTTTGGTTACTTTTTTCCCCTTTATTTTTAGTTGGATGAGCGAACACACTTTTTAATGGGCACGCAATTTTGTTCTTACTGTAGCTTGGCTCTCTTGGAGGTGTTGGGGTATTCGCCTGCTGTTAGTAGTTTCACACTAACATGATGAATGAGTTGGAGCAGAGTCCTTTGGTAGGGTTTATCATCAGTTGTATGTTTCCTCGTCACTACACTGTTTTAACAGAAGTTGAATATTATAATCTTTCAACTTATATCTTTTTGTACAATCTGTATCATCTTTTAAATATGGGGTTATAATTTTTGTACAATTTCTACCGTCTTTTACATATGGGTTTATACTTTGCATGTAAAGTTGTTTATTCACATAATTAAATGCTTCCATATATTCACCTCCTATTATCAGTCTTCCCCCTGTTATTCCATTCTTTTGGAGTTTATCCATTTGATATCTGTGTTTGACCTGTGTCAGCACCACATTGACTGTCTTCTATGTAATATAGTTCTTCACAAATTTGGAAAACGCTGGGTGCCAAACAATTTCAATTTGCATTGTGTTATATATGTTGTGTCCATGATAGTCGGTACCTTTCCACTTGTTCTACTGTTGCTGCGATAGCATTGCATCACTTTTGCAGTAAGACTAAGAGCGGTACCGTTAACTAGCTCCACCTCAAATTAGCAGTTTTGCCCGAGAGGTTAAGGGGGAAGACTTAAGATCTTCTGCATGTTAAATACTTATCAAAAAAAAAAAAAACTATGTCCACCTCATAAATCTAGTGGTTTACACCTTGAACAGCCAACTTGCCAAAGCTACCAAACTATGTGCACCAGCAGCCATTGAGTGGTATTATATCTTCTAGATGTGCTTTTCGATTATATGGCCACAGGTCTAATGTGTTTTTTTTTCTTCCTTTCTTTTAGATAATGTCTAAGTTTTTTTCTTCTTGGCTTGCCATCTAGGGATTATAAGCCAACCTCTGTTTTTTAATGAAATTACCATAAATCCAATTGAGCTAGCAAGCGGTCTTTTCTTCCCCCATGGACCATACTTATCTTTTGATGGAAGAAATTGGGTTTTCGACTGCTATTGGGCTTGTAAATTATCAAATTGCATGACTTGCGGGCACTGATGCAAGTGTTATGTTGTTTCAGGCGACACAGCTCATAGGTGTAAACAAAAGCTGGATAATGTGATTATGGTGGTCGTTATTGTTTAGACTTCTGCCTACTTGTCGAAGATGAATTACTGACCCATGTGCATTCTTGTAGATATCTCTCTGTTGCAGATGAGTTTCTCCCCTTAGAAACTGTAAATCAGTTTATTGTTTTCTTTGCCACATGACATTTTGGAATATCAATTTTTTGTACAAACATGCATTATTCTTTTTTCTTCCAATATATACAAAAAAAAAAAGTGTCAAACATTGGAATACCAATGTTATGTTGGTTATTTATAGTTACTAGTAAAAACTGTTCTTTCCATGCAACTCAAAACTGTGTATTGACTTTGCCTCTTGTGTTATATGTTGAAAAAGAAAAAAGAAAAGAAAGGAATTAAACTGGAATTCGTTTCATGTCGATAGCTAATATTAATCACAGGAAGGGCTCAGGCAAAGCCACCGATTATTTGATGTGTTTGATGGTCAGGTTTGCATTTTGAGCAACAATCTCGATTGCTGGAATTGGTCATATTCTGTGTGGTTGATCTAATCCCAAGTCCAGCTTTCATTGAGATGACTATTAATGAAAGCCCTTCAAGCAATTGCGATTTTGTCGTAGCTTTTTGGATCAAATGAGAAAAGAAAAGGAAAAAAATAAAAAAATAAAAAAATAAAATAAAATAAAAGCGTTTTACTTGCTACTGCTAGTTCCTTGGGCTAATGCCCATTTTATACCAGGTAATTGTGGTTTTAAAGATGAGTGGAAAACACACCAGGTGATTTTATGGTTTTAAGGCAGTGGAAGTGGCAGCAAATGAATGGGGTTAGTTATATTTCTTGCATGCAAAAACAACTTATTATCATTGCTAGAGTTTGAACTCTAGTGGTTTTTTTATGACAATCATGTAACCCCAAATCGCCAGTGGTGTTAAATGTGGTCAATTACTTATGCAACTCTAAACCGTTAGTTGGGGATTACGGTTAGCCAGGAGAAGCTGCATGGGAACATTTTGTCTTGTGCTATTTTTCTCTACGAAATCTATAGATTACACCCGAGCTCCCTGTCTTCTTTATTTAGTTTGTTTCCCTTTACGTTAGTTTTTGTGGTTGCAGGAGTAGATCAACTAGGAACACCACCTTACCTGCTGGGCGGAGGTCTGTTTGTGTCCTCTGGCTCTGGTATGTTTCCTTTCCCTTCCTATATCATCGTTGGTGCTGTATATTTCTTGCGACGCCCAAATTTTTTGACTTGAATAAACGATGAAGGTGGGATCCGAAATATTTTACCACATGGCAATTATCAAGCAAGATGCTGACGGTTGATGAAACGTTTTTTTTTTTTTTTTCTTTTTTGAAAAAAGGAAAAGACAGAATGAGTGGCCATTGTGCAGAGGCATTGGACTCGCAAACGAGAATACATTGAACAATATTTATACCTTTGAACCACTGGTCCAGCGTGGCTGTCCTAGACCAGCTTATTTTCCAGTCTCATTGAACTGACAAATATGATTTTGCAAAAAGCTTTAGTAACTGGTGATGACAACCATTAATCAAAAAAGAAAGAAAAAGCTAGCCATGAAAATCAGTTTAACCATAAATTGGTTCTTTACAGATCCTATTTGATGCGACGATTCAAATTTATATATATATATTTGTTTATGGGAGCTCGCGACATTGTTCTGGGCTTTCGTGGAAAAACTGATTTTCACTTGGTTGAACTGGCAATATAAATTACCAACTTTTAAATACAGAACTCATTTATATATATATATATTCGTTTCAATTGGTTGAACTGGCACTATAACCTGCACACAATGGCTGTTTTCATATCATTTTTGGTTTTTAGTACCCAATGAACAATTTCCTCTTTTTGCGCATCAGCGTTATAGGATTATTTAACGCACCATCTTTTGAATTTGAATCCCTTGCCCAAAAAGAAGGGAGTGTGAATAATATAGGGGAATTGTAAGAAGGTTTTTTGTCCGAGTAAGAGAGCTCTCTTGCCTTTGCAAAGGGCCCCATAAGTGAGCTCTTTGCTCGGGCAAGGGAGCTTCTCTCACACACCCCTGCCCAAAGATGGAGGCGGATTCTCAATTGTAGGGATCCCTGGGATCCTGCCCCATGTTTTACACCTTCCTTTGCATATCACATTAGACGTGTGCAAGACGTATAACGTTGAAAAAAGAAAAGAAAGGAAAACTTGGTTAAGTGTGCTTAAATGAGGATAGTTTACAACCCCAAAAAATATTATCATTTTTTGGCCTATGAGTGTATTAATTTGGTTGCATGCATGTTACTTTGCTTGTAATAGTCCCTAGCTAAGTTGATTGAGTGAAATGGCTTGCATTGCACAAGTTCTTAATCTTGACATTGCTTAATCATCTTTTCTCAAATTAAGCGTATCAATCTGATGTGCCTCACAATTTTTCTAATTTTTATAAGTAACTCCGCCTGTGTTTTCTTTAATCTCTTGTATTTACACAGCCGGTCCCAAGCCCGGATAAAGGAGGAGGGTTGTGAAAGTTCGTAACACATATGAAAATTGTGTTCGTATATATGAATATAGATTCTAGGAGGCTTTTTGGATGGAATTGAATGTTAAAGAGGATTGGGGTTGGACTTTAGAGTAAGGCTTTGTCCTGTGTCATATGTCCCACTGGACGCAATTAGAAACGCATGGCACTTTCAAATTGTGTCCTTTGCGTATAGACGCATGACACAAACCAAAGCCTAGACTTGATTCTTGACAACCTATATGAGTGGGTGCAAACAATATGCTCAGCTAAAATTAAGATGGAATTCTATGCTTCAACAAAAATTTATAGGATTGAGACGGGTCCTTGTTAATATTGTGAACTTTCCATTTCCAAGATATACCAGAGAAGGAAATGGTTATTACCGGCAAGAAATTGGTGCTTCCAAATGGATTCAGTAGAGGATGTAGGGATACTGGCTTGGTACCAACTAACCTGCTGGAGGGGCAACCCTTTTATCCTCTCTCACTCTCTTAGACGCGCACACACCCACACATGGGGATTATCCATTTTCTTAATCGGGGATAAGGAAAAGCTAATATAATCTTGAGCTATATTTAATAGTTTCCTCGAGCTTTATGTAAGGTTCTATACATCAGCAAATTTAGTCTTTTTTTCTTTTTCTTTTTTTTTTTAAATCCTTAACATAGAATTATGTTTGGTTTAAATTCAATAGATGTATCATGTATCTAGCCTATGCAGGCTTGCTCAAAGACCACCTTTTTGGTTCAAGATGAACTGCTTCTGCTCGTGTGTAACCCGTGCATGCAGGGGCAAGAGAATGGAGGCTTTCAAGTTTCAAGTGTTTTCTTCATGTAGAAAGGCACTGATTTTTTTTTTTTTTTTTTTGTCTTTTATGATTGAACTAACTCATCGTCATGCGGTGCTTCATTGTTGTTGCCTTGCAACTGACTCAAATACAATAAGAGGCATGGTTAGAAGTTAGAACAAAGAGAGATATCATTTAACTAAAAGATTGTTAAACCCAAATAATTGATTTATCTTTTCATGTATAGATATGTTAGGATTGTTCTAATTTTCACTTGGTTAGTTATTTGTTTAGTCGCTCAAGATTCAAGAAAGAAGATTGCGATATACGGTAATCCTTAACAATTTATACTTAACTTTGGAGGAAACAAAATTTATTAATGCTATGATTAACATTATACTTTGTGCTTTATAAATGCTCATCCATGACATTTTATACTTATCGTGGAACAAAATTTATTTATGCTGCAACTAATATTGCAATTAGTGTTTTAGAGAATTCTACCTCTCGTTGAAGGGTCCCCATTCTCTTCTTGAGAGCTCTCCTCTCCTCTCCTCCTTTCTCTATTTGCATCTCTGTCTTTTTTTCCCTTTCTCTCCTCTTCTCCTCTCTTTTTCTCCCCCCATGTTTTGTTTTTTTGGCTCAGCTAACCCTTTTTCTTCTTCCCTGTACGCCCGTTCACCTGCCTTCCCCTCTTCCAACTCCCACCCTTCCCCACATATTTGGCTTTATGTGTATGCGTTGTAATTTTTTCAATGATTTAATTCTTAGTTTTTTATGAGAAAGAAAGAGAGTGAATTAAATTTAAACCGTTAAAAAAACTAGTTTTTCTTTACAGCTCCTTAACCAAATGGAGGCTACAAGCATGCCATTTGTTGGGCACCTCCCTTCCCTTATTGGACATTGCAATGACCTCCTCCTCCAATGAGCTCGTGTGGCTGTCTGTATCATGAATTATTTAAAATCATTTCTTTATAGGGTTGGAATATTAAAATTCTCAATTCCAGCGTGCACCATGCTTAACCATTTTTACTGGTAATTGATAGAAGTTTAGATAGATAAAAGATGAAATGAGATACTATACGATGCGATTCATGTGAATTTCATGAGAGACGGTTTAAAAGCAATATAAATATAAATGTCAAAAGTTTTCATATTCACTTTGTATTTTTGTATTTGCATTTTTTATTTATAATATCATAGTATCAGCCCAATCCACCAAATAAAAGAGAGGAGTGCTCATTTATATAATGAGATACCATTATGAAACTCTTGTGTAGGGGCTTAACATGGCCCGATAAAATAAATACGAGTTTTTTTAAATTGGCCATGTGTAACTAGTTGGACCATATGAGCATTTCAGCTCGGTTTGATATCTTTTTTTCTTTTTTTCTCTCTTAAAGTGATATCAAGAGAAAGTTAAAGCAAACATATTGAATAACTAGTTGAGATTATATCTGAAAATGAGATGTCTAAGATTTAATTCTATTAAATCATTATTGATTGGGCTAAGATAGTATTTAAATCCAAAAGCTACAGAAGAGAATGGCTGTTTGAGTAATTTTGAATTGGGATAATGTATTTATTATTAAACTGTTAGAATTTTATAGAAATTAGAGGGGTTTAAAAGATAAGTGGTATGGGGCCCAATTGTTCCAATAGATAAAGTGAATTTATCATTCATCCCTAATTCAGTATAATATAATTAAGTAGTAGTATTAGATTAGATTATTAGTAGGTGCGAATAATTAATTAAGGCAAGTGAAATGTGAAATGTGAATCGCGCAGGAAAAAAACTGTATAAAAGGAGCATCATCGGCTTTCCATCTTTCAGCTATCATCCGGTCGGTCCCACTCAAGGCCTTACCCGACCAGGACCAGCCCACCACCACCTCCTTAAAAGCTCTAACTTTAATGTAATGTAATGCCATATCTCTTTCCTATTTTTCTCTTCTAGTCTTGCTCATATATATATATATATATATAAGAAAGTTATTTATTGTACAGATAAATAAAAAACTGGAAAGAATTGCCAGTCCCTCACTCAGTCACTCTCTCTCTATAACACTCGCACAACACGCTGGGGTCATTTTCTTTTTCGTCTCTCTCCCATCTCCATCGCTTGAATCTTTTTCGCTTTTGTCTTTCCTTGTCCTGTAATTAGGAGTATTAATTATTTTTTATTAACACCCTTTTTTCTTTTTCTTTTTCTTTTTATTACTGGTACTAACATTTAATCTATATAAATATATATTTTGATCCGTCTTTCTCTCCCTCTTTTCTTTCTCTTTCTCTTTCTTGAGAGCAAAATCTAAATGGTGTCAGCTTCTGGTTAAGGAAAGGAATGTGAGAATGGTTTTTGGGTGTTGGTTACTGGACCCTAACTAACAACGGAACCACATCAGACCACTATCTATAACTATTAAGAAGAGAAGCAGAAGAAGTAGTAGAAGAAGAAGATTACTCCCTCACTCACTGCTGTATGGGTTCCGAGCAGAACAGATTCCCTCAGCAGGAACGGGTAAAGCCTCTCTCTTCATTTCTCTTTTATTTTTCTTCTTTGTTCATTCTTTTGCTAGTATTTGGATCCGTTGGGGGGTGGGTTCGATTTGGCGTCAGATCTGGGTTGTTCTGAGCACAATTCCAAGTAGTGTTTGGGTTTTTACATTTCCCATTTCGTTTGGTTTTTCCACTCAAAAGGTCAAGCATGTTCTTGTCCAGATCTGGGGTGGCAGCCATTTGATTAATTTCTGAACGCTATTCTTTTGTTTTACTGGTACTAGTTAAAGACTAATGCTACTGGATTACACTTGGAAAGGCTTTACCCCTGCTCTCAATTTGCTTTACCATAATACAATGAATGCTTCAGTCTCTCAGAGTGGCCATCAGATCTGATGGACACTCTTCTTGGGCCAACAATCGTAAGATCAAGCCAGTCCTACTCAATTTTTAATGTTTATTTACAAATTTAATTAGTTGTCGACGTCATTATTTTTTTAAGCTTTCTTCGAGTTCGATCTGCAAATTATACACGGAACCTTTCATCTTCTAAAGGGACTAATACAGCTGAAAGAATTACCCATTAATAACTATGATATTGTTTTAGATATCCATTTCTTCTTCTGCCTTTGTTAGATTGGGTTCTTTTTTAAACTGCTAATTGTACCATCAATTTCCCTGTTGCCTTTATGACATTTTGCGTTTTAATATGCCAATATAAACTATTTTTTTCAGGAAAAATAGTATAATATCTTGTGTAGCTAAATTCATGCAGAAGGCTTTGCCAATAGGAATGTTAAATAGATTTTGATATAATGCTCAACTGTATTGACAGCGAAAGAGATGGGGAGGATGTTTGGGTGCATTGTCTTGTTTTGGCACACAGAAAGGTGGAAAGCGAATTGTTCCTGCATCTAGGATTCCTGAGGGAAATGTAGCAGCTGCCCAGATAAACGGTCCTCAAGCAGTTGGGTTGACTAATCAAGCTACCGGACTAGCTCCATCTCTTCTTGCTCCACCTTCATCACCAGCATCCTTTACGAATTCTGCACTCCCTTCAACAGCTCAGTCACCTAGCTGTTTCTTGTCATTATCTGCAAACTCACCTGGAGGTCCTTCATCCACTATGTTTGCCACCGGGCCATATGCCAATGAATTACAACGATTCGTTTCTCCTCCTGTTTTTTCAACCTTTACAACTGAGCCATCAACTGCTCCCCTCACTCCCCCACCAGAGTTGGCTCACCTTACTACTCCCTCGTCCCCAGATGTGCCTTTTGCTCAGTTCCTCTCATCTTCGGTGGATCTCAAAAGTACTGACAAGACCAATTATATTGCTGCAAATGATCTTCAAGCTACATATTCACTTTATCCTGGAAGTCCAGCTAGTAGTCTCAGATCACCAATTTCAAGGACCTCAGCTGACTGTTTATCATCATCTTTTCCCGAGCGCGAATTTACCTCACAATGGGATCCTTCAATATCTCACCAAAATGGCAAGTATCCAAGGAGTGGTTCTGGCAGGCTATTTGGGCTTGATGCAACCGGTGCCTCCATGGCATCTCAAGATTCTAATTTCTTCTGCCCTGCTACATTTGCTCAATTCTATCTGGATCATAATCCACCATTTCCTCATACTGGCGGGAGGTTAAGTGTGTCCAAGGATTCGGATGTTTACTCTTCTGGTGGAAATGGACATCAGAACAGGCAGAATAAGAGTCCCAAGCAAGATGTGGAAGAAATAGAAGCTTACAGAGCATCCTTTGGTTTCAGTGCAGATGAAATTATCAGTACCACTCAATATGTAGAGATTTCTGATGTAATGGAGGACTCATTTACCATGACTCCTTTTACCTCTAATAAACCGCCCATGGAAGAAAATATAGAACCTGCATCACTGATTGAGGGACTTAAAACTCACAGAACGCAGACAAACACGCCGAGTCAAAAAAGCCTTAAATCAGGGTCAGATATTATTGATGAGGGTGTATGCTGTGGTGTGCCGACATTATGCAATGGTCACGAAGGTGAAGTGTCATTACTTGATTTATAGTTACACTATTGCTCCACTGGTTGTCAAGAAATCATGGGAAATAAAACAAAAATAAGTTTAGAAAAAGAAGTGGACCTTTTTACAACTACCAATTGAACCTTAATCTGTCATTACCGTCCAGTTCTATGATTTCATGTCAATCAACTGGAGCATACCTGTGAAGTACCTGTTTTATGCTTTGACCCATCTTTATTTCTCATGAGATAAGCATCATCAAGTAAAATTTAGCATTTTGGGGCATCTTTGCTGTAATATATACAAACTTAATCATACTTCATAAACCAACATAGATGAACCCTTGTGGAGAAGTCAAAATTTTGAAGAGGCAACAATTAATGAACATTTTTCCTACTTATTTGTTTTTTTTTTTTTGTTTCCTTTCCAATGCTGCCTTCCCCATCTTTGGAGGATAGTTTCTGTTAGGGAGGGACCTGGACCTTTATTTCAGATTTTATTGGGTCAATCTATGTTCTATATTTCTGTCTTCCTGCATTTGCTCGCAATAATGTTCCTTTCATGCATGACTCAGATAATAAATCGCGGAGACAACCTGGCAATGTCTCTGGATCCAGTACGCCTGTTAGTGACATTCTGACTGATGAAGAGGACATATTTTCGAAGATGGAGTTATCCAAAAGCAGCAGGAAATACCAGCTAGGTTTGTCAACCTCTGATGCAGAAATTGACTATAGGAGAGGAAGAAGCTTAAGAGAAGGCAGAGGAGGGTTTGCATGGCATCACTAAGAGTCAGTGCAAAAATAGATGGTCAGTTGTTTCCCATGTGAATTAGTTTGGAGGCTTCTTTTGTCATACACTTTTGTTTGGAGTTCTCTGTGATAGATGGAATGATCTAACCTATGATCTAACCTGCTCTCTCTCTCTCTCTCTCTCTCTCTGTGAGGTGTGTGACGTGATTGATCTTTCTGATTGATGAATGTATACCTACGTTCCTATTTCCCTTGTACGTTATATAGGTGGTGCATCTAATTATGTGTATTTGGCTAATGCTACTCCTTTATACTATGGAACAACTGTTGCAACATCAGTTTAGCTGTTGTTTGTAGTGTTTTCTGCACCATCTTCAGGGGTCGTATTTGTCGAAGTCGTTTTATTCAAATAGAGATGGGAGCTTGCATGTGCATCTGTCTGCCTGTCGCTCTCCTATGGTGTCTTTATTTAGAGTCATCATGTCTAGTTTAGGTGAATAGGTTGAACTACAAACTGGTCCATTTAAATGTGTTTTCACTTTGATGAATTTGATCACTAACTTTGCAGACCATGGTCAATGTTATCCTCCCGTCAGCCTATGTTGACAAGGCTGCTGTTGAGTGTTGAGTGGGAAGAACGGCACCGTTTTGATGCCAAATGAAATCCGTATGTTTTCAATTTTTTTTTTTTTTTTTGTCGCTCTTGCTGAAAACAGAATTAGAGGATACGTGATAAAATGACCCTCCTGATGGGTGATGACCCACCAGCCGCGTAGCCAACCACAGAATCTCTCTCTCTCTCTCTCTCTCTCATCAGTCATCACCATCCACAGCCTGCAGGTGAAGAGCAGCTACTCCAAAAGCCTTGCTGCCTGTGGACTGTAACGATTTGGTCTGGTCATCTTCCAATCTTACTCGGAATGAAAGGCGGATCTTATCTTTGAGTTTTCAAGAATGTGAGGGATTTGGGATGGGGCTTTTGGTTTAAAAATAAAAATTGCTTGCTGAATAATAAACCGAAAAAATCTTACAGTGGCAATTGGTATTGCCAAGTCTATCCTCAACGTGAAGATTTGCTCATTGTTGGCTTAATGCAGCATGGTTTCCGGATCCCCAAGGAGGAGCGGCTGGTAACGATATCAACCGATCTGGGAAGGGTTTCCCTGTAGATAAGGGAAATAGGGTATCAATAATCACTAAAAATAATGTTACCATTTACACTTTTTTAATAAAATAAAATAAAAAAAAATAAAAAAAAATTCCAAATTTAAAAAAGGTTGGAGGGGGAGACCAATTGTGATTATTTTACCTGAGTGTGACTATAGTAGCACCAACCTACAAGGAGCTACTCAGGAGGAATTTAAACGGTAGAAACTGCAAGCGCACCATTAACTAGGGCTGGCAAAATGGGTCGATGGGTTGACCCATTTACGACCTATAATCTGTTTATGATAAACTCAAACACAACCCGTTTAGTTAACAGCTCAACCCCACCAAACTTAGACACAACACGACTATTTCACGGGTTACTCAAAACAACCTGCTTAACCTGTTTTAAATAATGGGTTGTGTTGGGTTGACACAACATGAACCGTATAAAGTAACGGGTCGTGTCGGGTTAACACGACCCGTTTAACCCATATAAAATAATTTGTCTTGTCAAGTTTACACAACCCGTTTAAACGACACCTTAATACTTATCTAACCACTTGAAAATTTTCTTAGACCATTAAACCACTACTCGTGATGTTACACATTTATTACACCTATTTCATACCTACCGACATTTTAAGTAACTTTTCTTTTGTAATTTTTAAATAGTTAACATAAGAAACCTTTTAAAATATGACATACCTTTAGGTGTAAAATAAGTGATAAATGGATGTAAAGAGCAGCATTACTCAATTAAACAGAAACTACTTAAAATATTCAACATATTCATAATAAAGAATAACATAATTCAATCAAGCACAAGCATTTGCGTATAGCCCTTTGCTTGGATTGGCCATGTTACGAATCGGAAAAAGATCATAACAGGTCCTCCAGCCATGCTCTGCTATGATTCTTCGGCCGAAAGTGAGTGGAATCAGCCTTCCAGCCACCTTCAAACTTATATCGTGCCAGTCATCTACTAGTTTGTTTTGTTGCGAATTCTCAACTTAACTAACTAAAAGAATTTAAAGGAAAAGAAAAAAGGGGTAAGGGAAGAAAATGGAATACTTAACATGCCCCCAGGTCCCAGTCGAACCTGCCTGGTTTACCACCTTATCCGTCAGAATTTAGTAAAGAAAAACAATAATAATAAAAATAAATAAAAAGTGGTTGAAACCTTGGAATAGCAATCAGGATATCAAACCAAACCCACAAAATTCTTGCCCGACAAAGCAAATGGTATATGGCGTCATGATGGCTCAAACCCACTCCCAGGGACCAGGGTGCTCCCCAAGCCCCAACCTCGAAGTCAAACATATCATGCAATTGGTTCGTATAGGATCACATGCAGAAAATATACCAACGGGACGAAAACAGCCAAGAAAAGCCTCTTCCAACACCATCCAAGTGAAGTGAAGAAACAAAACACAAAAATAATTGATAATAGAGAACAGAAAAGTATTCCCTCCCCAACTCCCAACCTTCTAGAATTAAGCAACTCTTACCATCAACGATATCATGACCTATCTTATCTATTTAAAGTTTATCCAAAACTGCTATAGCACACTGCTGGCACCTGGCAGTCAATTTTTACAACCGTTGAGATATGCACAAAGATGGGGAGAACTAAGGGCTCATTGCTTCCGAGGACCATATAAATTATGAAGAGCAATATGGCAATGCTGTAAGTAAATCCACTAAAAGTACAAGTGGACATATATTGTATGTTGGGATGTTCGGCAAGCTCTGCTTATAAGTTCATCTCAATATGTTGATCAGATGGTTTGTTCGAGTCATTCTGCTCCACTTTGATGCATGGCTCATCTATTGCCATCATATTTGATACCTGAAAGCGACAAAAATATATAAGGGAGATGTTGACTCAATGGACTCTTTCTATGTAAGATAACTTTACCTTCACTAGGTCTAGAAGTCAACCTATACTCGCAAAACAGAATATTACACACTTTAGGGTGTGTAAAGCATAATGCTACAAGTTACACTATATAAATACAGAAAAAGAAAAAAAGATGATATCTTTTGTAAACTTCTAACTACCCCCAACTGGAGAACTTAAATGACATTTCACAGGTTCCCAATACAAAAGAAAAAGGGTCAAAAAGAAAACAAAAAGGACAATAGGGCACCTCTGACACACCATTTCTTCAAGTTTAACATCAGAGAGATAAATTACCACTTAATAAAACACCAATCCAGAAAAGACAAAAAGTTGGCTCAAGTTGCCTAACTATGAACTGTGAACAAAAAAATGGTAATTACAGAGCAAAACAGATAATAGAACTTAACATACTGGATCTTTACATTCGGGTTCAATATATTCTCTCTTCACTCGACTTGGCAAAGGCTTACTGTACAACAGAGAAAGATACAATTGTTAGCAGCCTCAATAGAAGGAACACCAACAGAGAGAGAGAGAGAGATAGAGGAAACTTTGGATACCGGTCATCATCAGACTCCATGTCAGAATCAGGTTCCCATCTTTTATCTCCATCATTTTGATCTTCATCCGCCTGAATACAAGACACTTTCAGCCATTAACTTACATACCAAGTCTACATATGCAGTAATGGAGCCACAGGGTCACCAGGATGGCCATGGGTGGTTCATTTAATTTAGTTTTTTTTTTTTTTTTTTTTTTTTTCAAGGGTATAAGAGACATTTCACATATTTGCCGTTTGATTTAACCCTAAACTCTAACAGTAAGGGTAAAATTAAATGGCACTGAAACATGGGATTGCAAAAATTAAAAGTTCGAGGTTAAGATTGCAAAAACGCTGATACTTCAAGAAAAAGAGGGGTGGGATATATATATCAGCCTCCCCAAAGTAATTTTTTGCCTCTGCCATTGTACACATGCATATTGAAATTTGGGCAATGACAAAAACATAGTATAAGCAATCTACTACCTGTCCAATCATGTAAAAAAAAAAAAAATGACAACTAACATGAGATCTTCAAAAGTGTCACACGTTATGGGGGGAAGAGCACATGAATCTGGGTAAGCTGTTCTAATCGAACTTTCTAGAGACTCACACTAGTCTATGACCATTTCATAAATTCCTTCCCCCCGCACTACACTATATAATAAGGGTGGCACAAACCATGCACCCCAAGCTACCAACTTCAAGGTTGCAGAAGAAATTTAAAATGACTAGCCACATTAAAGCACACAGCAGAAGGCCTTAGTTGATCAAATACTCTTATGGGTTTGAACATGGGGATTTTTGGGACTACTACTCATGCTAACAAACAAGGAATTTCGCTCTATACTGAAGCAAAATTTCCTGCACCTAATATCCAACACAAGTTCCAAAGCACTTGGTCCCTGTTATCCACAAAAGTTCAGGTAATTTCTACTTCTTTCCTAATTAACAGCAAAACCTGCAGATTAAGCTACAAGTATACTTCACCAAATGAAAAATTGCCAACTCAAATTCAACATCCACAGTTTTAGAATCAGACCGTATCACAATAAAAGATAGAGAACTTGGACAAGTACACCAATTTCTGATCCAACATGCACAATCATAGAATAGACAATTGGAAGAACATAGCGAGTTACATAATTATTGATTTCAAGATTTAAGCTCTGTAAGAGTACCTTTCATCCTTCTTTCCTTTTAGTTCATTATGTCATGGATAGATATTAATATTGTATTAGTTTTTAATAAGCATCAGATTAATGAAACAAGGACATAATAGTTTAGTGTTCATAATAGAAATTTGTTACAGTTAAGGCAAAAGAAGAAAACAAGGAAGTCAACACCATGGCACTTAATGATAATAAGAGATGTAAAAACGCACCTCTGGAAGCTCTGTATCAGGTGGTCGCTCTTGGAACTGGACACTTGGAGCATGTTGCAGCTTTGATAGATTCTCAAGAAGTTTTGCTCTTATCTCTTCCAATAACTGACGAGAGTTTTTATTTTCCATGTTACTTGGAGCCACATGAAGAGTATAATCTGGACCAAAGTACTCATAATATTCATGTTGCGGCATCTTATCATCAAGTTCGATCCCAAGTGCAACACCCGTCTGCTCAACAAATAAGGAGAATTCTATCAAGTGGAAAGAAGGGATTTATAAAAACTATCCATTATGGGGAGAAAAAGGCCTACATATGAGCCCCAAATTGGCAGTAAGATATTTTTGTTATTTTAATGGTCAGAATTCAATAAATAAAATTTCTAGCTCTTGCTTATTCCAATGTCAAGATTCGATATTATTCATTTTCCACTCAAAATATCCAGTGCATAACAAGAGAAACATCGGTCTAATGAAAAAAAAATCTATCCAAGAATGATTCTTAAGGGCCAAATCAAACTCAGAAACACTGAGAAATGCAACACTCAGAAAATCAAACTTTCAACAGATTTCAACCAAACAAATATTTTTATACAAAATAAGTTAACATGTCGTAGGACCATAACTTTTGCAATTTTTTCATTATATTTTCTAATAAGCTCGTCAGTTTTAGGATAGTTGTGAATTATAGTGCACACATTTTGTTACAAATCGATTTCTTACTATTTATTATTATCCAAGTGTTTCCAAAATTCATGCCATCTTCTGGCATTTCCTAAAGTACTGTTAAAGATACTAATCCAACAGCAGCCAAAACTAAACAATTAAAATTAAGCATCTATATCAACCAATTATAAAGGTTAATCTAAATGACACTTCATCATTGCACTGAAAATATACAATACCTCATAACACCAGCAACGAGCGACATTTCGTATTGTATAACCACCTCCACCCACCAATAGAAGTGGAACATTGAAAGATCTCATAAATCTAAGACACTCTGCGTGACCCTTAATTGATAGATTGAAACACCCTAATCTATCACCTGACAAAGAGTCTGCACCACACTGTAGGATCACAGCACCGGGCCTGAAAATTTCCATCACTTTCCCTATTATTGGTTTAAACAAGGATTGGTAGCTCTCATCATCAATACCATCATCAAGGGGTACATTGAGAGAATAGTATTTCCCTTTACCATATCCAATGTCACGAATATCACCTGTACCAGGGAAATAATCTCCAAATTTATGAAATGAAACAGTCATGACTCTATCAGTTGTGTAGAAAGCCTCCTCTACACCGTCGCCATGGTGGATATCAATGTCCACATATAAAACACGCTGCATTGATATGAAATGAAAAATTATATTCCAAACCATTTACATCAATCAGTAGATAATATTGCATGCCAATAGAAAAATAGTTTATCATTTGCCACACAAATGAGAGAATGTTTTTCAACTAGTCCAAATCTTAGAGTTTGCCAAATGAAAACAATAAAACTAATGATGACCATGATTATTAAGTTAGTTGGTGTCCGTAATCATTGGCGGTCACACAAGGTTACACATAAGCAACATTTTGTGCCTTATTCCATGAAATGATTTGTCATTAATTAAATCAGTTCAAGAACTACTTGAACTCAAACATGGCTGAAAAAAGAAATTTGGCTATGAGAATGACTGGCTATGCAAACGCAAAAGCCAACCTAATAATTGGTTAGTTCCAAGAACTACTGTCACACTCCAACCCCCAAATTCAAAAGCAACTATCAGACTTGTAAAGGCTTGTAAAAATTTGGGTTTTTTTAAAAAAAAATTATAATTATCATTTTAGAAGGCATCCAATAATATTGAAGTAATACTAATCAAAAGATCATTTTTGAAGGCATCCTAAGAAATCAATCCACTTGCTACATTGATACCAGTAATGCTATCATTTTTGTTAATCACTTGTATTTATGAAAATGCAAAACTTGATGATAAATCCCTAGAAAAAGGTTTGTGATTTTTGAAAAAAGTGATATTAAAGGCAAAAGTAGCTGAAAGAGCAACCTAAATTTTTCTGTAGAGTAACCATAAATATCAACATAATACCACCATTAGTTGCATAATAAGTGTGTTGCACACAGATTATATCATGCTTTACTCAACATTGATGAGTAGATTCTAACTAGACATTCACCAAGAAAAAAGATTGCTTACTCGTCTCAAAATAAATAAATAAATAAAAAGTGAATAAATAGGGAGTCTGATAGGGAAAAATCACCAGAAAAAAAGGCCTTCCGCTCTTCTAAACCATAATAAATGCCTTCAGCCATGAATAACAACAAATACGTGGATTCACAACACACAGACACACAAAACAAAGTAATGACCTTAAAAGACAAAATATATAAACATGTTTATCCATTCTATGTAAAAGCTACACATCTTGTAATTATCTTCTCATCTGCAAAGAACCACAATTCAAAATCTAACAAATAGAAAGCAAGCTTCTTCCAATTATCTAAACAAAAACAATAATAACAATAATAATGATATGAAAATCTGCCTTGCAGATTCATAAATTCAGTTCAAAACATTCAAGAATTAGAGGCTATGAGCTGTAGCTCAAATGGCATTGCCTTGACCTGTAAGAACAGGGTGGAGAATGAGGTCGTAGGTTCATGACCCCAAGAGAGGCCTTATATAACTCACCAAATAAAATAAAATATATTGAAGAATTAGTTCCATTCTCATGCATCAAAATAAACAATACTCCATAAAAATAAGAAAAGTTGACCAACCTCATGTACTTTGAGAAGTTCCAGAATTGCCAATACAATGTCATTCACGTAGCAAAATCCAGAAGCCTCGCACTTTTTGGCATGGTGCAGCCCACCAGCCCAGTTAATTGCAATATCACTACCTCCTTGGTTCAATTTGAGTGCACCAGCAACTGAACCCCCGGCATAAGTCTGACAGAATGAGTAAAGACCATCAAATACGGGACAGTCTTCACCAACGTTAAACCTCTTTAGCTGCCTCAGTTGATCTTGCTGTGTTTCCGGGGTGATGGCCCTCAGAAAGTTGACATAATCATCAGCATGGAACTTGCAAAGATCCCTATCTCTGGCAGGAGTGGGCTTCAGGACCTGCATATGTTGAAGCAATCCATAGTGGGCTAAGAGAGCATGTGTCATTCGAATCCTATGGGGCTTCATCGGGTGACCCTGTCCATAATAATAATTCCCAACCTCAGGGTCATAGAAATAGGAAACTTTTCTCTTCACCCCATCTGGCCCAGATGGAAGGGAATTGCCTCCGCTTTCCATTACGTGATCTGCAAAGAGGTGAGTGATAAAGTTAATCAAAGGATTTCCTATATGAGGGAGAATGCTTGGGGAAGGCAAATAAATCAGGACCAACAATTTATTCCAACTCTCCTCGCAAGCAAACTAGCTGCAATTGGTTCCCTTTGGAATCCCTTTTGCGGATTTGAGATAAATGAGTCAATTAATAAATTTGATTTCGAAAGTAAAGCGTGGGAAAGGCATTGAAGGTACTGAGAAACAAATGTACATCCACATATAATAGAAAGGTTGGAAGTTACTCAGTGAAAGCACATGGATCATTAGTCCTAGGTTATCCATCAGGCAATTAAAACTGACCCTGCAACCTACATCACTCACTCCAAGAAAGAAGAGGAAGACGAAGAAGAAGAAGAAGAAGAAGAAGAAGAAGGATACGAGTCGACCTAAAGCGCAGATAAAGCCAAAAACACAGCAGATTGTGCACTCATATATAAAATAATTGATATTGAAAAGGAAAGGATCATAATTACTCTACCATCTATAAAAAGAAAATAGGGAAAAACAAAAACAAAAACAAAAAAAAAATCAAAAGTTAAAGAGTGCCCTAATGGCCAAACAAAAAGCAATTTGAAGAAGATTATAGAAACTCACATAAGAACCTAAAAACACTACAAAAAGAAAACTAGACACAAACAAGCACGCCAAGAGGCGAAGTTGAGAAAGAAAGACCTTTGCGGCTGCGGAGAAGGAAAGAGAAGACTGGAGAAGCGCTCGACTTCCACCGCCGATTCTCTTCTCTTTTCTTTTACTAGCTTCTTTCTACTAGCGTTGGAGTATTTGTTTTGTAAAAAACCTGTTTATTTATTTAAGTTACCAAGCGACTTCCAAAACGCAAGTAACTCAAGGCTTATTATGAATCAATTCGTCCCTAAGGTATTGCCGCCACTCTGATTGTAGTCGACCTCTCACTTGACATTTATTTATTTATTTATTTATTTTGGCTAATTCATTGTAAAAACTAAAGTGATTGTAAGTCTGGGTTTAATTGTTAAATTTGGACTTGATTTTGTGCTTAAAGTTGAAAAACATAAGCTGTCCCTCCCTAACTGATCGATAATAATTTTCAAGTGTTTTAAAAGAACTGAGATTTGAGAGTTTCAATCATAGTCTCAATCACAAAACAAACATTTTCATATTTCAAAAGTTCAAGTTCCTGAGAAAGTAAGTCGCAATGGCGGTTGGATCAAGTTTGAACAAGGAAGAAGTTAAGTAATTTACAAGTTTATCTAAGAGTCTTAGTCGCAAGTCTGTTTGAATAAACTCTATTTGAATTGAAGTGTTTCACAAGAGCTCAAAGAAAGCTTGGTCGCAAGCCATTCGAAGAAGGTTGGTATAGATTTGAGAGCCATGATCGAAACTCTAATCGTACAATGTTCGAATGCCAGCAGCTAGAAAATTGTGTTATCCTAGCATGCGTTGGAACGTGCTACTCGCCCATTCGAACGCAACTTTCTTTGATTGTTTTTAACCAACTTTCACCTAAACTTCGGTTTTTTGCAAAGCCTATATAAGCATCATTATGCACTATTTTTAAGAGACCCTTAAGCCAATATTTTGTGAGCTAAGGGATAACCCTTGCATCCTTATGTTTTCAATTCCTTATCTCTCTTCAAGTTTCTTTAAACCACACAAATTCATAAAACCTTCAAGAAAATAGAGTCCCAAGTGTAGAGGAGACAGAACAAAAGATTTACTAGAGTTCTATAGTTATTGTGGTAGAAAGACAAACAAGTCAATCATTAGGTACAAGTTAAGTTTTTATTGCAAACGTTTTTGTAAGTATAAACTGATTGTAAATTTTAAATAGTATATAGTAAATTGATTTATTGGGTTTAGCTATCAGAGTTTTTCAAAAGGTTTTCACTTTTTATCAAAATTGTTGTGTTTAATGTTTGCGGTTAACTTGCCTACCACCAGGCATCCATCAACCTCATCCTAAGACCCTCCCCACACCCAAAAATAAAAAATAAAAAAACTCACAATTGGTCCGTACCCCCCGCACTGCAGTCCCTTTGACAACTTATCCTCTTTGCGATCTTCCTTCCCAAAAAAACCATTAACAATAAAATAAACTCCCTTTGTCCTGTCAGGATCCCCCCTCCTGCTCGGGTTTTTATGGGATTTTTTTTTTTTTTTTTTTCTCTCTAATTGTTGGCACAACAATACTTGACTTTTGTCAAGCAATTTGAAGCGGTGTTCAATTGCAGAAGGAAAATATTTTTCGTAGCACCCAAAAAATATAAAATATTTTAATATTAATTTTAGATATAAACAAATTATTACCAAAAAAAAAAAAAAAAAAAAAAATCCTCTAGAAATATTTCAACCAAAAACATGTTCCCTCAAAAAATCATTTTACGATCTCAACCTCGGTTGAAATATTCAACTCCAGTAGCGTTTCATTCAATAAACAGATCGGGAAAAAAAGCAATAATCTGTCAAAAGATATGAAACTTCCTTGAAACAAAAAGCATTAAAGCTGCAAAGACAAATGCCCTAACTACGAAACGATGGATAATTCACTAGTTATTCCTGATGCTCACCAATGGCAGTGAACAGTTGCTCTCAAGGCCCATTATTGTAGATGTTTCTTCACAATAATTATGATGGGGAAATGTCATATTTACTCCGGTGCCATAGTAGATAAACTTGAAGGTGAAGGGGAAAGAAAAATCACTTTAGGCTTTGTTGATTTACTACGTGATTATATTGAAAAGGATCGAAGCCATGTGATGTGAACTTCCAATTTCAGGCTGCTGCTGCTATACGAGGAAGATTGCCTATGAAACCGACAATACTTAAGAGGATGGGCGTGAGACAACTCTCACTCTAAGACCCACATACCTCTCAAGCAGCAAAGGCCCCTTTCCTTCGCACTTGGTAAGCACTTCGCTGTAGCCAGGCTTATCGCTGCCATATCGGCTAGAGCCTCCTCCTGTATACTATAACACTAAAAAACCACACTTTTCCTTTTTCCAACAATTACATTGTATCAATAATTGATCAACATCCATGGCTTTCTTCTGATAATTATATAAAATAAAATAAAAAAAGAATTGTGTACGATGAGAACCAATTTGGCGTGTAACCATCAAGCCACTTGATGAATTGGTTAGGTTATACTCTGGACTGTTTGAATGTCCCAAGTCCCCAGTCGACGAGCTATACAACTCTGGAAATAGGGTCTTCACATCAAGCCATGTGAGCTTCCAACCATGCCCATCCGACAAATACTTCTTTTTTCAAGTAAACCTGATAAATACAAAAATGTGTTTGCCCCGTTACCCACAGCTACACTCAAAAGGGGGAATGCAATACTGATATTCTTTGTATAACACGTATACATGCAATCAAAACTAATAATCAAGCCTCTGGTACATAGCTTATACACATGCAAGGGTTGAAAACAAATCATTCACATTTATGGTGCAGACAGGCTACATAGCATACAAAACTGTCAATATATAAACTATAAACTACAGCTTAATTTATTTCAAAAATGTGGTGAAGCTTTGATCATTTAACAAACTATACCACAAAATTAATCAATTTCTGGCCTAGACTAATTAACAAAAAGAAAAAGGACTAGACTGCAGCACTCAGGGTAGTTGCTCAACGCTGCAATTTTAGCTGTAATGCTTTTCTTATTCGTTTCAGGTAAGGATGCAGCCAACAGTTTACAAACTGCTTTCTATGATCATCTTATTTTGTTTCTGAGATCTTTATTAGAGCATCTCAATGTAAGCAGGCAAACATAGAACCCCATAGCTCCTTCACAACAAAACTTTTAAACAAGGAATCCCTACTGCTCATCATAATCATCTTCTTGTCTTCTGCTTCAGATCACAAGATATCGTTGTGGCAAGAAGCTGGTGGATTATCAGGTTTCGGTAATTGGAATAAATCAGAGTATCCAGTCTGCTGGCCTACAAAATTTGCAAGCAGTTCCTTGTAAAAGTACTGCTAATATTATAGCCTATGTTATAGTTGTAATGCACCATTTCCTACAGAGTATGTCTGGAAGATAAATTCACATGCATACATGCTGTCTCTCTCTCTCTCTCTCTCTCAACAAAAACAAAAAAAAAAAACCTTCTTTCTTCCTTGTTATATGATAATCATAATCCCGTAAAATCTTCTTGTGTCTGTGTGTGCGCGCACATGCTAGGAAAAAACCCAAGCTTGTGAAGCAAAAGCCAAATTATACACACACTTACATAAACAGGTAGTTATTGACACGCGTTTTACACAGAATTAATTACATGCAACCAAGAAACATACCTTCAAGGTTAATATCTATTCACTACAAGACGGCAGAAAGTGTGATCCAGGGAGCTCATGTTGTAGGCCGCGTCATTGTAGACAAACCACGTCCCACAGGAATAACTCCAGGGAGACCTTCATCTGATTCATCCTCACCTGTAATTTCGTCACCAGCCTGAGCCCCAGCAACTCCAATGCATGAATATAAAGAATTCTCATCTACTTTCAACTGATCATAGGCAAGGTATATGTCATCGATGCTGGCAGCTTCATATAGTGATGTGAGATCCTTGATGCAAGAAATGTCCTGAGCCAAGATCATCGGAAAAGGCATATATTAACACACCATTGACTGGAAGAAATTTGAAGGAATAGTCAAAATGCCTTTGCCAAAAATGGAAACTATAATCTATTTTTGCTTTCAACAGCAAAATATCCACTTGATCTCAATCATTTATTTATATTTTCTCAAGGATGGGAGATTGAACTTTCAGATATTTCTACTTTACCTTCCTTGGAACAGAAGAAGCTTGCAAGTGGGCTAACAATCCAAGCCAATAGGCATTTGACTTGATTTCAGCTTCATGTCTCATGAGAAGGGTCCGCTTCGCCTGCAAATGTGAAAGTCGCAAGGAATGGACAAACTATTAGCAGTAATATATTTATTATTTTAAAAAAACAAACTCAAGGATACATGATGTGGGGGAGGGGATTGGAAGTGGACAAACATCGAACACTAACCCAATCTTACAAAGAATGGGACATCTAGCTGGCATTATCATGTTTGCTAAATTTAAGTTTATTAATTAATAAGAAAGCTGTCATAAGAAGCAACATGAAGAGTTCTAGCAGTAACTAACCCTATCCAACTCCCTTTGGGTAATCTTGTTGCCATGCAAACCTCTGAGAACGTTCTTGCATGCCTCAACAGCTTTATGTACCTGGATATTCAGTAGACCCAAACAAATAAAAATCTTGAAATGACAGGAGAGCATTTTCTATGACTCAATTGAAATTGAACCCGCACCTTGCCTGGAGTTGATGTTACTGATATTACATACCATCCAAGTTTAAGCCTATCAAATAAGTTCAATTCGAATGATACATCATACGTCAGCCCAAGAGAATCCCTCACCGTCGTAAAAAGCCTGTACAAAGCACAAGGAAAGCTTCACACTTCCAGTAATGGTAACTAGAAAAGTCCTGAATATCAGAAAGTCCTTGAGAAACATCTCCGATCATCACATCTAATGTTTGATTACATACCTTACAGCTAAAACTCCTGCTATGCAATTTCAAAGTTGGGAAAGCTATATAATCACATTTGATATGAATTTATGACAATAAATAATCCATAGCAAAATTAACATTTGATGAGAATATAAGTATATTTTACTTGGATCTTATTCGGAGACATAACAGAAAATTTAGTGGAAATATACAGTTGTGCAGGAAGAACAACCTAGAGTTTATGATCTCGGCCAGCAGCCCCATAGTGATGCCAAAGAAAAGTGGATGACCACGAAGTTTTCTTTGAAGATCCTTCTGCACATCCTTCCCCTCCATGTGCAGTTCTACAGATGTTGACTGTGCACCTGCAGAAGACAATGCTCAGCAATGACACAAGAAGAGCTAGTTCTGGATATATAAAGCACATTCACCCCCCGTCAGTGGCAAAGCCAGGATTGTTCTCTTGGGGGCAGGGGCAATTGATAAAATAATATTATATTCTTCCTCAGTAAATTATTTTATCTCATGCAATGATATAACTTACTCTTCCTGTAAGTTGACAGAAGTCTATGCACAAGTTAAACAAAAAAAAATACAAACTTACCTAGATGTCAGAATTTTTTCTTTGACAAACAACTGAACATGTAACCAATTCATTGTTTTGTTTTGCCAAAACAAAATGAAATCGATGGATTTATTCACCGTACTTTTAATTGTTAAATAAAGCTATGAAAAAACTGGAGTAACGCGGAATGACTTTTCCTATTGCTGTGGGCTGTAGATTTTTTTGGAATTTTTTTGGGGGCCAGCCCACGTACTTTCTTTTTTTTGGGCCCATGGCCCCCTTTTCTCCACCATTGTCCCTAGTTATAGATTTTAGCCAGCAAGAACTCACCCTCAATAGTTGAAATATTACTAATCGACTCTAGCAGGTCTTCACCATCAACTGTAAGACCCCAGCGGTTGGGTGCCGGGCCTGCAATATATGCACATGCTCTCTCATCGGTGTCCTTCAAGAATACCTGTGAACAAAATAATAAATAGAAGTACTCACACAGTTGAGGTATAAATTACAGCCACCTGCTGTTAAAGAAAAGTGACAAAACAAAAGGTGTGTGTGTGTTAGTGGGGATTGGGGGGGGGCAACCAAACAGTACTCCGGTTGCATCACAGACATCACAATGTCCAAAGCATCAACAAATGCAAGTAATCAAGTAAACTAGCTTTATTTCTCACTTGTTGAAACTGCAAATCAGATGGAGATGGTCGAAAGAAGATTGGGCTGGATTCATGTGCTCTCTCAGAATTTCTTGTTGCTCTAACTGTGCCCAGGTAATCAAGAATACAAGACTCAATCTCCTCCTCCGAGAAGTCCCCAACAATACTGACCTGTACAATGAACACATGCAACCCTTACAGGATAAGAAATGCAGCATTTATATGCAGTTCGTCCTCCACTGATGTTCATAAAAAAAATAAAAACAAAAATAAATAAATAAAAAAGAAAAAAAGATCTAGTGGTAGGTAACTATGCACCTCCATGTTTCTGCCAACAAACTGGTTCATCACTGCATTTTTCACAGATTGCAATGTCAAATTTTGTAGTGACTTTGGTGTAGGCTCAACAAATCGCTCATCTCCATCCAGCATAGCTAACATGAGTTTGTGAGCAGTTGAGCGCTCCAAGCTTTTTGGAATGGACCGGTAATATGACATATATAACTGTCTTGCTCTATCAAATGCATCATCAAGCCAGACACTATGCTGCACACCCACAAAAACCACCATTAGCCATTTGACTGAATAAACACATTGACAACCCTTGCAAGGGCAACGGAAGAGGGAGGATGCCTAAAGGGGGCAATTGCAGTCCCCACCCATCACTACCCTGGGAGTTACGTAAATTATACAAAATCCTTGAGATCGGAAAAAGCACTGCCTTTCGACTATTAATGGCAACTATTTTAATGTAAAGTCATCTCAGTTTGACAAAATAAAATGAAAATACAAACTGTAATTTCAGGATACATTAGATAAATCCTGTGCTTCTTTGTTCCTTTTGGTTCACTTCAACTTAAAGTACGAATCAAAGTTGTAGATTAAGATGACAATGAATATAAATTCACAATCAATAAAACTCTTTTCGTTTTGTAGTAACCTTTGTTTGTTTTCTGGCCAAGCGATAGAAGAACTCAAATACAAATTATACAATGATTGGCATTTGCATGAGTTTAAGAGGATTGAGGCAAGTTCTCATTCGTCTTCTGCTCGAGAAAAAAGTTAAGCCCAAAACCAACAAAACATTATTGACTAAAACCATGAGTACAGTTGATCATGGGCTTACCTCCAGGACCATATGGAGTAACTGGAAAGCTGCACGCATCCCATTATCTCTTAATGTAAAACGGAACTCCATAGAAATAAACTCCTCTGTAGACTCCAAAGAGCAATTTATCAGATGATTCACACAGAAAAGTTCTACCTGTACAAGCACATTAAACATATGAGACAATCAGCATAACAGGCGGAGGTGGTCTTATCCTCATCAAATAAATCAACAAACGCCAAATCACTCATTTCCATGGTCCAATTCAATTACACCAGCAGGGAGAGGGAACAGCAGGTGTATTTATAATAACAGATATGTGTTGCTCCTTATTTTTCTAGCTATCATTCACATTATACAAAGTTGATTTAGAAATTATTGATGACTCAAAAATATGATCAACCAAGAAAAATCTAGGCTCTGCCAATGATTAATGAAAGAATTTACTAAAAGAAAAAGTACAAACAGAATACAGAAATCCCCCCATAACACCTTTTAAATGAAAAATCCTTAAGTGCGGAACATTATCTAACAATTTTGGGAGAAATATCATTTAGCTTTACATCCCCACTAATGGCCTTATAGCCTAGTGGTATCTCTTCCTTTTAAGAGTAGGGTATGGGTTTAAGTTTGACTTATTAATGGGTCTGGCCGACTGGGAGCACAGAATTAATGATTATTTTCATTTGATTGAACAAGGGAAAGAAATAAGCTTTAATACCTGCTCCCTTGAAAAGTTGCCAACACGACCTCCCTCACTAAGAGTTCGTACACCCACAACAACAGCTCCTTTTGATTCGGAGCTTTCAGCTGCTCGTCCCCCACCAACTATAAGCCTCATAACACCTCCCTGGGCTTCAGTATTTGAAATCTGTATAAGAACAAAAGGTATAGATGGTAAACAATGCACATAGAGAGAGAGAAATGGATAGCTTGCAAAACTATCTAACTAAGCCACTCTATTTTTCAATCTTCCGGCATTTCATGAGGAAAAATTAAAATTTACACTCACGAGAAATACAAAACATCTTACAAGAAAAACCTTATCCAAAACCAAGGTTCCATTCTTCTAGAAACATCTCTAACCACATACATGTGCACCAGTACGCCAGATCCAATCACATCAAGATACATTGAGATACTGGAAGGAATTTCAATGTAAACGCTCCATTAGCAACTGAATACAAACATCTCCAAAACATACCTTGTAATTTATGGGAATTCCATTTGAAAGACGGCATTGAGTGATCCCTGTTTCCTTGTCATGCACTTTCGTAACATTTGTTTCTGAACTTAAAGGAATAAAGGATGGTCTGCAATGCAGCCACAACTCCTGTAACTGTGACGAAGATATCAATTCTTTTGGCACCTCAAGCTGCTCATGTAAGCAAAAAAAAACAAAATCAGCAATATAATCTACTTCAAAGGATAACTTCCACCAAACAACTCCTAGACTTTAAATTGAACAGGAAGCAAGGTTGATAATAAAGGAAACCTCAGGCTCAGCCTCGATGGGTTCCTTTAATCCGGCTTTTATAGCATCTGTAATCTCAGTTGGGTGTATCTTGAACTCAGTTTCACCTATCCCATCAACATGCACTTTCTTTGGAACACATGCAAGAATCGCTGCAGGACGGGGTGCAGTGGCTTTTCCAAAATCAGCAATATACTCCAACACTTCGGCACCAATAGCATTAACCTGTATCACAGAATGATTATCTTGGAATTGAAAAAACATAATGCAAGATGACAATGGAGATATAATAATAATAATAAAAAAACAAACAAACAAAACAAAATAAAACAGTTAATGAAAACGAATTCAATTATAGCTCCAAAGACTAACATATTGATCTGATCATATGCATCAGTACTACCTTCACAAGATATACCTTAACAATAAGCTTGCCACTGGATTATTCTCCCAATATTTTCAAAAAAAAAAAAATCATGAAATTTTTCAGGGTAATCAAAGCATTTGGTACGAAGTAACTTTTTTTAAGTGTTGTAAACACTGGTACAATCACATTAGTCTAAGATACAAGAATTGGTTGGTGCTTACCAAACAAACATACATATTGATTAGCTAAGACCATAAGTAGAGCTTAATATAAGATTAAGGTAACAAAACATATAGTGAACCTGGTTTCTCTTTTAAATTGCACAAAGATGGACATAAGGAATTTATATTTCAAAGAATATAGCACCAAAATACAGGATGCCAAACCTCACCTTAAGCAATTAGTCCCTCTAAGTTTAGGTTTGGTATCAATTTGGCCTCTGAAATTCAAATTTGATCAATTTGATCCATAAAGTTTCAAATAAATTGTGCCATTAACTGACAAGCCACCCTGTTTTAGTAAAATAAAATTTGAAAGAAATTTTAAAAAGAAGGCAACATGGCACTACAACAACCCCTTAACCATGTGAATTGCCTTTCCATCATCACCCTAATGTTGGCCTTCTCTCTCCTAGTTGTCCTCGGCCTTGTCTCCACCTCACTTGTCCTCTACCTATTTGGACCTAATCCTGGCATTCACTCACTTCACCTAATTAGGTTTGTATAGGCCAATATTTCAAGGTGAAGTGACTCGGAAGGCAATTTGTCCTCGAACATGGTGAGGAGTCAATCATTAAAGTATAATACCCCTGTGAGTCCAAAAGTCTAAAATGGTGATCGAGTCAAGTTCCCGCTACTGGACGAGTCCAAAAGTGCATATCCAACTGATTGTTCTGGTACTGGAGCGAAGTATCCAACAATTTAAACTTGTGGCAGTTTTCAAAAACATGTATTAGCACTCTCATGCCAAACCAACACGCCTTCCGCCGCAGCCTTGGACATGGCTACAGCTCTTTTTGGTATATTCCACCATGGAGGTTAATTGATCTTGGGTTGAAGATATGTTTCAACTTCAATAATCACTGGTTCTTTTTTTTTTTTTTTTTTTGCAGAATAATAATTTATGAAAAAAGCAAGCTCTCATACACAAAAAGTATAAGAGAGAAAACAACCTCCTTTATGGTGATTGAAGTCTAAAAGTGAACAAAATCTACAAGAATTGAAGAGGAAAAATTAAGAACAAAAACTCCAGCCCAATTTAAGAGAGAACTCAAGGAGGAGGATTTTGAACAAAGTACATTAGACTTGAGGTAGTTTCTTTCTCTCTAAATGCTCTACATTAATAGTGTAGGAATGATTTTCCAGAAGAGTCTTCCAACAATGTAGCAGCTCTAAAATATTGCTAGGCATGACCCACGAGACTCCGAAATAAATTTAGAACCAGGTGCCAAAGACCGAAGGTAAACTCACAATTGAGGAGGGGCTGATCTATAGTCTGCTCATTCCTTTTACAAAGGCAACAACAATGGAGTGAGACCCCGTCTTCTCAAATTATTAATCGTAAGGATCTTACAATGAGTTGTCATCCAACCGAATGAGTTGCACTCCATTCGGTTTTAATGGTCAATTAACATATTTGGACGGAAGGACCACAAGTCAGTAAATTAGAGCTTCATGGACCAAATTAACCACATTTAAACTTCGGGGATCAAGAACACAAACCTAAACTTAGAAGGACTAAAACGTACTTTAGCCTAAATACTAACTAAAAAGATATGCCTCAAAAAGTCTTAACATACTTATCTTAGCAAAAAACTAATGAACAATATTGGAACTTAAATTTCTGTGGATTTAAAATGGAAAGAAAAAGAAAAAGAACATGTATCGGTGCAACAACTACTAATGAGTAGGATCATCATTCAACAAAATTACCTCTTCAAGCGTAACTGTTCCAGCAACAGCAACCAAGCTCTCGTGTCCTTGTCTCTGATCCATCACTGTATGGCCTAGTGCATCACTCTCCATAATAAAATCCAAATTATCCACAGATGACACATTATCTATCATAGCTGCTAGATGTTCACTATCTTTTAATAGTGCATCCAAATAGCGTGTTAATTCACCCTTGGTGACACCAAACTCTTTCAGCCTTCGAACCTGCACCAGTTAAAATTCAGATACTTAGAGGAAAAACAATGGAGAAAAGTTAGACCACCATTTTAGGAACTCAGTGGCATCAATGCAGATACAAAATTCATTCAACTAGAAAAGGTATGCATAGCCAACTACAGTAGAAAATGAACATTAAATTAAAGTGGCCACTGATGATGTCTAGTTGTATTAAATAATATATTCATTGGTGCGACATATTTAGCAAATAAAGGGGAAAAAATAAATAGGTTCAATCACAGCATCATGATGACAAGAACTCATCATTGGATGGTGTCAGATTAGGGCTGGGCTTCAGCCGTGTCTCTAGATTCTTCGAGCAGATCCCTGCTACCTGGCCTAGTTTTTGAGACCATGCTCGGTCCTAGAAGAAAAATGCTAGTCAGGCCTGCCTACCTTGGCCCAAGAACAAACTTTTTTTTCCTAGAAAACACATTGAGCCTCCTCTTGGATCAGAGGGCAATGCTTCTTCTAATGAGTTTGAGACCCGCACAATCATGCAGTGCCAAGCACATCTGTGCTGCACATTCTCACAAGGAGTGGCTGGTTGGTATTCATGATTGAATGGTTTAGGACCATGACGCGCTTGACTCTGTTGTCAGTGATCTCAAACTCCTGGCAATATGTCTTGGCATCAGCCATGCAAGAAGGTAAAGGATTAGGTTTAAGGGCTGGGAGTTTTACATATTATTCGGTTGAATCATCTTCAATAATATAATTTCTGACAAAATAAACATAATTTTCCAACCCAAGCCTGCGAAGAAATGTCCAATTAAGCCCAGTCCTGCCTTGAAAAAAAATTGGGCCTTGAATTTGAGCTAGCTGGTCCAATGGGCCTCAAATTTTTATCCAAGCCAGCCCAAATGCAAGCCAAGTCTGTCTGTCGTGGGGGCTGCCAGTCCATGATCATGTTTAATGATGACAACCAAAGAAAATAGTGGAGAATATAATATAGCTAACACTAAAAATCAATGCGTGAAATAGTAAAATGAGAACATCAAAAAAAAGTACGCACCTCTTGGACAGCAACTTTAATTGCACTTTGCCAATTCTTCGGCTCTGCAGTTACTGTAAGAGTAGTGACGGTGCATCCTTCCCTACCAGAATCGCTATGATCCAATTCAACTGAAGTGAATGGTGGATTTGAACTCTGAAAATTTATATCCGTTAGTTACACTTTTAGAGGGATACAGTCTTTCGAAAGTACACAACAGGGTTGTTGGATAAATACACAGACATATAATGATTATAAGCTTGATAGGAAGTTCCAAATGTATGATTGCAACGCTCCTAACTGGTTATATATCATTGTTTCTTTTAGTGGGCAAATATAGCTCACACCCATAAGGGATTGAACCCATGGCTATCAAATGGTAAACTGCCCTAGTTGTTTATAACTTTATTATCTACGTGAAGCTTTCCCCATGATGAGTTGCATCATGTAGTCATACTCAAGAAACAATCTTTACTTGGATAAGCTGAAGAAGATAAAACAAAACCCACTCAAACAAAAAGGAAAGCAACACAATGAAAATCATACTTCCAATAGAAGAATGATCACTTGCAAACTCAATACAACTTGGACAGAATAATAATGTCCTGAACTCAACTGATTCATAATAGTGACAGGAAATAGTACGTAATAAGTCCAACCCACCTTGTATCTTGTATTAATCCGGAAATGCAAGGCAGAAAGGAATATTCTCTTCATCAAAACATTTCGCAAGTCACCATATGTTCCAACCTTGTTAACTGGGATCTGCAGGAAATTTAACAGAAGAGCGCCCCAAAAAGAAACAAAAAGAGAAACATGATCATCAAATCCACTTGTTGAAGGCTACAAACATAAAAGATGCATCATAAAAACCTGAAGACCACTATATGCTTTAGATGGTAGCCACAGATTGCTTTATTTACTCTAATTTGCAGGATTTTTTTGGAGCTTTTACTTTAGATGTTAACTTGAGTTGTGCTTTTTCCTGTTACTTTTGCACACTCCCCTTGTAATAGGTGGCTCCCCTTATTTGTGCTGTTAAATATATTATTTTTCTGATAAGTGATCGAAATATCATTAAAAAGCACAAAAGGCGCAACCCAGGTACAAAAGAAGTGGACGAGAGAAACACCTAGCTAAAAAGAGAAAAAAGATCAAGAAAATCATGAAAACCAAGCACATTAAGAAAGTCTAAAGCATTTGTCCAGAGGTAAAGAATATAGAAAAAGAAAGACTTAAGTTCAACCACCACCCTCCCACGATCCTCAAAATATCTATAATTCCTTCAATGCCAAAGACACCACA
The DNA here is from genome assembly GCF_901000735.1 of Corylus avellana. Classification (NCBI taxonomy): domain Eukaryota; kingdom Viridiplantae; phylum Streptophyta; class Magnoliopsida; order Fagales; family Betulaceae; genus Corylus; species Corylus avellana. The sequence continues at coordinate 25,652,456 of NC_081548.1, read as the reverse complement.
AAAGGCAAGACAACACCATCTTCCAGACTACTACACTCCAAGTTCTGCCAAATACACCTCTCCAACAGCAAACAAGCCCATTACGTGTCTAGGCATAACCCAAATCAGCCCAACTTGACTGAAAATAGCACTCCATGGCCAGGATCTTCCCAAGAGCGGCCAACCAAGTAAAGGCGGCTGCTCTCAAGGGACATTACTCTACCAAAAACTCTTCCAAGGGAAATGGGTGCCATCATGAGGAACAAGGATGTTGTAGGAACATCTAACATTGAACAACTCTCTCTTGAATGGGGCTCAGCTGAGCTTATCTTCACCTTCCCGTTTCAATCTAAAGGAGTACAATAAACTAAAAAATAAAACAAAGACATCAACCTCCCAGTCATGCGCCACTCTAAAAAAGCAAACGTTCCACTAAAAGGAACCATTAGAAAGCACTAAATGATCTGCTACATAAGTATCCTTAACATGAGAAGTGCTATATAAATCCGAAAAAGCTTCCCATAGAGCTTAATCCCCCCATCATAGGTCATGCCAGAATCTAATCATAGCACCATCTCCCACCCCAAATCTGATATGACTTGAAAACTCCCCCCCTTCTTGATATATTTTCAAAGTCCCACCCCATACGACCTATAAATCTCATTTAGAACACCATCCACCCCACGAGCTGCCACATTTAGAATCCACTACGACTCTCCATGAAGCCTCTCTTATGCATATAGCGCCAAAAGTCACTTCCCCATAAGAACACGATTGAACAGTAGCAAGTTCCGAACCCCTAACCCTCCCTTCCACACTAGGGAACAAACCTTAGATTAGCTTACCACGTGAAATTTGAATTCTTCAACTAGCCCACCTCATAAAAAGTCTTGTTGTAATTTCTCTATACGATTGGCAACACCCATTGGGAAGGGGAAAGAATGCCACAGTAAAATCACTCGGGTCTGGCACCTTTTCATTGTTCATACCTTTCACCACCTCAAGGACCTCACTCTCCTCAAACGGTCTCTCTAACCTCCTCCTCATCAATGGATTCAAAAGCAAGGTCATCCAGCTTGAGCCTAAAAAAAACTATTTAGTAATCAATCTATCATGGAAGTTCACAATGCAATCCATGATTACTAAGCCATTAACCAACAGCGACTCAATGGAGTTGTTTCTCCTATTCGAGTTGGCCATTCAATGGAAAAAATTCGTGCACTTGTCACCCTCTTTTAACCATAGAGCCCTCAACTTCTTCCTCCAATAATGTAGCCTCTCCAAATTACTAATAACTTTTACTTTCCTCAATTTCTCTTCGTCATGTAAAGCTCTCTCTTCCTCCAAACCATCAAGAACACATAATTCATCCAAGAGAATCTTTTTATGGATCTCCACACAAATGCATATCTATCCATTTAATGTCCCAGGTATATCTTATTCTATTTTTCAAGAATTATAGTATTGTCGTATCTGTAAATATCACATGCATTTTATGTCAATATCGGTGCTTCTTAGGAACCGATACCCCATTTATCTATTAGAATACTACTTAAATTATTAAATCCAACATTTCCTATTAACTTAAACTTTTACGATAATTAATTATTTAACATGATAACAAAACAGAGATCCTGAGTTTGAACCTTAAGTCCAAATTATATCTCCCATTTAAGTTCAAATATTCTACATATTGAGCCCCACTTATTGAGAAAGTGTTTGGGCTCACACGTGAGAGAAAGTGTTAGAATAATACTTTAATGATTAAATTTACTATTCTCTATCAACTTAAGCTTTTAAGAAAATTGACAATTTAACATTATCCACTGATGTGAAGCATCTACTAAATAAAGCATCCCACTAACATTTTTCTTCATATTCCCTCAATAACTCTTCAATTTTACCCTTGACATTAAGGTATTGTTTAAGTGGAAAGTTTTAAGGTACAAAGTAGCGACCAAACCACAAGGAACCATCCAAACAAGATAAGGATGTCTTAATATAAGCCCGATACTTATCAAAAAATATAAGCCCGATATTAATGAAGCATGAAAAAAAGGCCATTCATACCTTGCAGAACATATTAATTGAAAAGTTTTGAAGAAGCTCATGCTGGAATATCTGTGGAAGCTTCACATCTGTGCTGCTTCCAGGGAGTGACCAATTATGCTTCACTGGAGGACGAACTGCATGCCTCTCTTTCTTTAAGATTTTAGATTGATCTACAGAATTAGATGATTTTTCATTTGATAAACTTCCAGCAAACCCAGCTGAGAGCTTAGGAACAAGAAAACTAGCCATTGCACCAAATGCACTAGGACTAGGTGCAGAAACTGCCTCATTCTCTATGCCAGCCTGACCAAAGACAGCCTGCATGGAAGAACTAATTATAGTCAAAATTCAAAAGTAAATTGAAAAAATTCCCCATCCAAAGTCGAATTTTACAAATGATATATCACTAAATTTGTGGCATACTTCAATCTGGTGCACTGTCTTTGAGATGTTATCAATATCCCCCACTATGTATAAGGTTGCATTTGCAGGGAAATACCAACGCTCGTGAAATTTTCTTATTTTATCTGCATCCCACTTCTTAATCTGCTCTTCTAATCCAATTGGAAACCTTTTGCTCAGCTTATTTTCAGAATGCAGATGTTGTAACAACTGTGTCCAAAAGAAAAAGGAATGAAAATTATGAAATTGGCCACCAATGTGAGAATATCAACCACCTAAACATGAAAATATCGTTAGACCATACCTGGCAATCAACACGATACTCTATTGTATTCATCATCTGTAATTCCGAAAGTATAGCACGCCGTTCCTTTTCAACTCGAGAAGCAAGAAATTTCGGGTGGAACGCTATCTTTATGCATGTATGAGATACCGTTGATCAGGCAGAGGGTTATGACACTCATTACATAAGACACTGCCACTTAAGCTAAGAAATTATTTTTGAAAAAGAAAGGGAGTGGTTTGAAAGAAGGAAAAAAAACCATGTCCTAGCTAATATCATGCTCAACTTACCAATGAATTATTTTTCTACATCAAGGAATGAATTTTAAATGTATGGCAGAACCCAATTACTCTTACCTCATTCAGTGCATCCAGTACAGATGGAAGCAGATCTCCATCAGAGTCCTGTCATGAACCACCAAACAACAGTCAGTAAAAGACTAAGACATAGATTGTAACTTGTAAGGAAGAAACTTTAACTTGTTCATCTTAAGACAGCAAAACGAGAAACAAGTCAGTTATCCTCAAGAAGTACACACAAAATTCTACTTGTTACTAACTTGACCTCACAAACCCCAAAAAAAAAAAACAAAAACAAAAATCAGATTAAAAAATATCTCAAATAACACATACAAGTAAAGCATAACTTATGCTGGTATGCAGACAAATAAAAAACAGTGCAATAAAATCAGTATTCAATGTCTATAAAAATTGTACAAAAAGATGAAAACAAAGAGAACTAAAGGAAGATACCTTTGTACTAATTGGTGAATGAATGTGGAACACAGTATGGTGGAAATCAGTGTAAGCATTAGATCGAGCTCCTGTCCCAAGAAGTTTCTCACGTTTCTTACTTCCAAGGAAAGCAACATGTTCAATCATATGGGCAATTCCCTGCTCATCATCTTCCTCATCAATTGATCCAACATGAACTTCCATGTGTGCTTCAAACCTATAAAACAAAAATTTCTACATAAGAGAGCAAGAGGAAAAGAGAGATTCATTTGCATGGTATTTTTTGTTCGTAAGAATGACAATCTATATAAAGCATACACAAACATAAATCCTTGCATTATGCTCTTCACATAATTTTTTTATTTATAAGTAATTGAAATATTATTAAAAGCGTAAGGAGCACCCAGGTACACAGGAAGTATACAATAGAAAACACCTACCTAGCTAGAAGAAGAAAAAAGAACAAGAAAATCATAATAACAAACCACCAAAGGATAAAAAAGGCATCAAATGGCACATAAGCAAAGAAGAAGACTAGTCGCTATACAACCATGGTACTTGAAGCATTTTATTTACTAGTCCTACATTAATACAGAACCAAGTGCTAATCACATAACGAATCACGAAAGAAAAAATGGCAAAACTCCAATGTTAGGATTAGTTCCTATCAACATCACATATTAAACACTGACATAGAGTTATACGAACTCCTACATTACCGTAGAGATCAGTCCTCATCTTGAGCCCACTCTAGACAAGCATACTTGGAGCCAACCAATTCCTTAAAAGGAATGTTACCAAATCAGGAAAAAAAATGTTGGAGTGATGGACATATCTTGGAAATGACCTTCAACCTTCCACTGACAAATCTTATAACAAGATTACTGTGCAACACATGATAATTGTGGGAAGGGGTATAAAAAATGAAAACCAATCAATATTTGCACAAATGTTGAGAAATCTATGTACAAATCCAAGATGTTTTGTTAACTGATTTTTTTTTTTTTTTTTTTTTAAATTAGATGCATATTAAACTTTTGGCTTGTAATTATCATGTATGATCCTATCTTTACATGTAACCCTAAAAGTGTAAGCCATTTAGGTGCAGATGAACCATACCTACTTGGCGGTACTTTATTCGGTAAAATAAGATAACGCATTCCATTTTTCAGTTGTCCTCGATACAACTTTGGGTGAGACAGAAGTTCAGAACTTAAGAACCCCTCTAATTCTGTTCGTTCTAATTCAGGATAAGATATATCTAAATCTTGTTTCTCAATAACATCTGGCCAGGCTGTATTAGCTGCATGTGGCTCATCTGGACCAACAGTTGCTCGAGGAACATGATCATGCTTCACCTGAAAATATAAAGAGCATAACAAATTAGACAAACATGGTCTTGAAAGCAGGAGGAAGGGAAATTGGGGTTCAAAATCAAATCGTCTTATATAAGCTTTTTCTGTTATTGGTAGTTACATATGCACTGAATGGATCTTGAACCCATAACCTCATCCTACGTTCTGCTCTTTAGAAGGGAGGAGTTGCCATTCCAACCGTACCTTCTTAACATACAACGGAAGACTTTCTGTTTCTAGAAGAAGTCTTTCACATTGTAATGCATGCATCCCAAATGCAGACCAACCCCCCACCCACCCACTCAAAAAAAAAAAAAAAAACTCCAATGCCAGCTTAACCAAAAGAATACTGTTTTGCAATTTATGCAGATATCACAGCATAAGACTGAATACAAGGCATATGTCATGCTATTCACATAACAAAGCATACAGTTGTTCCCAGGCAACAAAATGACCCTACTTCTTGCAAAATTTATGAGCAAATAATTTATCCAGTTACTATAAGTAACTTGTTTCTTACTTTCTTAAACTTTCTGAGCTGAACCAGAAAAGTTAAGGCACTAATAAGAAGTTTACGAAAGTTAGAACAAGTTACTTCTAATAACTACATAAATTATTTTGCAAGCTAAGTAAATTAAATTCGACAATTTGATGACCGGAGCAACTTGGAGCAATCCTGGTCAGCAAAAAATTCATACTTCTACCAATCTGGTCTGGTTAGAAAACCCGCAATAACTTTTCTTGAGTGATTCTTCAGAAGGTTGAAGAAAAACAAAAGAAAGAAAGCTTGTATCCAGTCATCAATCCATCATGAAAATGGTATCCATGATAAAACCCTTACTAATAAAATAATTATTCTGTCAAGTTAATATTATGTGATACAGCACCATTAAAATCAGAAGCTCCCTGGCGCACTTACAGAAGTATTGCCAATATCACGCTTGGATATATGAAAAGTAGATTTATCAAGAAAGGCCCTTGGTATGGATCTTCTGAGAGTGGGACGAGTTATTCTGCGGTTGAGAGAACAAGAAAAGCAGGCACTCTGTCCAGAAAAAGGTGCTTCACTCCCTGGTTCACCAAGCATGGAAGCATACTGTTTGCAGGTATTATTCTTCTTACTCCGAAACCCTGATTTGCCATTACCAAGTTCGTGCGGGTACCTTATGCACGCAAGAACACGAAAAAAAAATTGAAAATGAATATCATTTCCACCCAGTAATATAAGTGGTAGTGAAGAAGTTGTCATACTGAAAATACAAGCAGGCAAGCATATGAGACACTGAAGGCCGATTATAAAGGCAAAATAGGACTTTCCACGAACCAAATTACAAGGTTTTTGGCTCTGTTTGAGACAGAGAATTAGTTGAGATGTATCTCCTGTTACTTCAGAACGGTTTCAATTAAACACTTGGGTTCGGATTACGTGCGTACTCCGACGGACACAACATGCTAAGAAGTAATTCTGGTGAATTCAATGTGCCTGGATGGCTACCAAACCAGTTTGTATGATTGAGAAATAACAATATTGAAAAGGAACAGAAGAGTGAAGCAGATGAACCCTAATAATGAACTAGAATTCGATAAACCGGGGAAAAAAAAAATCAATAGAGAAGGAATATATAATACTACCTGCACCTGGTCCTGGTGGGAGGAAATATGGAGAGATGGCTGCTATGGAGTCGGGTCAAAGAGGTGGGAATAGGGGAACGACGAGGCAGGGAGAGCACCGAATGGTTAACCCGCCTTTGTCCCTGTTTTGAACTCCACCACGGACCGATTTGAGGGACGCTGTTTCCCACCACTGAGCTTAACGCAGCCATTGCCGGAATGAATACACAAACAGAGCCTTTGAATTGATTTTATTGTGCCTTTTGCCTTCTATCATAAGTTGTACAAAAAGAGCAGGGTAAAACGATTGGTCAGCTTGGATCTACGGGGCCCTGTGAGTTCCTGTAATCCCCCCAAACAAACGGCACCGTTGGACCTTCTTCCAAAGAAATTTGTAAATTTTCTTTCCATAAGGAGACCGATTAATAATTTAATATCTCTGGGTGAGAATCTGATTTGTGAACCGTATCACTTCTCACGCTCACGCAATCGCACGACATACCGCCATACGGAGCCGGCCCTATCGGCTATCGTTGATCTCACGTGTATCTTTCTTTTCCTTTCTTTTCTCGCAAAGATACTTAACACATGGTTTTTTTTTTTTAACACATGGTGTACGTACTTTAGTCGGAGGGGACATCCAGTAGCCCGGCCATGTTATATATATATATATATATATATATATACTCTTTTTTTTTTTTTCTAATTCATGTCACAACTAATTTTTCCAATTGACACATGATATAACTAATGATTTTGTTATAAAACTACAACTTTATCTCAAAGATAAAAATCTCCCTGACCAGGTGGGAGTAGCCTCCCCTCAACTCATAGAGAGGCGACCTCCACTCACAGAAATTTTAAGTAATTGGGTGGAAGTAGATTCATGTATCCATCTAATGACATTTGTCAAAAACTGGTAGGAATTATTTTGAACACATAACTTATCCCATTAATATTTTGCATACTTTTAATACTCATAAATCAATTTAGTATAACTATAAACCCCGATAACTAAATATTATTTTAAAAAAATATCAATAGTCAAATGCAATAGGACATAATTATTGACAAAGCGATTGGCTACTGGTTATTTTGCATGCTGGGATTTAATATGTTTCATATTTTATTTGATACTTATTTATTTTAGTTTCTATTACAATTTTGGTGGCTCAGCTCACAAAGTTCACAAGCTCATCCAACACCGAGCCCAAACGCAGCCTCAAAGGACTAGTGAGCTCACAAAAACTTAACCTTACTTGAAGCATACATCCAAAAGATAAATTTAATATCAGACAACCATCCTCTATGGAAAACAATGAATGCACCTACTTAAGAAAGATAATTCACTAAAAGAAAGTGAACCAAAATCACCCGCACAATCGAATGCCAAATTAATGGCCGCTTGACAATAATTTCCTTACGAGCGAACAACATAAAATGGTATTTAACCTAGCTAATAGCTATATAAGGCTAGTAGAAGGCGACACTCATGTGGCCTATCATCCCTTAATATTCATATATCTCTTCAATTTTCACCACATTGCTTTACTAATTTAAGTATTGGAGGTGGCATCATCGCCTCCCTCCCCTTTACGGTATGTCACTCTAACGTAATAATTAGACGCGAGTGATTATATGTTAATTTTCTACATAAAAAAATTAACCATGAATTCAATAATGTTTCTATTGTAAGTATAGTCGTTTTCTATTTAATTGGTATAGAATAATATAAATTTGCCTTAGGCATTTGAAAGTTTGATCTCTTTAAGGTGTTTGGTTGGAGGCTTGATCACCACAAAGCAGGGCAGACCCAGTTTACACCATGGGAGGCTTATGTCCTCCCAAATTTTCAAAATTTCCTCAAATTTTCTATTTTTTATAAAGTAAACTCCTAAATATTTATTTTGTCTCCCCCATTTTTTTGTTTATAGTTTTACCCCCAAATCAACATTTAAGGTTCCGCCACTACCTTAAAGCAATAGAATTATCCTTTTTGTTTCTCCTCAATGATTTTCTTTGCATGGGTTATAACTCGTCAGCATAACTACGCAAACCAATGGTACCACTGAATGGCATTATTTTTTTCTTTGAATATGTATAATAATCTACTTTTTTATTATTATTATTATTTACTATAATAATCTACTTAATACATATTAGAAAAAAAAAAAAAATGAAAGGTTTATATTAAAAGCGGAAGTATCTCTGTCCCTTTTCATATTCTCTTTTCTCGAATCTCTCCTCGTTCTTAGTCCAAACATACAGTATACATCAAAGTAATAATAATTTGCAAAAAAAATTCCACTTATAATTGGGTTGATGACAAGGCTCCCCCCACGTATGCACTTGCGCGTTTAGAAAGTTCAAAAGAGAAAATTCCCGAAGTGCCCAGAAGGAAAATTCCCGAAGTGCCCAGAAGGAAAAGAATCATCCCCCTCTGAAAGCAGGAAACTTCCGTCACGCGCTGCGACTCTGAATCTTATCAGAAGAGTGCAATTTTATATAAACAATTGGCCGTCGGTAGAATCAGGGCATACGCGATACGTGGTAGCTAAAAACCGCGTTCTTCCAACCATATCCACCCGAAACTTTATAAAAGCTTCCCACGTCTGTAACACAACATCATTAAATTTGTACTTATCCTCGATCGGCGCGTCCTTTCCCTTTTGTGTTCCAACTTGCTATAGTCTCTCCCTATATATACAAGTCCTTTCCCCTTCGTGCTTCCAACTCCTTGTTATAGTAGGTGAAAGAGCGAACCTATAAATATTTATATATATACATTCAACCAATTTCAGGTTCAGGTCTACAACCCGGTCGAGAGTTCTTTGCTTTAGCAACGACATGCCAGGCTTCATCATGAAAGCTAAACACGATGCAGCGTCTTCTTCTTCTTCTTCTTCAATTGTAATGGATGATCAAAAGCCTAGTTCAACCTCTCCAAAGTCAGTTTTGGGAAGATTACGGCGCAAACTGTCTCCAAGAAAGAGGGAAAACCCTTCTCTTTCAACTGATTCCGAGGCAATTAGCAAACACTGCAGCGAGCTCCAAAGGGTGTTCGATTACTTTGACGAAGATGGAGATGGTAAAATATCTCCAGCCGAGTTGGAAAGCTGCGTGAGGACTACTGGGGGCAAACTGTCCATGGATGATGCAGAAGCAGCCGTGAGCTCGTCTGATTTGAACGGGGATGGGCTGCTTGACTTCGAGGAATTCCAGAAGCTAATGGAGGCAAGCAGAGACGAGGAGAAGAATGAGGAGCTCAGACTGGCTTTTGGGATGTATGAGATGGAGGGGTCCGGGTGCATCACCCCCACCAGCTTGAAGAGGATGCTCAGTCGACTCGGCGACTCCAAGTCCATCGAAGATTGTAAAGCCATGATTCGAAAGTTTGATCTCAATGGAGACGGCGTTCTCAGCTTTGAAGAGTTCAGCTGTATGATGCGCTAATCCATATACCCATTGCCCATTACTCATTAGCTTGGAATCTTTTTCCGTTGTCATTATTTTATTCCATATTTGTCAATGAAAGATTTCCATGCTCTTGTAAAAATTTCAGCATATTTTAGATTCAATTTGTTCATGGAAAGTACTATCTATATATCAGCACTATTAATTTCCTCCAAGATAAAATAAATTATCATTCGGAAAATCCTAATATCTTCTACCTTCAGGTCCGACCAAAGGAAATTTGGAATAATGATTATATAGTAAAGTAAATCCCGGCTGCCTGGTGCCCTTAAAGATAAATCTTCCATTATTTATGAGTTTCAGATGTAAGGGTCTGCAATCTATTGAAATCACTGGATTCAACAAGAGCAAAACAGATTATACATAATACACCCCCAACGTAGGCAGGATGCCAAACCTTGCTCGCTGGCAAGTGGCAACACATATTGCTTGTTAACGTGTTTTAGAGTTATTTGTAGTTTTAGTATAAAATAGTGTTCTGACAGAATATAATAGTGAAAACTGCTTATAAAATTTTAACACGGCACAGCACTAAGAACCCATTACCAACACGAATACACGATAGACAAACATGTGGTCATGATTACACAATTAAGTACATTGTTGTTTACGTACACATAAAACTAAATGAAACAGAAATCTCTGGAGTTTAGAGCCTTATATTCCATTGAGGGTAACCACAACTTTACTTAATTGTTGTTTACGTAAACATAAAACTAAATGAAACAGAAATCTCTGGAGCTTAGAGCCTCTTATATTCCATTGAGGGTAACCACAACTTTGCGCGGAGTGGCGTCGTCGCGGTGCTCACACAGCCATATCCCCTGAAGCACAATAGCAGAAGGAACTATAACACACACTGAAATAGCAGTATAGCAGACAAAAGTTGAACAGATTATGAAGCTGATCAATAGAGACGCTATAGACATGACCCGAAACATGTACCATATATGTGTGCACATGTGCATGAATGATGCGAGGATTTCTTTCAAAAAAAAAAAAATATGTGAGGATAATCAGATTGAAACATGACCCTACAACTCTAGTTTACTTCAGGAGAGAGAGAGAGAGAGGAGAAGCCAGTTAGTCCAAAGACTATAGCATGACCTGTTATATTGATATTTAATACACTTGATGAAGTTAAGACCTACACAACTAGGTCCAAAAAAATGCCTAATTCTGCCATGACACCATTAGAACCATCTATCTAGTGTTAAACTATTCAGGGAAATTTGACCATTATGCTGCTTTTATATACCTGCCAGGTTCCCATGTTAAGCTGTCCATTTGTAATTGGAACCCTGCGCAAGAATGAAGCGAGTTAATTAGGAACAATATAATAAAACTTCAGAGCAAATAAACAGTTCTAACTATGAGTATGAGATCATCGCACGTCAGCGTGCAGCCAAACATCGACGATTTGATATGTGCTGGCATGTCATCCGGGCCTGCAGAAAGTACACAACTCAACATCAACCCTTGTGTACAGGGGAATATAAGAGAAGACGGAGTATCCATAGAACTAAAAATGAGAACCTTAAGTAAGAGAAGACAGAGTATCCATAGAATTAAAAATCAGAACCTAACCCTAATTCAAACATATGAATGCATGCTAACCTTCAATTGTATGCTTCCAAGGCGCAGATCTTCCCTGAAAATAAATATCCAAATACCACATGAGATCTTTTCTTAGATGACATAGGCTGCTATATGAAATAGTAAACCAGACAAACAAACCTCTGGAACTATCCTGTTGAGGAATGTCTCGGTATCATCCCGAACATCAGAGTCATAATTCTCATTGATAGTAAGAGAAGCACTAGTGTGCTGCACTAAAATTTTTAAAATAGAAGATGAATTCCAATAAACAAAACCACATTGAACATGAGGGAGAAATTATTAGACCGATCTCATATCACTTACAGAAGAGATGGGCAAGGCCACACCTGAACTCTGACAGATCTTGCCCAATTTCCTTCACTATCTGATATTTTAAAAACAACAATTGTTATCAATATAAGAGTAATACAAAAAATAGTCTATAAGATATGCTGTTGTCAAGTGGAGGTGCATACTGTTTTGCATGGTATGAGTCCCTGTTGTGGCCTTTGATCATTGCTTCATATAAACTAACCATGCCACCAAATTTTTTTTGATAAATTAACCATACCACCAATACAACAAAGATAATCATATTCATAATTGGAGATACTTTGTAAAATGATTTCAAGCCCAGAGCTTATTCTCACATGAAGAAGTAGAATAAGTTGACAGTTGCCACAACTCCTACCCGTGAAGTGGCCCTTTAATGCTTACACAGGTGAATAATAGTAGGCCTACAACAATGAAAGGTTCATAATTATCCAGCTCGAGTGGGATGATGGCACTGGTAATTTATGATTCCCTCTGGAGTGCTGTGCTCTATTTGAGCTGTAGCTATGAGAAGCGTCTTAATGCTTTTAACCAAGATGATTTGCCCTTTGGATTCTGAGTGTCTAATATGCGTTTAAATATACAAGAAGTGAGTTTTTCACCTGTTGTCTATTAAAAATCTGAAAATCGAGTAGAATCCAACACAATATTTTACTTGAAAATCTCTATATTCTGACAAACAATAAAACTTTACAACAAGGGATGATAGGCTGTTTTGGTTATCTTGGAGTTGCCAGGGCGAGGAAACACAGAACAGTAAATGTAATAGGTCCATGGATGTTAAAGTTAATATTATTAACAACATGAGTCAAGTTCTAAACAGCTGAAACATATCAAAATAGGTTATTGACGGACAGAAAAACCATAATCTGTTCGACTGATGCAGAAATCTGGTCCCCGAAGAGCAGAAAAACCAAATGTATAAAGAGAGATTGGTTGGGAAAGGCTGGGTATGTTTGAGTGGGTGTTTACTGCTCACCGGAATTACTAACTTGAAACAAAATATTTCATTTCCGCATAGATAAAAATGAAACGCAATCCCAAGTAGCAGTTACATCGTCCTTCAAGACAACAAGTAGCATCCGGTGGAGTATTTATGCGAAACATATATGAAATTGCGAGGAATAATTGGGGGATGAATCGAGTGGGGGAAAATACCTTAGGGGTGATGAGATGGCAGCCCCTCCTCTGGGGAGGCAGAGTTATGGTCTTCTGAGCCCACTTAGGAGCAGCCGCTGCCATGGAATTCGGATCGTTAGCGGTGCTGGGTGTCCGACTTGTGTACAGCGACCTCACGCGAATCGGAGCCGAGGCAGGCTTCGCAGCTAAGAATACTGAGGAGGTTTGCATGGGTTCTAAGCCCGCCCAATTCCAACTAAGCCCAACAAAGTTCCAGATGTGGTGTGCGACCATCAGGCTTATAAGGAGCCAGAGCGATACATTTGCTCCACCTCTGCCGCACATTATTGTGCGTGTCAGCGTGTGGTTTGCAACAGTTGACGTTGGCCTTGCTTCTTGCAGGGATTCCAACTAGTTTTTTTTTTTTTTAGCATAATTAATACTGAAAAATCATATTTTCATTTTTCAATTATATATTAGTGTTAATGTTAATGTGACCGCATCACCGATCCCTCATCCACCACCTAGCTCATGCCACTGTTGGCCACCATCCGAACTGGACTGTTGTTAGGGGTGGAGCCAAAATTTTTAGTTTGAGGACAAACTTATATAAACATATTGATACTTATAATTTTTCTATATATGTGCGTATTTATGTAAAATAAAAGCGAAGAAGACTTCAATTTAATTTTATAGTAAGTCATAAATCATTAATGCATACAAAAGTTACATGTCTATAAAATCATTTTCAAGGAAATCAAGATAACTTTTCTTTCAGAATACACAAACTAGTTTTTTATTTTGCTAGACATGTACAAAAAAAGACTTAAAAAAAAAACTTAGCATCTTCTTTTAATGGAATATAATTCATCAATTATCATATCTGAAGTGACATTCTTAGCAATTTATTTATCAATATAAACTATTAAATGGTCTGCAAGAAACTCATCTTCCATTCTAGTACGTAATCTAATTTTAACAAGCTTCATGACAGAAAAAGCTCCTTTAAAATCCTAATCCTATGGCATAACAAACACACAATATCATAAATTATTAGCAATGTAAACTAAGTACAATTTATAGGGTTTAAGAAAAATGGTACCTTTGAGCGTGAACTATGTCTCTTAACAAGATCCCTTAAAGCCCCCAATAACAATAATGCTGAGAGTCAAGCCAAAACAATGATGTAATAATAAAGATAAGCCAAATGTTAGTTTTAATCTTTAGCCTGATCCACAGGGCCCACACTCACTAACGTGACTAACCCAATTTTATTTATTTTTTTTTTTTTTCACTTAGCCACAAACCTACACCCACTTTGACTTTGCAACGAACCTCTTTATGCAAGATTGCAAGTGTATCTTTTGATCAATTTAAAACAAAAAAAAAAAAATCTAACAATGCAATATTTAATTAGCCACTACCTACTAGGCATTAAGCCAGTGCCATACGGCCCACAACCCCCACCCATATGCTAGCTGTCCACAAGACCACAACTCCACATTGTTATCCACTGAAACCACAAGACAGATATTGAAAATGAGATGTTCTATTAATAAAAAATGATAAAGATCTCTTCTTTCTTAGTTACTGTCTTAACTTTTTTTTTTTTTTTTTTATTGAAACTTTTGTTTGCCCCTAAACTTTCAATCCATTTGACAAGACCCTCTTAACCTTTAAATCATTTACTTTGGACTACTGAACTTTGATTTGCTCACTTTGGACCCCTATAATAATTTTCAATATTAAACTCAAATGGTTTGACTTTTTATGCTCATTATATCCTCAATCAGCCAATTAAAATTCTGAAATTGTCCACAACTACAATACCCATCCCTAGCCCAAAAACGACGCCGTTTTGGGATAGACAAAATTAGATTTTTTTTTTTTTTTTTTTT